>NC_091284.1:802218215-802592362 GCF_032444005.1 Ranitomeya imitator
CTGGTCCTCTGCGGATTTTTCCGCAACGGATTTCATTAATCCGCAGTGCTAAACCGCTGTGGATTTATCGCGGATTTACCGCGGTTTTTCTGCGCATTTCACTGCGGTTTTACAACTGCGATTTTCTATTGGAGCAGTTGTAAAACCGCTGCGGAATCCGCAGAAAGAAGTGACATGCTGCGGAATGTAAACCGCTGCGTTGAACT
Organism: Ranitomeya imitator; assembly: GCF_032444005.1. Taxonomy (NCBI): domain Eukaryota; kingdom Metazoa; phylum Chordata; class Amphibia; order Anura; family Dendrobatidae; genus Ranitomeya; species Ranitomeya imitator. Next base: position 802,218,422 of record NC_091284.1, read on the forward strand.
GTAAACTCATGGGAAACTGCTGCGGATCCGCAGCATTTTCCGCAGCGTGTGCACATACCTTTAGAATTAGGCTATGTGCACACAGTGCGGATTTGGCTGCGGATCCGCAGCAGAGTTCCATCAGGTTTACAGTACCATGTAAACATATGGAAAACCAAATCCGCTGTGCCCATGGTGCAGAAAATACCACGCGGAAACGCTGCGTTGTATTTTCCGCAGCATGTCAATTCTTTGTGCGGATTCCGCAGCCTTTTAGACCTGTTCCTCAATAGGAATCCGCTGGTGAAATCCGCACAAAAAACACTGGCAATCCGCGGTAAATCTGCAGGTAAAACGCAGTGCCTTTTACCCACGGATTTTTCAAAAATGGTGCTGAAAAATGTCACACGAATCCGCAACGTGGGCACATAGCCTTAGGGTTGGGTTGGAATTAGGGTTGTGGTTAGGGTTAGGGGTGTGTTGGGGTTAGGGTTGTGGTTAGGGGTGTGTTGGGGTTAGGGTTGTGATTAGGGTTACGGCTACAGTTGGGATAAGGGTTAGGGGTGTGTTGGAGTTAGAATTGAGGGGTTTCCACTGTTTAGGCACATCAGGGGGTCTCCAAACGCAACATGGCACCACCATTGATTCCAGCCAATCTTGTATTCAAAAAGTCAAATGGTGCTCCCTCACGTCCGAGCCCCGACGTGTGCCCAAACAGTGGTTTATCCCCACATATGGGGTACCAGCATACTCAGGACAAACTGCGCAACAATTACTGGGGTCCAATTTCTCCAGTTACCCTTGAGAAAATAAAAAATTGCTTGCTAAAACATCATTTTTGAGGAAAGAAAAATGATTTTTTATTTTCACGGCTCTGCGTTGTAAACGTCTGTGAAGCACTTGGGGGTTCAAAGTGCTCACCTCATATCTAGATAAGTTCCTTTTGGGGTCTAGTTTCCAAAATGGGGTCACTTGTGGGGGGTTTCTACTGTTCAGCCACATCAGGGGCTCTGCATACGCAACGTGACGCCCGCAGAGCATTCCATCAAAGTCTGCATTTCAAAACGTCACTACTTCACTTCCGAGCCCCAGCATGTGCCCAAACAGTGGTTTACCCCCACATATGGGGTATCAGCGTACTCAGGAGAAACTGGACAACAAATATTGGGGTCAAATTTCTCCTGTTACCCTTGGGAAAATTAAAAAATTCTGGACTAAAAAATTATTTTTGAGGAAAGAAAACGTATTTATTATTTTCACTGCTCTGTGTTATAAACTTTTGTGAAGCACTTGAGGGTTCAAAGTGCTCACCACACATCTAGATTAGTTCCTTTGGGGGTCTAGTTTCCAAAATGGGGTCATTTGTGGGGGATCTCCAATGTTTAGGCACACAGGGGCTCTCCAAACGCGACATGGTGTCCGCTAATGATTGGAACTAGTTTTCCATTTAAAAAGCCAAATGGCGTGCCTTCCCTTCTGAGCCGTGCGCCCAAACAGTGGTTTACCCCCACATATGGGGTATCTGCGTACTCAGGACAAACTGGACAACAAAATTTGTGGTCCAATTTCTCCTATTACCGTTGGCAAAATAGGAAATTCCAGGCTAAAAATCATTTTTGAGGAAAGAAAAATTATTTTTTATTTTCATGGCTCTGCGTTATAAACTTCTGTGAAGCAACTGGGGGTTTAAAGTGCTCAGTATGCATCTAGATAAGTTCCTTGGGGGGTCTAGTTTCCAAAATGGGTTCACTTGTGGGGGAGCTGCAATGCATAGGCACACAGGGGCTCTCCAAACGCGACATGGTGTCCGCTAACAATTGGAGCTAATTTTCCATTCAAAAAAGTCAAAAGGCGCGCCTTCCCTTCCGAGCCCTGCCGTGTGCCCAAACAGTGGTTTACCCCGACATATGAGGTATCGGCGTACTCAGGAGAAATTGCCCAACAAATTTTAGGATCTATTTAATCCTATTGCCCATGTGAAAATGAAAAAATTAAGCGAAAAGAAATTTTTTGTGAAAAAAAAGTACTTTTTCATTTTTACGGATCAATTTGTGAAGCACCTGAGGGTTTAAAGTGCTCACTAGGCATCTAGATAAGTTCCTTGTGGGGTCCAGTTTCCAAAATGGGGTTACTTGTGGAGGAGCTCCAATTTTTAGGCACACGGGGGCTCTCCAAATGTGACATGGTGTCCGCTAAAGAGTGCAGCCAATTTTTCATTCAAAAAGTCAAATGGCGCTCCTTCCTTTCCAAGCCCTGCCGTGCGCCCAAACAGTGGTTTACCCCCACATATGAGGTATCAGCGTACTCATGACAAATTGTACAACAACTTTCGTGGTTCAGTTTCTCCTTTTACTATTGGGAAAATAAAAAAAATTGTTGCTGAAAGATCATTTTTGTGACAAAAGTTAAATGTTCATTTTTTCCTTCCATGTTGCTTCAACTGCTGTGAAGCACCTGAAGGGTTAATAAACTTCTGGAATGTGGTTTTGAGTACCTTGAGGGGTGCAGTTTTTAGAATGGTGTCACTTTTGGGTATTTTCAGCCATATAGACCCCTCAAACTGACTTCAAATGTGAGGTGGTCCCTAAAAAAAATGGTTTTGTAAATTTCGTTGTAAAAATGAGAAATCGCTGGTCAAATTTTAACCCTTATAACTTCTTAGCAAAAAAAAATTTTGTTTCCAAAATTGTGCTGATGTAAATTAGACGTGTGGGAAATTTTATTTATTAACTATTTTGTGTCACATAACTCTCTGGTTTAACAGAATAAAAATTCAAAATGTGAAAATTGCATAATTTTTCAAAATTTTCGCCAAATTTCCGTTTTTATCACAAATAAATACAGAATTTATTGACCTAAATTTACCACTAACATGAAGCCCAATATGTCACGAGAAAACAATCTCAGAATCGCTAGGATCCGTTGAAGCGTTCCCGAGTTATTACCTCATAAAGGGACACTGGTCAGAATTGCAAAAAATGGCAAGGTCTTTAAGGTCAAAATAGGCTGGGTCATGAAGGGGTTAAGAGGCGTAAAGCATCTTTATGATAATTGTCCTGATTGAGTATCAATTCCCCCCTCTCTTTCCCATTTTATCAGCTGGACATATCACTATTTTTTTTGTTATTTTGTAAAGACTTAAGGTACCGTCACACTAGACGATATCGCTAGCGATCCGTGACGTTGCAGCATCCTCGCTAGCGATATCGTCCAGTGTGACAGGCAGCAGCGATCAGGCCCCTGCTGTGCTGTCGCTGGTCGGGGAAGAAAGTCCAGAACTTTATTTGGTCGCTGGACTCCCCGTAGACATCGCTGAATCGGCGTGTGTGACACCGATTCAGCGATGTCTTCACTGGTAACCAGGGTAAACATCGGGTAACTAAGCGCAGGGCCGCACTTAGTAACCCGATGTTTACCTTGGTTACCATCCTAAAAGTAAAAAAAACAAACAGTACATACTTACCTACCGCTGTCTGTCCCCGGCGCTGTGCTCTGCACTCCTCCTGTACTGGCTGTGAGCGTCGGTCAGCCGGAAAGCAGAGCGGTGACGTCACCGCTCTGCTTTCCGGCCGCTGTGCTCACAGCCAGTACAGGAGGAGTGCAGAGCACAGCGCTGGAGGACAGATGGCTGTAGGTAAGTATGTAGTGTTTGTTTTTTTTTTTACTTTTAGGATGGTAACCAGGGTAAACATCGGGTTACTAAGCGCGGCCCTGCGCTTAGTTACCCGATGTTTACCCTGGTTACCGGCATCGTTGGTCGCTGGAGAGCGGTCTGTGTGACAGCTCTCCAGCGACCAAACAGCGACGCTGCAGCGATCCGGATCGTTGTCGGTATCGCTGCAGCTTCGCTAAGTGTGACGATACCTTTAATAGCCTTTCTTCTGGTGATTTAATCCTATTTGGAACAAGTGGTTTAAGTGTAAGCTTCTTTTACTATTTCTCATTTGATTCCATAGTGACAATTGTGTGGCTATTGTCTTTTGTTCTGCTGCTAAAACTCTTGTGCACATTAGTGCCACTGTACACAGAAAACATTTTCGTTATTGAGTTTGTTTTTTGCTCCCGTTTCCCAGAGGAATAACTTATTTTTCTGTCAATATGGCCATGTGAGGGCTTGTGGTTTGCAGGACGAGTTGTACCTTTGAACGACATTATTTTTACCGTATCATATACTGGAAAACAGGAAAAAAAATTCCAAGTGCGGTGAAATTACAAAAAAAAAATTGCAATTCCACAACTGTTTTTTTTTTAATTGTCTCATTTTGAATGGGGCGAAAGGGGGGTGATTTCAACTTTTCTATTTTAATATTTTTTAAAACTTCTCACTTGCTTCACTAGTCTCCATGGGAGACTAGAGGCTGTGATCTTCTGATAGCCTCTGATACACACAGGTGCCTGTGTGTAGCAGAAACGATCACTTGGTATGAGCACGGACCGCTGGGCGGTGCTCATAGCAATCTGGCAATGACGACAACCTGGGGTCTGCAGCAGATCGCTGTGGTTATGCCAACCAATCAGCGAACTGCGGTCATGTGACATGGGCGCTGATGGGCAGCACGATCACATTAAATGCCGTTGTCAGATTGACAGCAGCATTTAACAGATTAACAGCCGCGAATGCATCGCGAATCCATTCCCGGCTTTTAGGGGCACATGTCCGCTGTTCAAAACAGCCGACATGTGCAGGGAAAAATATAGGCTCAGTGCCGGAGCCCACATCAAAAGGAGAGAGACGACACGCACAGTACGTGTACACGGTTCATATCGTGAAGGGGTTAACTTTTTTTGCGTCTTCTGTATCACAGAAACATACCACATGACACGGAATATATTATGGTAAGAAATATGAACGAACAAAAGCAAAATTTTCAAACACTTTCTATCATTATATACCAAAATGTTGCAGTATGCACACAATACTGAACAGATAAGGAATCTAATCCTGAAATATTTGTATATGGTTTTTATGTTTTACATACCAAATAAAACCTCCAAGAAAGTATTAGATGATAACTATACCAAGTAGAAAACCAGAAAGAATTTAAAAAAAAACAACAAAAAACTTTGAATTAAAAGGCTTTTTTTTTTAATCATTAAAACATCATAAAATAGAGTAGACATCAATACCAGGGGGTCACTCCCATAATACAAAAACAGATGTCAAAATAGGGTTACCAGGATGGGGCAAAAAATACCTATTTCTCGCCCTACCGGGCTTTAATAGGTCCCTTCCTGGCTGCAGAGGTTGGCACCCCAATTGTAGACGTCATGGCGCCCCCGCTCAACATCGATAGCCCTATATGGCCCTAGAAACTAACCCAGGATACAAAAAAAAAAAAACACACGCATACATATAAAATGCGTCAGGTCCCTGGACCTCCATTTTCATTTGTAACTGGTGCCCCGGTCTGCACCTCAAACTGAGTAAACTGTGAAAACTGCACCCTGCTGTGTCCTCAGAGCTATTTACTGCGCCATTCATCCTGCACTACATCCATCATCACCATCTTTAACAATGTAAATGCCCTGGGACTAAGCTCTACCTGTGGAGAGCTGTATCAACTCTGCTGCATCACCATCAGCCCCAGCGGTCTCTAAGCAGCATCGGCCATCCCTAGCCGAGTACCACATGTGGCATCACAAATCATCTTATAAACTTTATTTCCCCTTTAATCATCAATTTCCATTGGACAACCAGGGCCACGGACCGGGTCACTGCTGCCATGACACTTCCCTTTAAGAACCGGCCCAGTACAGAGTATCCCCAGGGCCCTGGCGGGCGCTCCACATGGGCCTGTATGCATGCTCTGTTGATAATCCTGTCTTCTGACACCCTCTGGCAGTACTAAAAACCTGCTGAAAATATGACGCTAGCGGCAGGGCAACACAACCTCCAAGACAGAGGGACAACTCATGCCAGCTGTCCAGCTTTGAGACCCAATAATTGATATAGATTTCAGTCTAAAAGAGGATTCACATTAGGTTCTCAGAGATGAAGACTTTATTCTAAGAGGGGAATGGCATTATGTTAGGTCCTGGAAACGAAAGGCACCTTACCATGGCTTCCAAGTATACAGGAATTGGCCAAGTTATGCGCTAAGCTTACTCAATTTTTCTTATTTCTAGTGCAGTAATTAGTGTTGAGCGATACCTTCCGATATTTGAAAGTATCGGTATTGGATTGTATTAGCCGATATCCGAAAAATATCGGATATCGCCGATACCGATATCCGATACCAATACAAGTCAATGGCACGCAAATATCGGAAGGTATCCTGTAATGGTTCCCAGGGTCTGAAGGAGAGTAAACTTTCCTTCAGGCCCTGGGATCCATACTCATGTAAAAAATAAAGAATAAAAAGAAAAAAAAAAATCGATATACTCACCCCTCCGACGGCCCCTGGCTATAAGCGGTGTAACCGGCAGCCTCTGTTCCTAAGAATGCAGGGTGAAGGACCTTCGATGACGTCGCGGCTTGTGATTGGACATGTGACCACTCATGCGACCAATCACAAGCCACGACGTCACCGCAGGTCCTTCACTCGCTCATTCTTAGGAGGGGAGACTGCCGGTTACAGCGGTTTCAACCAGGGCGTGTCCGAGAGTGAGTATATCAATATTTTTTTTTTTTATTCTTTATTTTACACATGAATATGGATCCCAATACCGATTCCCGATATTGTAAAAATATCGGAACTCTGTATCGGAATTCCGATACCGCAAATATCGGCCGATACCCGATACTTGCGGTATTGGAATGCTCAACACTAGCAGTAATGCAATTCAATTTTCAGATTTCATGTTTGCAAGCTATAGCTCTACAGAGTGCTGCCTTATTTATTTAATCCAATATTTGAAAGTGTCAGAGGAATTAGGGAGTATGCTGGTTTGGTCTGCCAGGTATTGCTTGCCCATTAGTGATTAGCGAGTATACTCATTGCTCGGGTTTTTCCTAGGACGCTTGGGTGATCTCTAAGTATTTGTTAGTGTTCGGAGATTAAGTTTTCATCGCGGCAGCTGAATGATTTACAGCTATTAGCCAGGCTGAGCACATGTGGGGGTTGCCTGGTTGCTAGGGAATCCCCACGTGTAATCAAGCTGGCTAATAGCTGTAAATCATTCAGCTGCGGTGATGAAAACTTAATCTCCGAACACTAACAAATACTCGGAGACCACCCGAGCGTGCTCGGGAAAACCTGAGCAACGAGTATACTCGCTCATCACTATTGACCATCTTTAAAAACTTTTCCTTCCTTGTCAAACATGCCTGTCATCAGGCACAGGGTTGGTGTCATGAAATTGACCCATGCCTTTTACAGAGTACCCCTACCTCTGCTGTGTGTCTCCCTGGCCTCTCCTCCTTAGTTGGACAAGGAAGCTTGCCCCCTGCCACCATCGTTGTCTGATGGGAATTTTTAAAACATTTTCAACAATGGCCTTCTGGTATAGCACCATTTTAGAAGATCTCTCCACCTCAGGAAGAAGAGATGCAAAATTCACCTTGTAGTGTGGGTCTAGCAGGATGAACAACCAGTACTTTTATTTTTTTAGAGAAGGATATAACGACAGGGTCACGGCAAAGGAAACAGTGCATAAAGTCAGCCATATGTGCCAAGCTCCATACAGCCAACAAATCTGACTCCACCATGATGATGACTTTCATAGAATCATAGAATGTTAGAGTTGGAAAGGACCTCCTAGGTCATCTGGTCCAACCCTCTGCTCAAAGCAGGATTCACTAAACATCCCAGACAGATGTCTGTCCAGTCACTGTTTGAACATAGACTTATAAAAAACAGCCGCACTCAAGGTATAGGTTATTAAATGCAAAATTGAGTGACATTTTATTGTATTCTCCATAGTAGCATAAGGGTGTTGAGGTAAAGTTTTGACCCCATAATGGGCCTTTATCAAACCTCACTGGAAAAAACAATAGATACAGTACATTAGATGTGAACGTAGGTTGCAATCCATGATGCAGACATAAGAAGATATAAGCATGATGTGGCGTAAGTGCAGGCAGAGGGCACCACATATAGTCTAAAATATGCAACAAAAGATAATTTGGGGAAGAGTAAACAAATGAACTGACCTTGTTGTAGAATCAATTATGAAAAGGAAACACCGTAGAGGATAAGTAAGGAAACACTGTAGAAAGGAAAACAATTATATGAAAAGGGCTCCTAGGTAGAGCTGTGGAAGCTTACGCTACGTCATGCTTATATCTGCTTATGTCTGCATCATGGATTGCAACCTACATTCACCCTTATATGGGCATTGTTTGTATATATATATTGTATATATGTCACTGCATGTAGTTCCACATGCATTTTTCTATTGGTATCGGATCTTTCTATTTGACATCGGAACTTATTCTATCCGATTGGCATGTTTGTATATCACATTTGTATATAGTTCTGGCATATTACTTTTTACTTCAACATCTAATGTACTGTATCTTTATTGCTTTTTCCAGTGAGGTTTGATAAAGGCCCATTACGGGATCGAAACGTTACCTCACCCTTATGCTACTGTGGCGAATACAATAAAATGTCACTCAATTTTTGCATTTGAAAACCTATACCTTGAGTGTGACTTTTTTATAAGTCTATGATTTAACTGGATCTTATCCGGGTTCAGCCTGCACCTATCCTTACTTATCTGAGTGCACGCCATTTTTTCTTTAAATTATCTGCTTTGTTGGAATTGTTATCAAAGCCCTAGATGTCTACCGAAACTTTTGTGTTTGATGAGTCTGCAGCTACACAAATTCTTGCTAAAGTGATCAACCCAGGTGACTTCCTGAAAATTCCAGGTCAAGAACTCCACACGAAGGACTACGAGCGCGAGCGTAGGTGTTTGGCATCTTTTGACCTACATTCTATAACCCTAGCAGAATACTATAAATTAAGCAGGATTCCACGTGGCCTTAGGTGCCACTTAAGACCGACACTGAGAAACCAGATTATTGCGACAAATTCCAGAAGTTCCTAAATAAATGCTCTTTGGACATTATTTTGCTGACTATTGATTTTCTCCAAACAGCCATTGTAGAGTCTGAAGAGAAACTTTCTTCTATTGAGAAGCAGCTATCCACATCATTAATCAGCAGCCAATTGAAGCTCCCTGAAGGCCAAAACTGAAAGCGATCGAAGAGCACCGAAAATATCTACAAGAAAAGAAATGCTCTAAATTCCAGCGAGACTGAGGACTATGCCCAAAACCGTATCTACAAATGGAACGACTGCTTTCTCGGGTACCAGACGAGGCAACACTGGACCTCGACGCCAGGGATCATACAGCACGGACAGAAACCACTCTACAAGCAGCCTTTCACAAAATTGTTTATCATCCAAGCGCCCGAGCTCAAGGCCCAATACTCGCCACAGAGGAGACCAATACAGAGGGCCTCCCGGAAGCACAGATCGTATAACAACGATTTATCGGTTTATCCTTCTGCCCTACCCCGACCATGGGACAAGTTCAAATTGTCTCAAGACTTCAAATGGAGATTGCGGTAGAAATGCTGTAAGACTCATTTTGGACTATTGCAGGACTTACCAAGGAATAGGATCCCCACATCTGTGGAGAATCCTATACCTGAATTAAGCATTGTGCGATTGGGTTTGTGCAATACCAGTAGTTTTAATCCTCCACATAGCTATCACGCAACTGAGGCGTACACATCGATCTAATTCAAAAGGATATTGATGTTATCCTGGAACACCACCATAAAGGTAGCTTTTCGACTCAACAATATCTCTCCCATCGAGAAACAAGCTCTTAGTTCTCTTAGCACCATCAAGAGTATTACCATAAAACCAGCCGATAAAGGAGATGCTATTGTCATACAGAATACCACTGATTATTTTTCCGAGATCTCTAGACAATTGTCCGATATAACTACTGTAGGGGTTGTACTCGCTCAGGTGCGACGGCTGACACTCAAGAGGCACGTTCCATTAAAAGTTCACAGGGTTTATTGCTCCATAAACCACATAGTAAATAACAGAAAACAAATAGCCTTTAGCTCAGGAAAAGAAAATACAAGTGTCCAGTCCTTCAGGCTCAGTCCTGGAGCCTTAACACACTCTGGGGGCTTTCACCTCCACACACACACCCACCTGTGTTAAGCATTAGCCTTTCTTTTATAGATATAACTACACCCAGGAACCCATCACATGATTAGACATTTGGTTATGACATTACCACAGGTCCTGAAACACAGATAGGCATGGTTATGCCTCTTACCCAGGGGTGAGGTATATGGGTAGTCAGACCCTCTCTGCTTTATGTGGATCAAAGAAAACACTCCGGGTTACATTACAGCGACAAGCCACCTATGTGACACATACCTCCCATCAACTATACAACCTTTAGCCACGTTACATACCTCCCCCCTCTGCCTAAAGCCGTGGGGCTTGGCACTTTCCCCCACTAGACAAGGGATTCTTGATAGGGCATCAGCATTACCGTGCAGCTTCCCAGCCCTATGTTCCACATGGAAACTGAAGTCCTGCAGGGCTAAGAGCCAACGGGTGACCCTAGCATTTCTACCCTTCGTTTCCCTCATCCATCTAAGTGGGGCATGGTCGGATATCAGTCTAAATTTACGTCCCAGCAGATAGTACCATAGCGTGTTCACTGCCCACTTTATAGCCAAACACTCCTTCCCTATGACTGAGTAATTCCTTTCAGATGAGGACAGCTTCCTACTCAGATAGAGAACAGGATGCTCCTCCCCATGTAGCTCTTGGGAAAGGACTGCTCCTACCCCAACAACTGAGGCATCTGTCTAAGAAAGTTTATTCTTCAAAGTCTGGGGCCATCAGAACGGGTTGCTTACATAGAGCCCTGTGAATTCTGCTTTTGGGTTCCCTCCGGTGGTTGTAGGTGGTAATGCAGTTGTCCCTGAGTGGCAGTCCTGGTCAGGTGTTTCTGCTGATTGCAGTTCTGACTGGGGTATTTAGGTGTGCAGGATTCATTAGTCCTTGCCAGTTGTCCATTGTTCTGGGAGGTTTTGGATCTTTGTCTGGTTCCTCCTGCCTGGCTGCCAAATCAGCAAAGATAAGGGTCTGTTTTTTTGTTTCTGTGGCACACATGCTGTGTGCATAATTATTCAGTGCTATTCTTTTGTTTTTTCTTGTCCAGCTTAGATTGTGTCAGTGTTTTCTCAGTCTTGTTGGATTCTCAGGAGATGCAGATATACTTTCCACGTCTTTAGTTAGATGGTGGAATTTTTTGTATTATCTGCTGTGGATATTTTTTGGAAGGGTTTTAATACTGACCGCTTAGTATTCTGTCCTATCCTTTCCTATCTAGCTAGAGTGGCCTCTTTTGCTAAATCCTGTTTCCTGCCTGCGTGTGTCTTTCCTCTACTACTCACAGTCAATATTTGTGAGGGGCTGCCTATCCTTTGGGGTTCTGCTCTGAGGCAAGGTAGAATTCCTATTTCTATCTATAGGGGTATTTAGTCCTCCGGCTGTGTCGAGGTTTCTAGGATTTTTTAGGCACACCCCACGGCTACTTCTAGTTGCGGTGTTAAGTTCAGGATTTGCGGTAGTTTCCACCAACTCCAGAGAAAGTTTCATGCTGTTCCAAGGTCACCGGATCATAGCAGTACAACTGGCCAATAATGAGTTAAATGCATCTCAGAAGAAGGGAAGAAAGGTGTTGAGCCATTTTTTTCTGCAGTCTGCTTTTTCTTCTCTTCCCTCTTAATCTCTGGGTGGCTGAGGAATCTTGTGCTAGCATGGATGTTCAGGAATTAGCTTCTCGTGTAGACCAGCTTGCTGCTAGGGTACAGGGTATTTCTGATTATATTGTTCAGACTCCTGCTTTAGAGCCGAAGATTCCTACTTTTGATTTGTTTTTTGGTGACAGGTCCAAATTTTTGAGTTTTAAAAACAACTGTAAACTGTTTTTTGCTCTCAGACCTCGATCCTCTGGTGATTCCATTCAGCAGGTTAAAATCATCATCTCCCTGCTGCGTGGCGATCCACAGGATTGGGCATTTTCCCTGGAATCTGGGAATCCAGCTTTGCTTAATGTAGACTCCTTTTTTCAGGCTTTAGGATTATTATATGATGAACCTAATTCTGTGGATCAATGTTATGACCTGGTGGTTAAGAGGCCACACTGATATGACCTGGTGGCTAAAACGCAACATGGGACGAGCTCTGAGAAGGTGGTATCTCTACTGACCGCAGTCCCTAATCCTAACAACAACACTAGAAATAGCCGTGGGATGTTCCTGACTCTCCCTAGACACCTCTTCACAGCCTAAGAAATAACTTTCCCTAAAGAAGGAAATAGAAAGCTATCTTGCCTCAGAGAAACCCCCAAAAGGAAAGATAGCCCCCCACAAATATTGACTGTGAATGGAGAGGGAAATAACGTACATAGAAATGAAATCAGAATTCAGCAAAGGAGGCCAATACTAAACTAGATAGAGAGAAAAGGATACTGTGCGGTCAGTATAAAAACTACAAAATCCACGCAGAGATTACAAAAATGAACTCCACACCGAATCACGGTGTGGAGGGGCAAATCTGCTTTCCCAGAGCTTCCAGCTAGCCTGAATAAGACATAGTGACAAGCTGGACAAAAAGAGACATATTTGCAAAGCAATAGAGTCCAAACAAATGGACAAACAAAATCAAGCAAAAACTTATCTTTTGCAGACAAGGACTGGCCATATGAAAATTCCAAGGAGAGAACCAAATCCAACAAAGAACATTGCTCTGGGCTTTAGTCCATGCCTGTTGTCAGGTTTAAATAACAAACCCAGGCAAGGCGATCAGTGAAGGCAGCTGCTACAGCTACCTAAAGGAGCAGCAGTTCCACTCGAAACCACCAGAGGGAGCCCAAGGGCAGAACTCACAAAAATACCATTAGCAACCACAAGAGGGAGCTCCAGAAGGGAATTCACAACAGATCAAGCGGAGAAGACCTTGTTGGCCCTGTCTCAGGGTCAGGAGGCGGCAGAATTGTATTGTCAGAAATTTAGAAAATGGTCTGTGTTGACTAAATGGAATGATGATGCTTTGGCGACAATTTTCAGAAAGGGTCTTTCTGGGCATTGATTTGTCTTTTTCTTCTGCATTTCATCCTCAGACAAATGGCCAGACCGAGCGAACTAATCAGACTTTGGAGACTTATTTGAGATGCTTTGTGTCTGCTGATCAGGATGATTGGGTGGCCTTCTTGCCATTGGCCGAGTTTGCCCTTAATAATCGGGCTAGTTCGGCTACTTTGGTTTCGCCTTTCTTTTGTAATTTTGGTTTTCATCCTCGTTTTTCTTCTGGGCAGGTTGAGCCTTCTGACTGTCCTGGTGTGGATTATGTGGTTGACAGGTTGCAGCAGATTTGGGCTCATGTGGTGGACAATTTGGTGTTGTCTCAGGAGGAGGCTCAACGTTTTGCTAACCGTCGTCGATGTGTTGGTTCCTGGCTTCGGGTTGGGGATCTGGTCTGGTTGTCTTCCCATCATGTTCCTATGAAGGTTTCTTCCCCTAAGTTTAAGCCTCGGTTTATTGGTCCTTATAGGATTTCTGGGATTATTAATCCCGTGTCTTTTCGATTGGCGCTTCCGGCCTCTTTTGCTATCCATAATGTCTTCCATAGATCTTTATTGTGGAAATATGTGGTGCCCGTTGTTCCCTCTGTTGATCCTCCGGCCCCTGTGTTGGCTGATGGAGAGTTGGAGTATGTGGTTGAGAAGATTTTGGATTCTCCTATTTCGAGGCAGAGGCTTCAATACCTTGTCAAATGGAAGGGTTATGGCCAGGAGGATAATTCTTGGGTTTTTCCCTCTGATGTCCATGCTGCTGATTTGGTCCGTGCCTTTCATCTGGCTCGTCCTGATGGCTCTGGTGAGGGTTTGGTGACCCCTCCTCAAGGGGGGGTACTGTTGTGAATTCTGCTTTTGGGTTCCCTCCGGTGGTTGTAGGTGGTAATGCAGTTGTCCCTGAGTGGCAGTCCTGGTCAGGTGTTTCTGCTGATTGCAGTTCTGACTGGGGTATTTAGGTGTGCAGGATTCATTAGTCCTTGCCAGTTGTCCATTGTTCTGGGAGGTTTTGGATCTTTGTCTGGTTCCTCCTGCCTGGCTGCCAAATCAGCAAAGATAAGTGTCTGTTTTTTTGTTTCTGTGGCACACATGCTGTGTCCATAATTATTCAGTGCTATTCTTTTGTTTTCTCTTTTCCAGCTTAGATTGTGTCAGTGTTTTCTCAGTCTTGTTGGATTCTCAGGAGATGCAGATATACGTTCCACATCTTTAGTTAGATGGTGGAATTTTTTGTATTATCTGCTGTGGATATTTTTTGGAAGGGTTTTAATACTGACCGCTTAGTATTCTGTCCTATCCTTTCCTATCTAGATAGAGTGGCTTCTTTTGCTAAATCCTGTTTCCTGCCTGCGTGTGCCTTTCCTCTACTACTCACAGTCAATATTTGTGGGGGGCTGCCTATCCTTTGGGGTTCTGCTCTGAGGCAAGGTAGAATTCCTATTTCTATCTATAGGGGTATTTAGTCCTCCGGCTGTGTCGAGGTGTCTAGGATTTGTTAGGCACACCCCACGGCTACTTCTAGTTGCGGTGTTAAGTTCAGGATTTGCTGTCAGTATAGTTTCCACCAACTCCAGAGAAAGTTTCATGCGGCTCCAAGGTCACCGGATCATAACAGAGCCCCTTTCATTTCTTGGAAGGCTGACTGTTGTGAATTCTGTTGTCGGGCTCCCTCCTGTGGTCATGAATGGTACTTCGGCTGGTTCTGTCCATGGACTTCCTCTGGTGGGTGTTTGAGTTTCCTTTCACAGGTGACGAGGTTAATTCGTTAGCTGCTGCTCTAACTCCACTTCGATCTTTGCTCCACGCCACCTGTCAATGTTCCAGTATTGGTCTAGTTCACTCCTGGATCGTTCTTGTGACCTGTCTTCCCATCAGAAGCTAAGTTCCAGCTTGTATTTCTTTGGTTTGCTATTTTTCTGTCCAGCTTGCTATTTAATTTGTTGTCTTGCTTGCTGGAAGCTCTGGGACGCAGAGGGAGCGCCTCCGCACCGTGAGTCGGTGCGGAGGGTCTTTTTGCGCCCTCTGCGTGGTCTTTTTGTAGGTTTTTGTGCTGACCGCAAAGTAACCTTTCCTATCCTCGGTCTGTTCAGTAAGTCGGGCCTCACTTTGCTTAACCTATTTCATCTCTGTGTTTGTATTTTCATCTTTACTCACAGTCATTATTTGTGGGGGGCTGTTGTGAGTTCTGTTTTTGTGCTCCCTCTGGTGGTTACTGATGGTACTGGGTGACTTGTGTTCTCTGCGGTCTCTGGTGTCCACCTGTTCTATCAGGTTATGGGAGTTTCCTATTTAACCTGGCTTTTTTGTCATTTCCTCGCCGGCTATCAATGTAATCAGCGTGTCTTTTTACCTCTGCTCCCTGCGTCTGTTATCTTCAGGACAAGCTAAGTTTTGATTTTCCTGTTCCACGTTTTGCTTAATTTTTGTCTTAGTCCAGCTTGCAGATATGCGATTCCTTGCTGCTGGTTGCTCTAGTGGGCTGAAATTACTCCTCATGTTCCATGAGTTGGCACATGAGTTCAAGTAATTTCAGGATGTTCACTTTTGTATCCTCTGCTATCTAGCTTTAGCGGGCCTCATTTTTGCTGATTCTATTTTCATAACTACGTATGTGCTTTCCTCTCATTTCACCGTTATTACATGTGGGGGGCTGCTATTTCTGTGGGGTGTTTCTCTGGAGGCAAGTGAGGTCTGTGTTTCTTCTAATAGGGGAAGTTAATCCTTCGGCTGGCGCGAGACGTCTAGGAATCATCGTAGGCACGTTCCCCGGCTACTGCTAGTTGTGTGTTTAGGTTCAGGATCGCGGTCAGCTCAGGTTCCATCACCCTAGAGCTGGTTTTGTTTTTGTGCTTGTCCTTTTGTGATCCCCTGCCATTGGGATCATGACAGGGGGCTGCCTTTTCCTTTGGGGAATTTCTCTGAGGCAAGGTAGGCTTTATTTTCCTATCTTCAGGGCTAGCTAGTTTCTTAGGCTGTGCCGAGTTGCATAGGGAGCGTTAGGCGCAATCCACGGCTATTTCTAGTGTGGTTGATAGGTTTAGGGATTGCGGTCAGCAGAGTTCCCACGTCCCAGAGCTCGTCCTTTATTATCAGTAACTATCAGGTCATTCCGTGTGCTCTTAACCACCAGGTCCATTATTGTCCTGACCACCAGGTCATAACAGCTGACTGTCTCTTTGGACCATTTAACCATTACTGATTTTGTCCCCTTTAGCAGATCAGTCAGAGGCGCAGCCACCATGGCAAAGTTTGGGATGAACCTCATGTCATATCCCACGATCCCCAGAAAGGCTTTAACTTGTTTTTTGTAGAGTGGTTTTGGCCATGTTTTAATTGTCTCCACTTTATGGATTTGGGGCTTTATTTCTCCACGTCCCACTACATATCCTAGGTACTTAGCTTCTTCCTTACCCAAGGCACACTTCTTCGGGTTTATTGTAAACCCCGCCTCCCTTCGAGCATCAAACACCACTTGGACTTTTTCCAGATGACTCTCCCAGTCCGGGCTAAAGATGACAATATCATCCAGGTACGCAGCAGCGTATGGCTTATGGGGTGCAAGGATTCTATCCATAGCCCTCTGGAAGGTCGCTGGAGCTCCCTGTAGGCCAAATGGCATCCGGACATACTGGAAGCATCCATTTGGTGTAGAAAACGCAGTCTTGTCCTTGGCTTCCTGTGGCTTGGGGATCTGCCAATACTCCTTCGTCAAATCCAAGGTGGTTATATACCTGGCGTGCCCAAGTCTTTCGATGAGCTCATCAACGCGGGGCATGGGATATGCGTCGAACTTGGAGACCTCATTCAACTTCCGATAGTCGTTGCAAAACCTCCACTCCCCATCAGGTTTTGGGACCAGGACAATTGGGCTCAACCAACTGCTCTTGGATTCCTCAATGACTCCAAGCTTCAACATGCGCTCCACCTCCTTGGAGATTACTTCTCGACGGGCCTCAGGAATTTGATAGGGCTTCACGTTCACCCGCACATTTGGATCTGTCAGGACCTCGTGCTCTATGACCTTCGTGCACCCTGGCAACTCTGAAAACAGGTCCCTGTTCTTCTGGAGTAACTCCCGGCACTGCCGTTTCTGGGCCTTCGATAGCGTCTCTGCTATAGTAACCCCTCCAACCTCACCTTCTGGGTGGCCCAGCAAAGATGGAGTTACTGCCGGCTCTCTATCTTGCCATGGCTTGATGAGGTTGACATGGTAAACTTGGATTGGTTTCAGTCTTCCTGGTTGATGAATTTTATAGTTTACCTCACCAAGCTTCTAGACCACCTCATATTGCCCTTGCCATTTGGCCAAGAACTTGCTCTCCACCGTCGGAACTAACACAAGAACTCGGTCTCTCGGATTGAACTGCCTAACTCTTGCAGACCGGTTGTAGACCCTAACCTGATCTTCTTGTGCCTGGTGGCGGTGTTCTTTCACAATCGGCATCACCTTTGCAATCCTCTGCTGCATCAGGGCCACATGCTCAATGACGCTTCTGTGGGGCGTAACTTCGGCTTCCCAGGTTTCCTTGGCTATATCCAGGAGACCTCGCGGATGTCGGCCATATAGAAGCTCAAACGGTGAGAACCCTGTGGAGGCCTGTGGAACTTCACAAATGAAAAACATCAGCTATGGTAAGAGACAGTCCCAGTCTCTACAGTCTCTCTCTATAGCTTTTCTCAGCATGCTCTTCAGTGTCTTGTTAAATCTCTCAACAAGGCCATCCGACTGAGGATGGTACACCGAAGTCCTCAACTGGGAGATCTTCAGGGCTTTGCATAACTCCCTCATCACCTTGCTCATGAAAGGTGTCCCCTGGTCAGTCAGGATCTCCTTCGGCAGACCTGTCCGGGAAAACACATGGACCAACTCACGGGCTATACTTTTCGAGGAAGAATTTCTCAGGGGAATTGCCTCAGGGTAGCGTGTGGCATAGTCCAGAATGACTAGTACTGTATATACCGATGGCCCCGGGCTGATTTAACTAAGGGACTGACCAAGTCCATGGCAATTCTATCGAATGGCACCTCAATAATGGGCAATGGCACAAGGGGGCTCTGGAAATGAGAAGTGGGGGCAGTTAGCTGACATGTAGGGCTGGACCTGCAATAGTTCACTATTTCCCGGTGACACCCAGGCCAATAGAACCTCTGCACAACCCGTTCCTGCATTTTTCCACCCCTAGGTGTCCACCCAAGTTATGTGAATGGGCCATGTCCAACACCTTCCGTCTATATGGACCCGGCACTACCAACTGCTCTACCAACTCCTCCCTTATTTCCATGACCCGGTACAACAACTCCCCACTCATCAGAAAATAGGGAAATCTTGTGTCTGCCCCGACTCCTGTACAACCCCATTAATAACTGACATTATTAAAGGCTTCCCTCAGAGTGGGGTCCCTATGTTGGGCAGTCTCAAAATTTTCTCCGGTCACCCCTAACTCCAGAATGTCAGATGCAGGGGACACTTCCTCCTCATCCTCTACCAGGACACAAAAAGGAAACCTGTCTGTCTGTCTCTGGGTGTGGCGATACCTTTTTAGGGTTCATTGGTTCCCTACTCTTGCTAGGGAACTCAGAACCCTTTCCCCACAAATTCCAAAACAAACAGAAATACCGGCCAATAATTATAGGGTGCAACAAGTCCCGAACGACGCCGACTTCATGGGACTCAGTGCCACACGCCGTTTCAATATCCACCCTGGCCATAGGGTAGTCCTTTGCATCACCATGTATGCACCGCACGCCAACCTTCTTTCCCGGGATCAGGTGGAGAGGAAAAGTGGCCCTCACCAGTGTCACTAAGCTCCCCGAGTCTAACAGCGCCGTTACTGCTCGACCGTTCACCTTTACAGGACACACTTGAGGCACCTCGTTGGGCGGAGAGTTCACACTGCAGTCTGGATATGCATAGTATGAACTACAGCATCCCATGCTGCAGTCCATCTGCTCAGTGGTCTGGGAACAATGGGCAGCTATATGTCCTGGCCTGTGGCACCTCCAGCAAATAATATCCCCCATAGGGACCTTGGAAACCACCTCCCCCGCCCTTTGTGACCTTGGACGCCCCACCCCTTTTTGGGACTCAGCCCCCTTCTGGGACCCCCAGTATGGCATGGGCTGCCTCCCGAAGGAGCCTTCCATCCCTTGGTATCTCTCGACCAGTCTGATCAGCTCATCGGCATTCTGGGGATCACCCTGGGCAAACCAAATCTGTATGGACCTTGGGAGGGAATGCACAAACCGATCCATCACCACTCATTTTATCATCTGTGCAGGTGTAGAGGACTGTAGCCATTTCTGGACCAGGTGCAACAGGTCAAATATTTGGGAGTGAGGCGGTTTGTCCCGGTGATAGGCCCAGCAGTGAATTCGCTGTGCCCTTAGAGTATGTGTCCACGTTCAGGATTGCATCAGGATTTGGTCAGGATTTTTCATCAGTATTTGTAAGCCAAAACCAGGAGTGGGTGATAAATGCAGAACTGGTGCATATGTTTCTATTATACTTTT
Source organism: Ranitomeya imitator (assembly GCF_032444005.1). Lineage (NCBI taxonomy): Eukaryota > Metazoa > Chordata > Amphibia > Anura > Dendrobatidae > Ranitomeya > Ranitomeya imitator. The sequence continues at coordinate 802,237,979 of NC_091284.1, forward strand.
CCTCTAATTGTTCCACTCCTGGTTTTGGCTTACAAATACTGATGAAAAATCCTGACCAAATCCTGATGCAATCCTGAACGTGGACACATACCCTAACAGTCAGTGTCACCCTCAAACATGTGAGAATCTCGGCTTTCAGTTTGTGATACTCCTTGGCATCCTGCAAGGTCAAGTCATAGTACGCCTTCTGGGGTTCTCCTGTCAGGTATGGCGCCAGTACCTCTGCCCACTGCTCTGGCGGAAGTTTTTCCCTCTCAGCGACCCTCTCAAACACCGTCATCCCCAGGGGTCATTTTCTGCAATGCGCATCTTACCATCTTCCGGACATGGGTGTCATCAGCCAGACCTGGGGTTGGGGCACTCGTCCTGCCCTGGATGGCAGTTGCCAGAAGCTGCATCTGCTGCCATTGCTCCTGCTGGCTCTGTTGTGTCTGCTGCAGCAACAGCCAGTTGGTCTCTTGCTGCTATGACTGCGACTGGACCAAGTGTTTCAGAAGGTCCTCCATTTTCCCTGGCAATGCTTGCTGGCTTGCAACAGACTTGACCCAGGACATTCAATAACAGACTTACGTCTCTGCTGGGAACCCTGCCCGCATTCTCCACCAATTGTAGGGGTTGTACTCGCTCAGGTGCAACGGCTGACACTCATGAGGCATGTTCCATTAAAAGTTCACAGGGTTTATTGCTCCATAAACCATACATAGTAAATAACAGAACACAAATAGCCTTTAGCTCAGGAAAAGAAAACAAGTGTCCAGTCCTTCGGCTGTCCTGCAGCCTTAACACACTCTGGAGGCTTTCACCTCTACACACACACACACCTGTGTTAAATCTATAAAAGAAAGACTAATGCTTAACTACACCCAGGAACCCATCACATGATTAAACATGTGGTTATGACATCACCACAGGTCCTGAAACACATATAGATAGGCATGGTTATGCCTCTTACCCAGGGGTGAGGTATATGGGTAGTCAGACCCTCTCATTGCTGTATGTGCATCAAAGAAAACACTCCGGGTTACATTACAGCGACAAGCCACCTATGCGACACATACCTCCCGTCGACTATACAACCTTTAGCAACGCTACACTACATATAAGAAAATCCCATCTGACCCCACTCCTACCATCAAAGCACAGATTAACTCAGTTCTTCACAAATATCAATCCCTCAATACAATGGATTCCAAGACGGCGACTTTTCTCACCAATCCTCATCCTGTTACTCCTGTTATATATACACACACTCTACCCAAAATCCACAAGTCCCTCATGAAACCTCCTGGTGGACAGATTGTCGCCTCCACTGATTCTATTCTGGCCCCCATTTCCATCCATTTAGAAAAGATACTCCCCCCACTGACTAGGAAAATGGGTTAATTTATCCTTCATACAGACCATTTTCTCCAAGCCTTGAAACAATTCTCCCCCACCCAGCATAAAAAGTTTATATACCTCCATCAAACATGACTTAAGGTACCTTCACACTGACCAACTTAACAACGATATCGCTAGCGATCCGTGACGTTGCAGCGTCCTGGCTAGCGATATCGTTGTGTTTGACACGCAGCAGCGATCTAGATCCTGCTGTGACATCGTTGGTCGGAGCAGAAAGGCCAGAACTTTATTTCGTCGCTGGATCTCCGGCAGACATCGCTGAATCTGCGTGTGTGACGCCGATTCAGCGATGTCTTCACTGGTAACCAGGGTAAACATCGGGTTACTAAGCGCAGGGCTGCGCTTAGTAACCCGATGTTTACCCTGGTTACCAGTGTAAATGTAAAAAAACAAACACTACATACTTAAATTACGATGTCGGTCGCGTCCCCTGTCGTTCTGCTTCCCTGCACTGTCAGCGCCGGCTGGCCGTAAAGCAGAGCACAGTGATGATGTCACCGCTCTGCTTTACGGCCGGCGCTTACAGTGCAGGGAAGCAGAACGACGGGGGACGCGACAGACACAGGAATGTAAGTATGTAGTGTTTGTTTTTTTACATTTACACTGGTAACCAGGGTAAACATCGGGTTACTAAGCGCGGTCCTGCGCTTAGTAACCCGATGTTTACCCTGGTTACCAGGGGACTCCGGCATCGTTGTTCGCTGGAGAGCTGTCTGTGTGACAGCTCTCCAGCGACCAAACAGCGACGCTGCAGCGATCGGCATCGTTGTCTTGATCTCTGCAGCATCGCTAAATGTGACGGTACCTTTAGGCCTACAGGCGGTGGGTGATCTTCAGCAGTCTGAGTTCTCTGGTAATTCTAGACATCTATGCCTGGATCTCCTATCTTTGATCCTACACAACAATTTTTTTCTTTTCGGTGACCAACATTATCTGCAGACCTAGGGCACCGCTATGGGTGTCAACGTAGCTCCGGCATGCGCTTTTATATGAATGCCTATGAACATGCGTATATCTATGACAACCCTTTTTCAAACCCATAGTCTATGTTGGCTTAGTTACATAGACGATATTTTTTGTCTATGGACAGACCCCCATGATACCCTACTTATCTTCACGGAATACCTCAACTCTATTCTGCCGGAACTTCAATTTACACTGAATTGTGACCCAACACATCATTTCTGGATACTTTGGTCATCAGGGAGCCCAATGGCTCTCACCACTGATGTTTTCTCTAAACCAACAGACTAAGGGTATGTTTCCACGTACAGGATTGCATCAGGATTTGACGCAGGTAAAATCTGCACCAAATCTGTACCTGAGGTCACTGGCAGGTCACCTGCATTTTTTTCATGCGTTTGACGCATCAAAAAACACGTTTTTTTTTTTCATGTGAATTTGTGTGTTTTTGTAAGCTCAATAAAGATATACAAAAAAAAATGTTTTATGTAACTTCTTGTCCAACCTTCATTTACATACTCCAATGAAGAATATACACGCACAGCTAGATAGATTGATAGATACGTTAGATGAATACAATAGATCAGTGTAAGGATTTCCTTATTGCACAGGCCATTAAATGCTTGCCTGTCCAAGTGATGCAACTATCACCTGTGCAATACTAAGGAAATCCTGAAAACATGACCTGTTGGTGGCTCTTGAGGACCGGACTTGGGGAACACTGCAATAGATGGATAGATATTTAGATACGATAGATAGATCCATAGATAGATCCGATACATATCTATCGTATCTATCTATGGTATCTATCGATATATTTATAGATAGATACATCGGTAGATAATAGATAGATATATCTATATATAGATATATCGATAGATATATTGATAGATAGATATATTGATAAATAGATAGATAAATAGATAGAGATAGATGGATACAATAGATAGATGCGATAGTAATCTATCATATCTATCTATCTATCTATTGTATCCATCTATTGTATCTATCACATCTATCTATTGTATCCATCTATCGATATATCGATCTATAAATATATCCAACTATATATAGATACAGTACAGACCAAAAGTTTGGACACACCTTCTCATTTAATGATTTTTCTGTATTTTCATGACTATGATAATTGTAAATTCACACTGAAAGCATCAAAACTATGAATTAACACATGTGGAATTATATACTTAACAAAAAAGTGTGAAACAACTGAAAATATGTCTTATATTCTAGGTTCTTCAAAGTAGCCACCTTTTGCTTTGATGACTGCTTTGCACACTCTTGGCATTGTCTTGATGAGCTTCAAGAGGTAGTCACTGGGAATGGTCTTCCAAGAATCTTGAAGGAGTTCCCAGAGATGCTTAGCACTTGTTGGCCCTTTTGCCTTCACTCTGCGGTCCAGCTCACCCCAAAACATCTCGATTGGGTTCCGGTCTGGCCAGGTCATCTGGCATAGCACCCCATCACTCTCCTTCTTGATCAAATAGCACTTACACAGTCTGGAGGTGTGTTTGGGGTCATTGTCCTGTTGAAAAATAAATGATGGTCCAGCTAAACGCAAACGGGATGGAATAGCATGCCGCTGCAAGATGCTGTGGTAGCCATGCTGGTTCAGTATGCCTTCAATTTTAAATAAATCCCCAACAGCAAAGCACCCCCACACCATTACACCTCCTCCTCCATGCTTCACGGTGGGAACCAGGCATGTAGAGTCCATCCGTTCACCTTTTCTGCGTCACACAAAGACACGGTGGTGATGCCTTCGTTGTGAATTTACAATTTTCATAGTCATGAAAATACAGAAAAATCTTTAAATGAGAAGGTGTGCCCAAACTTTTGGTCTGTACTGTATATTGATAGATCAATAGATAGATAATAGATAAATAGATAGATACGATAGATAGATAAATAGATGACTGATAGAGACGATAGATGATACGAGAGATGGATCACACAAGCGAGAAACTCAGACGAGTCTCGCATCTTAATACCCAGCACTGCCGCCGGCACTCGGGAGCGGAGCGTGCAGCTGCATGTATTTCTATGCAGCTGCACGCTCCGCTCCTGAGTGGTGGCGCCAGTATCGGGTATTGAGATGCGAGACTCGTCTGAGTTTCTCGCATGTGTGATCCCGGCCTTAAATTAAGACACAAAATCTGCATTAGGCCGGGGTCACAATCGCGAGAAACTCAAGTCCCTCGGTTCAATACTCGGCACTGCCACCAGCACTTGGGAGCGGAGCGTGCGGCTGCATGTATTTCTATGCAGCTGAATGCTCCAGTCCCGAGTGGCCGCGGCAGTGCTGGGTAATGACCACGGCCTTAAACGCAATGTTTTTTTTTTTCAAATTTTTTTTTTTTAAATTAATGGCGTGGGCTCCCGCGCAATTTTCTGCACCAGAGAGGGAAAGCCAGCAACTGGGAAGGGGTTAATACCCATACCCATTGAGCTTCCCAGGCTATAAATATCAGCCCACAGCTGTCTGCGTAGCCTTTACTGGCTATAAAAATAGTGGGGGAAAAAAAAATTAAAATGAAAAAAGGAGAAATGGAAAAAAAATGAATGAAGGTATATAGTGTAATCCGTAAACACTGGCCCATGCTGAAACGTTCATATCCTCACATTAAGGCATTCAACACCACCACTTACAGTGGGGCAAAAAAGTATTTAGTCAGCAATAGTGCAAGTTCCACCACTTAAGATGAGAGGCGTCTGTAATTTACATCATAGGTAGACCTCAACTATGGGAGACAAACTGAGAAAAAAAAAAATCCAGAAAATCACATTGTCTGTTTTTTTAACATTTTATTTGCTTATTATGGTGGAAAATAAGTATTTGGTCAGAAACAAAATTTCATCTCAATACTTTGTAATATATCCTTTGTTGGCAATGACAGAGGTCAAACGTTTTCTGTAAGTCTTCACAAGGTTGCCACACACTGTTGTTGGTATGTTGGCCCATTCCTCCATGCAGATCTCCTCTAGAGCAGTGATGTTTTTGGCTTTTCGCTTGGCAACACGGACTTTCAACTCCCTCCAAAGGTTTTCTATAGGGTTGAGATCTGGAGACTGGCTAGGCCACTCCAGGACCTTGAAATGGTTCTTACGAAGCCACTCCTTCGTTGCCCTGGCGGTGTGCTTTGGATCATTGTCATGTTGAAAGACCCAGCCACATTTCATCTTCAATGCCCTTGCTGATGGAAGGAGGTTTGCACTCAAAATCTCACGATACATGGCCCCATTCATTCTTTCATGTACCCGGATCAGTCGTCCTGGCCCCTTTGCAGAGAAACAGCCCCAAAGCATGATGTTTCCACCACCATGCTTTACAGTAGGTATGGTGTTTGATGGATGCAACTCAGTATTCTTTTTCCTCCAAACACGACAAGTTGTGTTTCTACCAAACAGTTCCAGTTTGGTTTCATCAGACCATAGGACATTCTCCCAAAACTCCTCTGGATCATCCAAATGCTCTCTAGCAAACTTCAGACGGGCCCGGACATGTACTGGCTTAAGCAGTGGGACACGTCTGGCACTGCAGGATCTGAGTCCATGGTGGCGTAGTGTGTTACTTATGGTAGGCCTTGTTACATTGGTCCCAGCTCTCTGCAGTTCATTCACTAGGTCCCCCCGCGTGGTTCTGGGATTTTTGCTCACCGTTCTTGTGATCATTCTGACCCCACGGGGTGGGATTTTGCGTGGAGCCGCAGATCGAGGGAGATTATCAGTGGTCTTGTATGTCTTCCATTTTCTAATTATTGCTCCCACTGTTGATTTCTTCACTCCAAGCTGGTTGGCTTTTGCAGATTCAGTCTTCCCAGCCTGGTGCAGGCCTACAATTTTGTTTCTGGTGTCCTTTGACAGCTCTTTGGTCTTCACCATAGTGGAGTTTGGAGTCAGACTGTTTGAGGGTGTGCACAGGTGTCTTTTTATACTGATAACAAGTTTAAACAGGTGCCATTACTACAGGTAATGAGTGGAGGAAAGAGGAGACTCTTAAAGAAGAAGTTTAAAGAAGAAGATCCTAGTTAATGATAAACTTACCTGGAGCAGCCAGTGCCAGGCAGCAGCTGCCAAGGCAAACAGGATCATGGGGTGCATTAAAAGAGGTCTGGATACACATGATGAGAGCATTATACTGCCTCTGTACAAATCCCTAGTTAGACCGCACATGGAGTACTGTGTCCAGTTTTGGGCACCGGTGCTCAGGAAGGATATAATGGAACTAGAGAGAGTACAAAGGAGGGCAACAAAATTAATAAAGGGGATGGGAGAACTACAATACCCAGATAGATTAGCGAAATTAGGATTATTTAGTCTAGAAAAAAGACGACTGAGGGGCGATCTAATAACCATGTATAAGTATATAAGGGGACAATACAAATATCTCGCTGAGGATCTGTTTATACCAAGGAAGGTGACGGGCACAAGGGGGCATTCTTTGCGTCTGGAGGAGAGAAGGTTTTTCCACCAACATAGAAGAGGATTCTTTACTGTTAGGGCAGTGAGAATCTGGAATTGCTTGCCTGAGGAGGTGGTGATGGCGAACTCAGTCGAGGGGTTCAAGAGAGGCCTGGATGTCTTCCTGGAGCAGAACAATATTGTATCATACAATTAGGTTCTGTAGAAGGACGTAGATCTGGGGATTTATTATGATGGAATATAGGCTGAACTGGATGGACAAATGTCTTTTTTCGGCCTTACTAACTATGTTACTATGTTACTATGTAAGTTACAGGTCTGTGAGAGCCAGAAATCTTGATTGTTTGTTTCTGACCAAATACTTATTTTCCACCATAATATGCAAATAAAATGATAAAAAAAAAACAGACAATGTGATTTTCTGGATTTTTTTTTCTCAGTTTGTCTCCCATAGTTGAGGTCTACCTATCATGTAAATTACAGACGCCTCTCATCTTTTTAAGTGGTGGAACTTGCACTATTGCTGACTGACTAAATACTTTTTTGCCCCACTGTATGTGCAAACGAAGACCTAATATTAGGGATAGAGTAGTCAAGGCTGATGTGGGCAGTTCTTCCAGATTACCAAGACAAACTTTCCTTAACACTGAAAGGTTTGGTACGTTCCCCTGCCTAGGTTGTGCATGCTGCTCAAATGTAATCAAATCCAGCTCAATCACCCACCCTCACTCTGGTAAACAATATAGGATCAAGGGATTTTTTACGTGCGACTCCAATAACGTCGTGTATGATAAAATGCCCCTGCTTTACATTGGCGAGACGACATCACATCCGCGATAGGATTGCTTCTCACAAATTACCATACATTTTTTGTAAGAAAACGTGGCTTCCCCTTCCTCATCAATTTGCAGTTGCCAATCATTCCGTCTCCCAAATACGTTTTCAGGTACTTCAGCAGGTTGACAGACCACGCAGGGGTGGTAATCACATTAAACCATTAACCTGCTGTTCTATTCATTTCCACTTCACACTTGTACTGCTCCGGTCATTTTTGACCGGACCTATTAAAATGCTGTTTTAGCTACTTAAAATTTTTTTTTTTTGAATACCTGTTGCATTATTATACTGTATGTGACCATCGCCCGACCGCCCCCCCCCCTACCTCTGTGTAGTGGTAAGTGCTAGCACCCTTTTTCCACCAGCATACTTAATGGCATTACTATAGAATCCCACTGCTTTGGGGTGACCTTGGTTGGATAGTGTAGGTGCTTTTTCTTATGCATACCATTACAAGGGTATTTATATCTGGGGGAGTGGGGGGATGGGCGCTTTTCCAGCATTCCTGGGACATTCATCCTGTGCTCTAGTCATTAGATAATGTAATATTTTTATATATGTTTTTGTATTATTTATGGCAATTCAAGTTTGTTTTATAAATCATTGCTCTGAATTGCTCTCCTTTTGGCATGTATGTGAGCATGGTTGGTCATTATAAAAAAAAAATACGTAAAAAAAAAATCAAATTTATTTATTTTATGTTTATAAAGGTTACAAGGGCTTATTGAATTCTGCACAGAAATTAAAAATTTGAGCTTAGCCAACTAAAACAACTGCTACTACCACTACTACTATAACAACTATAACTAACTATAACTAAAATTAACAGTAGTATAAAATTTAACTGCGAGCAAACATTTTGAAAAAAAATAGTAAAAAATTTTTAAAAAAATCTTCACAATTCTATTGTTTACATTCAGGACAACAATAACACACATGTCTCTTGCACAAATATTTTAGGCTGGCAGCTGTGCTGGTGGAGGATATTGATTCAGTTGCATTGCTGGTGGAGACTGTGGTTTGAGCATGTTGCTGGATGCTTTGAACAATGGCAAGTGCTCTTTCACTTCTGGGATTCACATGTCTCTCTTTAATAAAAGGCCTATTTAGCCATATGCTTTGGCAATGCTAATATGTACATAGTCCTGCCAACAAAGCTCATTTGAATTGAATGGATTGTCCTAATTCTTCCAGAAACAGTCTTCTTTTATGTAGATTCTCTTGATTAACAAAGAATCAATCAACTTGAACACGTGCCATGCAAGCTGCAAAAAGTGATTGCCATCATTGCACACAAGCAGGGAGTGACAATTATCTTACATCATGGCAGTAATCAAGCAATGCATAAGCAATATAAAAATAATTGTTGCTTTACAATAAGCAACAGAAATTAATAATTTGAGAAAAGCATCTACTATATAATTGTCTAAGGGTCACTTCCATCTGTCCTGTGTCTGTCACGGTTATTCATTCGCTGATTGGTCTCGCCAGCTGCCTGTCATGGCTGCCGTGACCAATCAGCGACGGGCACAGTCCGGAAGAAAATGGCCGCTCCTCACTCCCCGCAGTCAGTGCCTGTCGCCCGCATACTCCCTCCGGTCACCTCTAACACAGGGTTAATGCTGGCGGTAACGGACCACGTTATGCCGCGGGTAACGCAGTCCGTTACCGCCGCTATTAACCCTGTGTGTCCCCAACTTTTTACTATTGATGCTGCCTATGCGGCGTCAATGGTAAAGAATGTAATGTTAAAAATAATTAAAAAAAAAAACCTGCTATACTCACCCTCTGTAGTGCGCTGAGCCACTCGCGCCGGCCGCCATCTTCCGTTGCAGGTTCCGGTGGCAAAGATGGTATGGGAGAAGGACCTGCCATGACGTCACGGTCATGTGACCGCGACGTCATCACAGGTCCTGCGCTCATACCAACCCTGGGACCGGAAGCTGCCGTGGACTACAACGGGCCCTCGGAAAGGTGAGTATATGTTTATTTTTAATTTTTTTTAACCTTTGACAAACGTGGCTGGCCAATATACTACGTACCTGGGCAATATACTACGTGACTGGCCAATATACTACGTGGCTCTGTCCTGTATACTACTTCGCTGTGCAATATACTAAGTGGCTCTGTGCTGTATACTACGTCACTGGGCAATATACTACGTGGCTCTGTGCTGTATACTACGTCACTGGGCAATATACTATGTAACTAGGCAATATACTACGTGGCTGGTTAATATGCTACGTCACTGAGCAATATACAATGTAACTAGGCAATATACTACGTGGCTGTGCAATATGCTACGTCACTGAGCAATATACTATGTGGCTGCGCAATATACTACATGGCTGGGCAATATACTATGTAACTGGACAATATACTACGTGGCTGTGCAATATATTATGTCACTGGGCAATATACTACGTCACTGGGAAATATACTACGTGGCTGGACAATATACTACGTGACTGGGCAATATACTACGTGGCTGGGCAATATACTACGTGGCTGGGCAATATACTACGTGGCTGGGCAATATACTACGTGGCTGGGCAATATACTACGTGGGCTGTGCAATATACTATGTGGACATGCATATTCTAGAATACCCGATGTGTTAAGGTACCGTCACATTCTAGATTGCTGCAGCGTCACTGTGTGGTCGCTGGAGAGCTGTCACACAGACAGCTCTCCAGCGACCAACAATTCCGAAGTCCCCGGGTAACCAGGGTAAACATCGGGTTACTAAGCGCAGGGCCGTGCTTAGTAACCCAATGCTTACCCTGGTTACCAGTGTAAATGTAAAAAAAAGAAAAAACAACTACATACTTACATTCCTGTGTCTGTCACGTCCCCCGGCGTTCTGCTTCCCTGCACTGTAAGCGCCGGTCGTAAAGCAGAGCGGTGACGTCACCGCTGTGCTCTGCTTTACAGCCAGTCGGCGCTGACAGTGCAGGGAAGCAGAACGCCGGGGGACGCGACAGACACCGGAATGTAAGTATGTAGTGTTTGTTTTTTTTTTACATTTACACAGGTAACCAGGGTAAATATCGGGTTACTAAGCGCAAGGATCGGGTTACTAAGCGCGGCCCTGCGCTTAGTAACCCGATGTTTACCCTGGTTACCAGTGAAGACATCGCTGAATCGGCGTCACACGCCGATTCAGCGATGTCTGCGGGAGATCCAGCGACAAAATAAAGTTCTGGCCTTTCTGCTCCAACCAACAATGTCACAGCAGGATCCAGATCGCTGCTGCGTGTCAAACAACGATATCGCTATCCAGGACGCTGCAACGTCACGGATCGCTAGTGATATCGTTGTTAAGTTGTTCAGTGTGACGGTACCTTTAGAATCAGGCCACCATCTAGTAGTTTATAAGCCTCATGCCTGTACAGATTTGCATTCAAGGCTCAGATTTCTCCAGATATTCTCTCCAACAAAACTCAGGCTTTAGTGGCTAGCTGAACTGATTACTTACTGATTACATAACAAAAGAGACACCAGAAACCACCCCCCCTGGAATAATGAGATAAGAGGGAAGAAAACAAAAAGCTTTTCAGGTTTGCTTTGAACAGTCAGAGAAACAGCACAAGGAAAAAAAACTGTTTTCTTTTACAATATCCAATCTTGAAAAAAATTGCACAGAACTGTACTGAAAGCCAATGTGTATGGTTTGTACTGAAAGCATGTGTAAATCTGCATCTAAAGCAACTGTTTACTTCATAAACAATAGTAGATGCAGTAAGTAGTCTCAAAAGAAATGACTCATTTGTCATTTGTTTTACTCAAAAAATGGCTGAAATTAGCATAAAATGCTATTCGGTCATTTTTGACCGGAAAAGTAAAAGTGTAAAAAAATAATGTGGCGCAAAAACTAAACAAACAAAAAAAAAAGGTACCCTTAGAAAGAACCCCTCTAATTCCCTCTTTGACCACTTACAATCTGGTTTCCGATCACACCATTCCACTGAAACTGCACTAAATAAAGGTACCGTTATACTAAATGATTTACCAACGATCACGACCAGCGATACGACCTGGCCGTGATCGTTGGTAAGTCGTTGTGTGGTCGCTGGGGAGCTGTCACACAGACAGCTCTCTCCAGTGACAAACGATCAGGGGAAAAACTTCAGCATCGTTGAAACTGTCTTCAACAATGCCGAAGTCCCCAGGTAACCAGGGTAAACATCGGGTTACTAAGTGCAGGACCGCGCTTAGTAACCCGATATTTACCCTGGTTACCATTGTAAAAGTAAAAAAAAAAACACATACTCACATTCCGATGTCTGTCACGTCCCCCATCAGCTTCCCTGCACTGTGTAACGCCGGCCGTAAAGCAGAGCGGTGACGTCACCGCTGTGCTCTGCTTTACGGCCGGCCGGCGCTGACACAGTCAGTGCGGGAAGCTGATGCCGGGGGACATGACAGAGAACAGAATGTGAGTATGTACTGTTTTCATTTTTTAACTTTTACAATGGTAACCAGGGTAAATATCGGGTTACTAAGCGCGGCCCTGCGCTTAGTAACCCAATATTTACCCTGGTTACCAGTGAACACATCGCTGGATCGGCATCACACATGCCGATTCAGCAATGACAGCAGGTTATCAGCGACCAAGCAAAAAAGGTCCTGATCATTCCCCAGCGACCAACGATCTCCCAGCAGGGGCCTGATCGTTGGTCGCTGTCACGCATAACGATTTCGTTAACGATATCGTTGCTACGTCACAAAAAGCAACGATATCGTTAACGAAATCGTTATGTGTGAAGGTACCTTAAGGTCACCAATGACCTTTTAACTGCCAAGAGCAAGCGACACTACTGTCCCCCTCGACCTGTCGGCTGCCTTTGACACAGTGGACCATTCCCTATTACAGATCCTCTCATCCCTTGTCATCACAGACTTGGCCCTACCCTGGATCTCATCATACCTAACAGACCGAACATTCAGCGTCTCCCTCTCACACACCACCTCCTCACCTCGCCCCCCATCTGTCGGAGTCCCACAAGGTTCAGTCTTAGGGCCCCTGCTCTTGTCCATTTACACCTTTGGCCTGGGACAGCTCATAGAATCTCATGGCTTTGAGTGTCACCTCTATGCTGATGACACACAGATCTACATCTCTGGACCAGATATCACCTCCCTACTAAGGCTGGGATCACATTGCGTTTCGGGTGTCCGTTTAACGGACTACGTTACACCGCTGCATAACGCGGTGTAACGTAGTCAGTTAACGCCACCATTGCTAGTAATGGCAAACGCATCGCTAGCGCATGCCCACATTGGGCGTGCGCTAGCGATGTGCCGTCATTTGAGTGACAGACCCGAGACGCTGGCTGCAGTGTTTCCGGGTCCCCACTGCTAGCGCAGATGAAGCTAGCAGAAGCTCCACCTGCACTAGCGTGATGTAGCGCAGGCACTTGCACTAGCAGCAGCCCGTTAGCGGATGTGCTGAACGGGCTGCTGCTAACGCAATGTGACCCTAGCCTAACCAGAATCCCTCAATGTCTGTCCACTATTTCATCCTTCTCTGCTAGATTTCTGTAACTTAACATGGACAAAACAGAATTCATCATCTTTCCCCCATCTCACGCGACCCCCCCAACGAACCGATCCGTTACAGTAAATGGCTGCCCACTCTACCAGTCTCACAAGCTCGCTGTCTCGGGGTAATCCGTGACGCTGATCTCTCCTTCAAACCACATATCCAAGCCATTTCCACTTCCTGCCGACCAACTCAAAAATATTTCACAAATCCGTTCATTCCTCAAACAAGAATCTGCAAAAACCCTAGTCCATGCCCTTATCTCACGCCTTGACTACTGCAACCTCCTGCTCTGTGGCCTCCCCTCTAAAGGTACCTTCACACTGAACGATATAGCTAGCGATCCGTGACGTTGCAGCGTCCTGGCTAGCGATATCGTTCAGTTAGACACGCAGCAGCGATCAGGATCCTGCTGTGATGTCGTTGGTCGCTGCAGAAAGTCCAGAACTTTATTTTGTCGCTGAACTTCCTGCAGACAGACATCGCTGAATCGGCGTGTGTGACGCCGATTCAGCGATGTCTTCGCTGATAACCAGGGTAAACATTGGGTTACTAAGCGCAGGGCCGCGCTTAGTAACCCGATGTTTACCCTGGTTACCGGCATCGTTGGTCGCTGGAGAGTTGTCTGTGTGACAGCTCTCCAGCGACCAAACAGCGACGCTGCAGCGATCGACATCGTTGTCGGTATCGCTGCAGCATCGCTGAGTGTCAAGGTACCTTAACACTCTCGCACCCCTCCAATCTATTCTAAACTCTGCTGCCCGACTAATCCACCTGTCCCCCCCGCTATTCCCTGGCCTCTCCCCTCTGTCAATCCCTTCACTGGCTCCCCATTGCCCAGAGACTCCAGTACAAAACCCTAACCATGACGTACAAAGCCATCCACAACCTGTCTCCTCCATACATGTGACCTCGTCTCCCGGTACTTACCTACACGCAACCTCCGATCCTCACAAGATCTCCTTCTCTACTCCCCTCTTATCGCCTATTCCCACAATCGTATACAAAGATTTCTCTCGCGTATCACCCCTACTCTGGAACCCTCTACAACAACACATCAGACTCTCGCCTACCATCGAAACCTTCAAAAAGAGCCTGAAGACCTACCTCTTCCGACAAGCCTACAACCTGCAGTAACCACCGATCGACCAAACCGCTGCATGACCAGCTCTATCCTCGCCTACTATATTCTCACCCATCCCTTGTAGATTGTGAGCCTTCGCAGGCAGGGTCCTCTCCTCCTGTACCAGTTATGACTTTTAAACAATACAAGTATTGTACTTGTTTTTATTATGTATACCCCTCCTCACATGTAAAGCGCCATGGAATAAATGGCGCTATAACAATAAATAATAATAATAATTAGGAAAATGGAAGTAACCACAAGTTTCAGAACCGCATAATTAATTTTTTAAAAAATATCAAAGTTCGAAAACGGTCATTTTTGACCTAACAGAACAGCACGGTTTTAAGGGAACGTGAATCTCACTGGATATACACTTCGCAAACTCTTACACCAAAAGGCCTAAAATCGGAAACTTGACCTAGTTTTCTGAAAGTGTACCTTAGCCACCGGGTCTCCTGCTGTATTCGAACTACATATTCTATAGTTTGTTTGAATGCATATTTCTATGATTATGCTATATATTTTTTCAATATACTGTTGTTGGCGGTTTAGTGTTTAACAGACTGACCTGTTGGTTTCTTGTGCACTAACTTTTTTCACTGCTTTCAGGCTGTTACACCCGACTGGGGTAAGTACCCAGAACACAAAAAATACATTTTCCCTATTTTTTTCATTTTATTTATATTTTCTTCATTAATTAATTTTTTTCATTTTTTCTATTTTATTTTTTTTACACTTTTCAATTTTTTCACTTGTTCTCTTTTTTCAATTTATTTTTATCTTCATTTTTTCCATTTCTCCTTTTTTCATTTTAGTTTTATTTGTATTCTTATTTTTGACTCCCACTTTTCATCTTATTTTTATTTAGTACTTATTTTCTTATCATTGTTTTTCATTGTTACTTCTATTTTTCACTTTTCCATTTTTCATTTTACATTCCCTTTTAATTTTTCTAGGTTTTTTCTATGTTCACTTTTCATTTAATTTATTTTATTTTTATTTTTTTATCCCATTCGCCATCCGATTTATTATTACCTTTCATCACATGTTCATCATTCATTAATCTATTAGTCCCCTTCCCCCTTCTTTTTCAATCATTTTTTTTTCACAATTTTTTTTATTTCCTTTTCCCTTCTTTCAATCTTTATTGTTCATATCACCTTTTCACCTTATTTCTTGCGTTCATCTGGCTCCTATCCTTTCTTTCATCTACCATCATACTTCACTCTCATCTCCCCCTCTATTTTGCAAGTTACACTCCCAGCGCTTCTCTTCAGAGTGCTTTGCGCACGCATACACAGTTCCTCCTGTGGATGCCCGCCTCTCCCAGCGCCTCTTCGCCTTTGACTTACTCTGCACACTCCAGCCATTCTCCTTGCAATCGCGCAGGCGCCCACCTGGTTGAGCGTTCCAAACCTCTCCCTCAAGCTATCCACTGTGCATGCACCATCTCCACGCGATTTCTCTGCTTTTCCTGCCCGGGCACTAGAACTTCCCACTGACCACCAATGCCAGCGCCCATCACCACAGGGATCTTATCGCCCGGACCCGCAGGTAGAGCGCTTGCCCTCCACTTGGATTCTTATTACTACACTTCTGGGCCATATTTCTCATTACTGGAAACGAAACCTCCGCTCGTGACCTGTCACATGGCGCTATCATGTGACCGCGACGTCATGAAGGTCCTTCTGAGGAAAGGTCCTGAATTAGTGATGGGCAGTCCGGCTCTTTTTTGGTGATCCGGCTTATTCGGCTCTGCTCACCATAAAGAGCCGTCTTTCGGCTCGCGAACTGGCTCTTATTCAAAATAAAAATCCGTTTTCCACAGTCCTCGCTCCAGGTCTTTGCCTGTAGAGTGACAGCCTCATTATACCCCTGTATATGGATCTAGTGAAGCAGCACAGACTGGTTTCAGCATTGCTATTTCCTCAGATTGTCAGCTCTTGTGAACAGGGCCCTGCTACTCAGTTGTAGTCTTATGTATTACTTTCTAATATGGGGCATTTTTTTGTACACGTCCTTTCTGAATTAGTAAGTGCTGTGATGTACTGGCGCTGTAAGATTATAATTCATAAAAATAAAGGCATGTAACACGCACTGGTGAAAGTGAAAGAAAATAAAAATTAGGCTCCGAGCCTGCGCAGCATGAAATTCGCATGCAGATTGGATACAGTCATCCAGATTCGGGTGCGTCTACATTGACAATCATATGTTTTTTGGATGCGCTGCCACGTACCAGGATGTCTGCAGATTTTTTAACACCCAAAATTCACAACAAGCTGCGTTTTGGGAGCACATGACAAATCCTGATGCATCCTGATCCTGATGCAAACGCAGGTCCATGCGTCCTTATGTTAAGTATAGAGATGCAATCTGGATCAGGATTGCTACACATCACAACGCACCGTACCAAAGCGCTAGTGTGAAAGCAGAGCCACTCATGCAGACCCTAACCAGGTGCCCCCATGTTATATACAGGCCCCCAATCCATGTTATTACCATTAGCACACTATAACATAGGGCACAAGCCGCTCACTGCACAGCATGCATAGTCTCCATTAACTAATTAACTAATTACTAACTATGTGTGTGGTTTTTTGTCCTATATTTTTTTTATCTGATGGCGCTTTATGGCAGTAGGAATAGAATTATGATATCTGTTTTTTATGTTATTTTTTTATGTTTTTTTGTTTTATGTTTTTTATGTATACTTTTATATACAGTGTAGTTTTTATATGTGTAGTTTATTGTTTATTTAGTTCTGTGTATGTGGATTGTTGTACGATTAGTATATCATGTGACTGTTGTTCTAATTGTTATGCACGTGCACATTTTTCTGTATATATTGTACATATATTGTGAGATATATATTCTCTATGTTGGCACATACCCACTATAGCATGACCTTGAGGGAGTTTGGATTGGGAATTATCCCCCTTTATATCATGGTCATCTATTGAGTAATTTCACATCCTTGTTCTGCTCTGTGGTCCTCAAAGATTTTCTCACGGTAAAGGGCCGCTATTTCTTTATATGCACTTTTTGCACTTTAATTATATATTATGACAGTTGGCATACATTGTCAACTGTATGAGTTTGTGGATAATTGGGTAGGGAATTACTCTTTTTTGACATCACTACCTCCTTGTTTGTTCTATGAGATCGGCGTTCTCCCTGCTGCCATTAGCGTTTCCCTCGAGTAAAATGGCCGTTACTGCACGCGCACATGTGCTCCACGGTGGGGCTTACTGATCATCATCCCCGGCATTCATTTGCGGTGGAGCAGGAAATGATGTCTGGAGGGTTTTCCCTCGGCCTGCTCTGTACGCCGGAAGTACCGGAGATGTTGTGTGCAGCGTCCCAGATGATGGCGGTGCGCATGCGCCAATCATTTTGCAGCACGGTCATCGCAGCTGTCGATATGCCCTTAAATATAACCCCAGGTAAGCATAGAAACACGACCCCCCGAGGAAGCTTACGCGAAACGTGCGTCGGGGCCGCCGGACACACACTGGCACCACTAGTTTTCGGGTAAGATTGGCAAAGCTTTATTACCATTACCTATTTTAGGTCTGATTAGTATCAACATATATGGCGGTATTAGGGATTCGCATGTCCCTTAAGAGCACTATGCACTTTACTAACGTATCTATGATGACTGATATGCCCCCATAAGCCATTGTTGCTCTTGTCCTCTCTATGCCCTAGGTGTTATTTGCAGTGTATGTTGTCTGCCGTACATGTACTATACGTGTCCCTTGTATGTCATGTCTGTTATTTTATATGATGATATATAATAAAATTTGTTACGCTTTTTAGCCTGTTACGCTCTTTGGGTTTATTGATACTCCATAGTTTTTCTGTAGGATTAATAGTCTCCATTATGTCTGCATACTGTTCCCATACAGGGTCATCACTTTCCCATAAAGCACATCCCCTGCTTCCGAGCATGCTCAGTCCCACATAACAGATCCGTGCTCCATGGTAATTCCAGACGTGTAGCCACAGGTCCGTGCGGGTCCCTGTGCCTGCGTGTTTTTCAGATGACACAAAGCTGCAACAAGTTGTGTTTTTCTGCGTCTGGTAAAATTATGCAGACACACGGATCTGTGGGAAAATGGTGACAACTGGATGCACACGCAAGTCCCATCCGTCACCATTGAAAGTCAATGGAGACTAAAACGGATCAGTGTGCAGCCATTGTCACACACAATGCGAAATATGCAAGTGTGAAACCAGCATAACTATATATAATGATTGGAGCTGTGAAACACAGGTTTTGCCTAAAATCACTTTATATTACCCTCAGCAGCAACAACCGACATCGTCCATCCTCCTCCCTATATGTTCCTTTCCTGAATCCTCCTCAGTCCTGACTAATACTATGTTACCAAACAATCTGCTGAGTCCCTCCTCCTATACATACATATATGTACATGCCATGGATGAGGCCACTATGCTGTCGCTCCTCCTATACATATACACAGTATATAATGCCATGGATGAGGCCAGTAAAGTATATCTTTATTTGGGACTAAGGTAACTCAGATCCTGACTCCAGCACTGAAGGATGGTGTAACACTAATGCTTGCATTAGACTGATGGCACTTAAGGGTTACACAATAGGAAGCCCTTTTTTTCTTTTCTCATCCACCCTGTCCTGTGCTTGTCTGCACCATTTCTCCAGTACTCACAGGCATTTACTAACAGTCCACAGATACCTCTCTCCTCACTGCTCCTCCCACATGAGTCACAGTCAGGGTTCACTGAATCTGATAAGCTCCAGGCACCAGCCAAGAAAGAAAAACAAAAGACTTGGCTCACTCACACTCCAGAGCCCACTCCTTTCATTCACAGCAGGGAGCCGGCTCTTTGTGTTGGCTCATTCATTCATTCAAGGACACATCAATTCAATTCAATTCAAATGAGCTTTATTGGCAGGACTAAGTACAGGTTAGCATTGCCAAAGCATATGGTAAAAATACAGGGGTGGGGGAGGGAGGCATATAGAGGTCCAGGATATATAAGACTCCTTTTAGAGGATAGGGGTCACATCACTATCCTGAATAGTTGGTGCAGCTGTGTCTGTGACTGGTCACTGGCGGACACTGTGCAGCCTCGTCTCAGGCACCAGAGAGTACGTGAACAGCAGATGATGGATGCCCTCACAGAGGCCCTTGCAGGGAGCTTCGCGGTTTCTTCCCACCTCAATAGTACTTCAGCTCCTCATCCAAGATTAGCGCAGTATAAAGGCAAATCCAGCTCTCTGGAGCAGAGCGAGCGCAGGAGGAAACTGCTGGAACTACAGAAACTAAAGCGCTTGGACTATATCAACCATGCTCGCCGGCTCGCATCTGGGGATTGGACAGACCAAGATGAAGAGAAGGATGAGGATGGGAAACAAACAGAAGACGAAGACGCAGAGGACATGAATGTGGAGCCTTGCAAAAAGAAACCCAGACATTATGCTAACCAAATTATGCTTCCTGAGTGGCTAATAGAAATTCCTCCAGATCTGGCTGATTTTTGGATTCTTGTAGTCTGCCCCACTGGAAAGCGTTCTTTAGTTGTGGCTTCACAGGGTTCTACTGCAGCTTACAATAAAAGTGGGTACTGCGTGAACAGGTTTCCATCATTACTACCAGGTGGAAATCCGCATAACAGTGCTACTGGTAAAGACTACACTATCCTGGACTGCATATATAACGAGGAGTCTCACACATATTACGTGTTAGATGTCATGTGTTGGAGGGGAGACTCGGTGTACGACTACCACACTGACTTTCGTTTTTACTGGCTCCAAGCAATGCTGCAGGAAGATGGGTTTGGTAATATTTCCAAGATCAACCCTTTCAAGTTCGTTAGTCTGCCGAATTTCCCCTGTTCGTTGGATTCCATTCAGAGTGTCCTCACACAGTCCTATCCCTACAAGGTGGACGGCCTGTTATTTTACCACAGGCGCACACACTATATTCCAGCTAGTACTCCGCTGGTTGGGTGGCTCCATCCATACATGGCACCTGAAATTCTAGGATTTCCTGCCCCACCAGGACCCCTTACAGAAAAGCCAGCATATGCACAAGAGCAAATGCGACAGATTCTTGAACACAAGAAGGATGGGAAAGGAGCAGCGGAGGGTGGACGTTATGAACTGGAACATCTGTCAACAATCCCTCCATCCTAAGAAAAGACTGCTGGCACACGCTCTCCTGGATGGTGCGCACATTCATTGCTGCTGTTCATATAACACCACCTGTGCTTTGACCTTAATATTGTTCTGGACCTGATATGGAGTTAATGTACAGCGGTGCACTATTTATAAACCTGCAGAATACATTTTATAGCTTTTTTTTATAAAGATACATTTTCATATTTCTCATTACTATGTATGCATTCCTCTAGCTCGTATGGGTATGGTGAGATTGCGGTACTAGTCCATGTGTTGCCAGTAGGTACTTTTTTGTTTTTCTCATTTCCCTTTGGTTCTTTCCTTCCCCTCTTTTTTTCTTTATTCAGCATCTCTTTTCCTTCCACAGCTCCACCTAGGAGCCCTTTTCATAGAATTGTTTTCCTTCTGCGGTGTTTCCTTTTCATAATTCATTCTACAACAAGGTCAGTTCATTTGTTTACACTTCCCCGGTATATTGACTCGTCAAATTATCTTTTGTTGCATATTTTAGACTATATGTGGTGCCCTCTGCCTGCGCTTACGCCATATCATGCTTATATCTGCATCATGGATTGCAACCTACGTTCACCCTTATATGGGCATTGTGTGTATATATTGTATATATTATACATGTATTTGATATATGTCACTGTATGTAGTTCCACATGCATTTTTCTATTGGTATCGGATCTCTCTCTATTTGATATCGGAACTTATTCTATCCGATTGGCATGTTTGTATATTGCTTTTGTATACAGTTCTGGCATATTACTTTTTACTTCAACATCCAATGTACTGTATCTTTATTGTTTTTTCCAGTGAGGTTTGATAAAGGCCCATTATGGGGTCGAAACGTTACCTCAACACCCTTATGCTACTGTTTTGAATACAATAAAATATCACTCAATTTTTGCATTTGAAAACCTATACCTTGAGTGCGGCTGTTTTTTTATAACTATGATTTAACTGGATCTTATCCGGGTTCAGACTGCACCTATCCTTACTTATCTGAGTGCACGCCATTTTTTTCATAAATAAGTCAGCCTCTGTTTGAAGACTTCCATTGAAGGAGAACTCACCACCCCTCGTGGCAGCCTGTTCCACTCATTGATCACCCTAACTGTCAGAAGTTTTTTTCTAATATCTAATCGGTATCTCCTCCCATTCAGTTTCATCTCATTGCTTCTAGTCTTTCCTAGTCTTTTTTAGTCTGCTACTCCTCTCTTCCTCCTCATTCCCATCCTCCGCCCATCCACATGGGTGAGACAGGACAAAGGTTGTGTAGCTTCTAGCCTCTGTTGCGCTAGCCACCAGCTCCTGCAAGACACAAGAAGAATGCACATATGTATAGGGAACACCCAAACAAGTTAAACACTCAATTTATTATAGAAAAAGTCATAACACTAAAGGTACCGTCACATTTAGCGACGCTGCAGCGATCAAGACAATGATGCCGATCGCTGCAGTGTCGCTGTTTGGTCCCTGGAGAGCTATGCCGAAGTCCCCTGGTAACCAGGGTAAACATCGGGTTACTAAGCGCAGGGCCACGCTTAGTAACCCGATGTTTACCCTGGTTACCAGTGTAAATGTAAAAAAACCTAACACTACATACTTACATTCCGGTGTCTGTCCCGCCCCCCATCGTTCTGCTTCCCTTCACTGTAAGTGCCGGCCGTAAAGCAGAGCGGTGACGTCACTGCTGTGCTCTGCTTTACGGCCAGCCGGTGCTGACAGTGCAGGGAAGCAGAACGACGGGGGACGCGACAGACACCGGAATGTAAGTATGTAGTGTTTGTTTTTTACATTTACACTGGTAACCATGGTAAACATCGGGTTACTAAGCGCGGCCCTGCGCTTAGTAACCCGATGTTTACCCTGGTTACCAGTGAAGACATCGCTGAATCGGCGTCACACACGCCGATTCAGCGATGTCTGCGGGAGATCCAGCGATGAAATAAAGTTCTGGCCTTTCTGCTCCGACCAACGATGTCACAGCAGGATCTAGATCGCTTCTTCGTGTCAAACTCAACGATATCGCTATCCAGGACGCTGCAACGTCACGGATCGCTAGCGATATCGTTCAGTGTGAAGGTACCATAAGGACACAACAATTTAATAACATTTAAAACTATTTTGAAAATCCAAAAAGGCCATGCCCAATAATATACATAGTAACATAGTTAGTAAGGCCGAAAAAAGACATTTGTCCATCCAGTTCAGCCTATATTCCATCATAATAAATCCCCAGATCTACGTCCTTCTACAGAACCTAATAATTGTATGATACAATATTGTTCTGCTCCAGGAAGACATCCAGGCCTCTCTTGAACCCCTCGACTGAGTTCGCCATCACCACCTCCTCAGGCAAGCAATTCCAGATTCTCACTGCCCTAACAGTAAAGAATCCTCTTCTATGTTGGTGGAAAAACCTTCTCTCCTCCAGACGCAAAGAATTCCCCCTTGTGCCCATCACCTTCCTTGGTATAAACAGATCCTCAGCGAGATATTTGTATTGTCCCCTTATATACTTATACATGGTTATTAGATCGCCCCTCAGTCGTCTTTTTTCTAGACTAAATAATCCTAATTTCCCTAATCTGGGTATTGTAGTTCTCCCATCCCCTTTATTAATTTTGTTGCCCTCCTTTGTACTCTCTCTAGTTCCATTATATCCTTCCTGAGCACCGCTGCCCAAAACTGGACACAGTACTCCATGTGCGGTCTAACTAGGGATTTGTACAGAGACAGTATAATGCTCTCATCATGTGTATCCAGACCTCTTTTAATGCACCCCATGATCCTGTTTGCCTTGGCAGCTGCTGCCTGGCACTGGCTGCTCCAGGTAAGTTTATCATTAACTAGGATCCCCAAGTCCTTCTCCCTGTCAGATTTACCCAGTGGTTTCCCATTCAGTGTGTAATGGTGATATTGATTCCTTCTTCCCATGTGTATAACCTTACATTTATCATTGTTAAACCTCATCTGCCACCTTTCAGCCCAAGTTTCCAACTTATCCAGATCCATTTGTAGCAGAATACTATCTTCTCTTGTATTAACTGCTTTACATAGTTTTGTATCATCTGCAAATATCGATATTTTACTGTGTAAACCTTCTACCAGATCATTAATGAATATGTTGAAGAGAACAGGTCCCAATACCGACCCCTGCGGTACCCCACTGGTCACAGCGACCCAGTTAGAGACTATACCATTTATAACCACCCTCTGCTTTCTATCACTAAGCCAGTTACTAACCCATTTACACACATTTTCCCCCAGACCAAGCATTCTCATTTTGTGTACCAACCTCTTGTGCGGCACGGTATCAAACGCTTTGGAAAAATCGAGATATACCACGTCCAATGACTCACCGTGGTCCAGCCTATAGCTTACCTCTTCATAAAAACTGATTAGATTGGTTTGACAGGAGCGATTTTTCATAAACCCATGCTGATATGGAGTTAAACAGTTATTCTCATTGAGATAATCCAGAATAACATCCCTCAGAAACCCTTCAAATATTTTACCAACAATAGAGGTTAGACTTACTGGCCTATAATTTCCAGGTTCACTTTTAGAGCCCTTTTTGAATATTGGCACCACATTTGCTATGCGCCAGTCCTGCGGAACAGACCCTGTCGCTATAGAGTCCCTAAAAATAAGAAATAATGGTTTATCTATTACATTACTTAGTTCTCTTAGTACTCGTGGGTGTATGTCATCTGGACCCGGAGATTTATCCATTTTAATCTTATTTAGCCGGTTTCGCACCTCTTCTTGGGTTAGATTGGTGACCCTTAATATAGGGTTTTCATTGTTTCTTGGGATTTCACCTAGCATTTCATTTTCCACCGTGAATACCGTGGAGAAGGTGTTTAATATGTTAGCTTTTTCCTCGTCATCTACAACCATTCTTTCCTCACTATTTTTTAAGGAACCTGCATTTTCAGTTTTTATTCTTTTACTATTGATATAGTTGAAGAACAGTTTGGGATTAGTTTTACTCTCCTTAGCAATGTGCTTCTCTGTTTCCTTTTTGGCAGCTTTAATTAGTTTTTTAGATAAAGTATTTTTCTCCCTATAGTTTTTTAGAGCTTCAATGGTGCCATCCTGCTTTAGTAGTGCAAATGCTTTCTTTTTACTGTTAATTGCCTGTCTTACTTTGTTTAGCCACATTGGGTATTTCCTATTTCTAGTCCTTTTATTCCCACAAGGTATAAACCGCTTACAGTGCCTATTTAGGATGTTCTTAAACATTTTCCATTTATTAGCTGTATTCTTATTTCTGAGGATATTGTCCCAGTCTACCAGATTAAGGGCATCTCTAAGCTGGTCAAACTTTGCCTTCCTAAAGTTCAGTGTTTTTGTGACTCCCTGACAAGTCTCCCTAGTGAAAGACAGGTGAAACTGTACAATATTGTGGTCGCTATTTCCTAGATGCCCGACCACCTGCAGATTTGTTATTCTGTCAGGTCTATTAGATAGTATTAGGTCTAAAAGTGCTGCTCCTCTGGTTGGATTCTGCACCAATTGTGAAAGATAATTTTTCTTGGTTATTAGCAGAAACCTGTTGCCTTTATGGGTTTCACAGGTTTCTGTTTCCCAGTTAATATCCGGGTAGTTAAAGTCCCCCATAACCAGGACCTCATTATGGGTTGCAGCTTCATCTATCTGCTTTAGAAGTAGACTTTCCATGGTTTCTGTTATATTTGGCGGTTTGTAACAGACCCCAATGAGAATTTTGTTACCATTTTTCCCTCCATGAATTTCAACCCATATGGACTCGACATCCTCATTCCCTTCGCTAATATCCTCCCTTAAAGTGGACTTTAGACAAGACTTTACATAGAGACAAACCCCTCCTCCTCTCTGATTTTTACGATCCTTTCTAAACAGACTGTAACCCTGTAAGTTAACTGCCCAGTCATACCTTTCATCTAACCAGGTCTCGGTTATTCCCACTATGTCAAAGTTACCTGTAGATATTTCTGCTTCTAGTTCTTCCATCTTGTTTGACAGGCTTCTGGCGTTTGCGAGCATGCAGTTTAGAGGATTTTGTTTTGTTCCAATCTCCTCCCTGTGGATTGTTTTAGAAATGTTCTTACCTCCCTTCTGAGTAGGTTTTCCTGGGTCTTCTTTGTTCGAGTAATGTTTTTCTTCCCGTCCCCTCTTCTTCTAGTTTAACGCCCTCCTGATGAGTGTAGCGAGTCTTCTGGCAAATGTGTGTTTCCCAGGTTTGTTGAGGTGTAGTCCGTCTCTGGCGAGGAGTCCATCGTACAAGTAATTCACACCGTGGTCCAGGAATCGGAATCCGAATCCTTGTTGTCTGCACCATCGTCTTAGCCAGTTGTTTGCATCAAGGATCCTGTTCCATCTCCTGTTGCCATGCCCGTCTACTGGAAAAATAGAAGAAAATACTACCTGTGCATCCAGTTCCTTTACTTTCTTCCCCAACTCTTCAAAGTCTTTGCAGATTGTCGGCAGGTCCTTCCTTGCCGTGTCATTGGTGCCAACATGTATCAGAAGAAATGGGTGGACGTCCTTGGAGCTGAAGAGCTTTGGTATCCTATCGGTCACATCCTTGATCATCGCACCTGGAAGGCAGCATACTTCTCTTGCAGTTATGTCCGGTCTGCAGATGGCTGCTTCTGTGCCTCTCAGTAGTGAGTCTCCCACCACCACCACTCTTCTTTGCTTCTTGGCTGTACTTTTTGCTGTCACTTGTTGCTGTGTGCCCTTTTCTTTTTTGCTTGCTGGTATTGCTTCATCCTTAGGTGTGCCATCTTCATCCTCTACAAAGATTTGATATCGGTTCTTCAGTTGTGTGGTTGGTGATTTCTCCATGGTCTTCTTGCTTCTTTTGGTCACATGCTTCCACTCATCTGCTTTTGGAGGTTCTCTGACACTTTTTTCACCTTCTGTGACCAGTAGAGATGCTTCTGTTCTATCTAGAAAGTCTTCATTCTCTTTGATGAGTTTCAAAGTTGCTATTCTTTCTTCCAGACCCCGCACCTTTTCTTCTAAAAGGGCCACTAGTCTACACTTCTGACAGGTGAAATTTGATTCTTCTTCTGGTCGATCTGTGAACATGTAGCACATGCTGCAGCTCACCATGTAGGTTGTCACATCTGCCATGTTGCTCCTAGATCCTGCTGACTTGCTGTGTGTTTTCCTTCTTGTGTAATCTACTCAGCCAAGCTTTCTTGCAATAATGTCCTACAGGCAAGCAGCTGGTCCCGGCTGTACCCAACGATCTTCTAGCTTAGGGAGACTCTTCGCTTTTCCCAGAAGGCACCTGGAATATGCAATTTAGCCTCCTCAAGCTTGAATCCCTGGTTTGGTGATGCTTTCCAAGCAGCTGGTCCCGGCTGTACCCAACGATCTTCTAGCTTAGGGAGACTCCCTGCGTGCTTCCCTGAGACCCCCGGAGTAACACGATGTTATCGCGTTGCTCTGAGCGTCTTACCTCCTCTTCCTGCTCAGAGCAGGCATCAGGAAGCTGTTATGTTAACCAATTCAGTACCACAATGGACATAGCGGTCAGAACACATACAGTGATCTGACAAACACCCAAAATAATAGAACGAGCTCTGAGACGTGGGAACTCTGCAGACCGCAATCCCTAATCCTATCAAACCACACTAAAAGTAGCCATGGAGCGCTCCTGACCAGAACCTAGGCGCCTCGTCACAGCCTGAGAAACTAGCTAGCCCTGAAGATAGAAAAATAAGCCTACCTTGCCTCAGAGAAATTCCCCAAAGGAAAAGGCAGCCCCCCACATATAATGACTGTGAGCAAGATGAAAACACAAACAGAGATGAAACAGATTTAGCAAAGTGAGGCCCGACTAGCTGAATAGAACGAGGATAGGGAAGATAACTTTGCAGTCAGCACAAAAACCTACAAATAACCACGCAGAGGGGACAAAAAGACCCTCCGCACCGACTAACGGTACGGAGGTGGTCCCTCTGTGTCTCAGAGCTTCCAGCAGGCGAGAAAAACCAATAAAGCAAGCTGGACAGAAATATAGTAACAAAATAACATAAGCAAAACTTAGCTATGCAGAGCAGCAAGCCACAGGAAAGATCCAGGGAGAAACAAGTCCAACACTGGAACATTGACAGGAAGCATGGATCAAAGCATTAGGTGGAGTTAAGTAGAGAAGCACCTAACGAGCTCACAAGATCACCTGAGGGAGGAAACTCAAGCCGCAGTACCACTTTTCTCCACAAACGGAAGCTCCCAGAGAGAATCAGCCGAAGTACCACTTGTGACCACAGGAGGGAGCTCTGCCACAGAATTCACAACAGGAAGCCTGGAGCTGTGCACTTCAGATCGCCGATCTGACAGTGCACAGCAAAGTGTCAGATCAGCGATGTTACACTATAACATGATGCCCTCCCTGGGGCAATGTTATAGTGTAAAAAAAACAAAATTCCAAATAAAAAAAAAAAAATGTATTTAAAAGGAACAATATTTTATTTAAATAAAAAAAATAAATAAATAAAAGTACACATTTAGTATTGCCGTGTCCGTAACGACCCCACCTATAAAACTGTCCCACTAGTTAACCCCTTCAGTGAACACCGTAAAAAAAAAAACCGAGGCAAAAAAGAAAGCTTTATTATCATACCGCCAAACAAAAAGTGGAATAACACGCGATCCAAAAGACGCATATAAATAATCATGGTACCGCTGAAAACGTCATCTTGTCCCGCAAAAAACAAGCCGCCATACAGCGTCAAAGAAAAAATAAAATAGTTATAGTCCTCAGAATAAAGCGATGCAAAAATATATATTTTTTCTATACAATAGTTTATTGTATAAAAGAGCCAAAACATAAAAAAATGATATAAATGAGGTATCGCTGTAATCGTACTGACCCGAAGAATAAAACTGCTTTATCAATTTTACCAAACGCGGAACGGTATAAACGCCTCCCCCAAAAGAAATTCATGAATAGCTGGTTTTCGGTCATTCTGCCTCACAAAAATCAGAATAAAAAGGGATCAAAAAATGTCACGTGCCTGAAAATGTTACCAATAAAAACGTGAACTCGTCCCGCAAAAAACAAGACCTCACATGACTGTGGACCAAAAGATGGAAAAATTATAGCTCTCAAAATGTGGTAACGCAAAAAATATTTTTTGCAATAAAAAGCGTCTTTCAGTGTGTGACGGCTGCCAATCATAAGAAACCGCTAAAAAACCCGCTATAAAAGTAAATCAAACCCTCCTTCATCACCCCCTTAGTTGGAAATAAATACATTTTTTTAATTTTTTGCTATTTTCCCATTAGGGTTAGGGTTATTATTATTATTTATTGTTATAGCGCCATTTATTCCATGGTGCTTTACATGTAAGGAGGGGTATACATAACAACAAGTACAATAATCTTAAACACAACTGTGAGCCTTCGTGGGCAGGGTCCTCTCTCCTCCTGTACCAATCTACAAAGGATGGGTGAGGAGGTGAGGATACAGTAGGTGAGGATAGAGCTGGTCATGCAGCAGTTTGGTCGATCGGTGGTTACTGCAGGTTGTAGGCTTGTCATTAGGGTTAGGGCAAGGGTTAGGTTTAAGGCTACAGTTAGGTTTTGGGCTAAAGTTAGGGTTCGGGTTGGGGCTAAAGTTAGGGTTAGGGTTTGGATTACATTTATGGTTGGGAATAGGGTTGGGATTAGGGTTAGGGGTGTGTCGGGGTTAGGGGTGTAGTTAGGGTTACCATTGGGATTAGGGTTAAAGATGTGTTTGGATTAGGGTTTCAGTTATAATTGGGGGGTTTCCACTGTTTAGGCACATCAGGGGCTCTCCAAACGCGACATGGCGTCCGATCTCAATTCCAGCCAATTCTGCGTTGAAAAAGTAAAACAGTGCCCCTTCCCTTCCGAGCTCTCCCGTGCGCCCAAACAGGGGTTTAACCCAACATATGGGGTATCAGCGTACTCAGGACAAATTGTACAACAACTTTTGGGGTCCAATTTCTCCTCTTACCCTTGGAAAAATACATATTTGGGGGCTAAAATATAATTTTTGTGGAAAAAAAAAAAGATTTTTTATTTTCACGGCTCTGTTATAAACTGTAGTGAAACACTTGGGGGTTCAAATTTCTCACAACACATCTAGACCAGTTCATTGAGGGGTCTAGTTTCCAATATAGGGTCACTTGTGGGGGGTTTCTACTGTTTAGGTACATTAGGGGCTCTGCAAACGCAATATGACGCCTGCAGACCAATCCATCCAAGTCTGCATTCCAATTGAAGCTCCTTCCCTTCCGAGCTCTGTCATGCGCTCAAACGGTGGTTCCCCCCCACATATGGGGTATCAGCATACTCAGTTGAAATTAGATCCCAAAAGTTATTGTCCAATTTGTCCTGTTACCCTTGGAAAAATACATAACCGGGGGATAAAATATAATTTTTGTGGCAAAAAAAAGAATTTTTATTTTCACGGCTCTGCGTTATAATTTGTAGTGAAACACTTGGGGGTTCAAAGCTCTCACAACACATCTAGATGAGTTCCTTAGAGGGTCTACTTTCCAAAATGGTGTCACTTGTGGGGGGTTTCAATGCTTAGACACATCAATGGCTCTACAAACGCAACATGGCGTCCCATCTCAATTCCTGTAAATTTTGCATTGGAAAGTCAAACTGCGCTCCTTCCCTTCCGGGCTCTCCCATGCGCCCAAACAGTGGTTTACCCCCACATATGGATATCAGCGTACTCAGGACAAATTGTAAAACAACTTTTGGGGTCCATTTTCTCCTGTTACCCTTGGTAAAATAAAGCAAATTGGAGCTGAAGTAAATTGTTTGTGAAAAAAAGTTAAATGTTCATTTTTATTTAAACATTCCAAAAAATCCTGTGAAACACCTGAAGGGTTAATAAACTTCTTGAATGTGGATTTGAGCACCTTGAGGGGTGCAGTTTTTAGAATGGCGTCACACTTGGTTATTTTCTATCATATAGACCCCTCAAAATGACTTCAAATGAGATGTAGTCCCTAAAAAAATGGTGTTGTAAAAATGAGAAATTGCTGGTCAACTTTTAACCCTTATAACTCCCTAACAAAAAAATTTTGGTTCCAAAATTGTGCTTATGTAAAGTAGACATGTGGGAAATGTTACTTATTAAGTATTTTGTGTGACATCTCTGATTTAATTGCATAAAAATTCAAATTTGGAAAATTGTGAAATTTTCAAAATTTTCGCCAAATTTCTGTTTTTTTCACAAATAAACGCAGGTAATATCAAAGAAAATGTTACCACTATCATGAAGTGCAATATGTCATGAGAAAACATTGTCAGAATCACCGGGATCCATTGAAGCGTTCCAGAGTTATAACCTCATAAAAGGACAGTGGTCAGAATTGTAAAAATTGGCCTGGTCATTAACGTGCAAACCACCCTTGGGGGCAAAGGGGTTAAGTAGGCACAGAAGTGTTATCATTACGCTGACTATGGCATCATTGCCGCCCACCATCTTTGTCGCATCATCCAAGTCTTGGAGAACCAAACAAATGTTAATCAATGCCCACTCTTCAGTTATGTGCAGAGGCTGATCAGAGTACCGATGGGTGTGATGGAGCTGGTACTCAACCACTGGCCTCTTCTGGTCACAAAGCCTTCCCAGCGTGTGCATTATGGAGTAGAGAGGAGCAAACCTAAGGCTACCTTAGGCCGAACATATCCAAATCCCATTGATTTCATAAGGAGGCAAAACCAAAACGCATAGACAACACCTTAAGTGGGGCCCAAAAGCTGCCAAAACAGCTCATTTTAGAGGCAGACAAGGAAAAATGGCAACAGTTGACCCAAAGTACCAACAGTATAATTATGCAGCATGAATGCATGGGACAGGGCTTAGACCAGCATTTGTAGCTTAACCCCTTAACTACCGCTGATACGCCTTTTAACGGCGGTAGTTAAGGGTAATTAAAGTGTATAGCAGTCAGATTTTCTCTGTGGTCTCAGTTGCCGGGGTAGTCGAGAACCCTAAGAACATGATCGGGGTCGGTTTTTACTGACCCCTGTTTTGCGATCACTGATAATTAATAGTTTACCTGCGACCGCAAAAAAATAAGTGATGTGTGTCATTCTCTGTCCTGATGTGATCACACATCAGAGGACAGAGAAAAAGGGGATCGGGGACCCAGTCATACTTACCGGTGTCCCTGGGTCCTCCTGTGTCCCGCCGTGATCTGCCAGCAGAGGAAATTCTTCCTCTTGTTTGATTTTGGTCACTGTGATAGACATTGTCACATTGTCACAGTGATCAAAATAATAAAAAAAATAGTAAATAACCCCCCCCCCCCCCCCCCCCAGGGCATAAAAATTCAAAGTTTGAAAATTGCTAAATTTTAAACATTTGCGTCATATTTCCATTTTTTTTTTTCATAAATCATTGCAAGTAATATCAAAGAAATGTTACCACTAACATGAAGTACAATATGTCGTGAAAAAACAGAATCAGCAGGATCCGTTAAAGCGTTCCAGAGTTAACACCTCATAAAGTGACAATGGTCAGCATTGTAAAAATTGGCTCGGTCATTAAGTAGCAAATTGGCTGTCACGAAAGGCCCCTTCACACACAGCGACGCTGCAGCGATACCGACAACGATCCGGATCGCTGCAGCGTCGCTGTTTGGTCGCTGGAGAGCTGCCACACAGACAGCTCTCCAGCGACCAACGATCCCGAAGTCCCCGGGTAACCAGGGTAAACATCGGGTAACTAAGCGCAGGGCCGCGCTTAGTAACCTGATGTTTACCCTGGTTACCAGCGTAAAAGTAAAAAAAACAAACAGTACATACTTACCTACCGCTGTCTGTCCCCGGCGCTCTGCTTCTCTGGTCTGGCTGTGAGCACAGCGGCCGGAAAGCAGAGCGGTGACATCACCGCTCTGCTTTCCGGCTGACCGACGCTCACAGCCAGACCAGAGAAGCAGAGCGCCAGGGACAGACAGCGGTAGGTAAGTATGTACTGTTTGTTTTTTTTACTTTTACGCTGGTAACCAGGGTAAACATCGGGTTACTAAGCACGGCCCTGCGCTTAGTTACCCGATGTTTACCCTGGTTACCAGTGAAGACATCGCTGGATCGGTGTCACACACGCTGATCCAGCGACGAAACAAAGTTCTGGACTTTGTTCAGCGACCAACGATCTCCCAGCAGGGGCCTGATCGTTGGTCGCTGTCACACAGAACGATATCGTTGCTACGTCACAAAAAGCAACGATATTGTTAACGATATCGTTGTGTGAAGGTACCTTAAGTGGTTGAACATTGATTCAGGTGGATGAGTAACAGCTGTAGGAATGGTGTTCTGAGACCCCTGCCAAAATTCAAGCAACACACATGAAGGAGACCCAACTTGGAGTGCAAACATTTCTAAAAATTAGGAGCAGACACCAGGAAACTTGGCAACAATTGACCCACAGTAGAAATGTTATAATTTCACAGCAGTCAGGCATGGTTCATGCATGAGACAGGGTCTGAACCAGCATATACAGCTTTGAAATTAAGAGGTGGATGAGGGACTGATTTGGGCCTGCTGTGCTGTGTTGAAGACGAGATTTTCTCTCACTCGAACCAACCTCAGGTATCTATTCATAGGCACCTAGAATTGGGAAGAACTAAATCAGAGAGACAGACACGTGTTTTCTTTCCAAGATAATAACGTATCCGCCTTTATTTTCAGTGAGCCCATCTTTTATACCCCAAAATGGGAAAAACAACGGTACATAATAAGTTGGCACAGATGAATGTCTTACACAATGAGTTGTCAAAAACATCCTGGGATACAAGATAGATTAGGCGAAAGAATGCGGGGAGTCGTTGCACATATCTGCGGTTTTATGGGATGCTGGCTGGAACTAAGCATTTTTGGGTGTTTTCAGACAAATACAGATGTCCTTGACATTTTCTGGGAATTATTGACCACTGTTATGTATGATATCCGGGAAATGGAAACTCAGATGATAACCTTGCACAATACTTTGTTTTTCTGCTATTTTCTGCTATTTAACAAAATGAAGATTAACCATTTCTTTAACAATTCCCCTCTTTTTATCATCTGATCTACCTTGCCCTAACTGATTCCTTCCTATCCTTAGGCCTGCAAGATAGCCCTACTTCACAAAATACATGGCTTTTCCTGTGTATATCATGGGATACCAGTCCTGCTGCGTATCCATTCAGACTATACATGATTCCAGGCCTACCTTTCCCTTCGCATCCCTATCCTTATAGGAACCACTATATAAGGGGATACTGATATATGTATATGAAAATAGTAATAATAAACTATATATATATATATATATATATATATATATATATATATATATATATATATATATATATATATATATATATATATATACATACATATATATACATACATATATATACACATATATATATATATATATACACACACAGAGAGAATAAAATTAAGAGTATAGAGAATAAATGAATCTTCCTATTAATTGTCATAATCAGAAAAAGTCCATATAAAAGTTCTTTTGGTCAAGTAGCTCTCAAATTCTTGTGAATTTTCCTTTAGACCATGGGCTTTCCGCAGTGCATGCAATCAGCCAGGTCCACAGATGTTTGCTTGTTGCAGAATATACATTCATGCTGTAGTGCAGTTATGAAAGTAGTCATCATCACTTGGATAGGCTTTATCTCTACGTCAGTGTTAGTATCAATCTTAGTTCGGTATTTACCTGGAAAACATTTGCAGTTAGAGCCAAGAATTTTCTTAATCAACATCACAAATAGCTTTATCAGTATTGCAATGATCAGGATTATAAAGACTGTCTGAATACGGAAATGCAGCACCCCTGGAACCCATCCACCTACTCCCTTGAACCAATTTAAAGGGTTTAACCAAGACAGCCATTCAGGAAACGGTAAGTCCTCAAGGGAGTTAGCCTTTCGCACCCCTTCCTTGATCAACCTGGCCTGCTCAATGTCATGTGTGACCCTCAGAAGTCCAGCGGGATCTATATAATGACAACAGGAAGGTCCTACCACCTGACAGAATCCCCCTTGAGATGGTTAGATAATCAAGTACCATTGAATGCTGATTAGTAATGACTATTAGCTGTTACATATATGCAGACTCGACATTGAGGGCATCAAACAGATATTCGGTCACGTTGTCAAAAATGTCACCCAACTCTTCTATCATCTGGGCATTTCTTATAGTCCCAAACATAACTCCAAGAGGGCCTGTCAATACCATTCCTGTCTTAAGGTACCATGAGGCATGCATTAAATGCTTTTCCTGGACGGGAGGTGCACTACGCTTGGCTATCATATGGCTTGGGATATTCTTGTAGGGGAAATCTTTTTCATCCCACACCCATGTTGCTGGCACTAATCTAGCCAAGGTACAAGCACCCTCTGCCCCTTGGGGAATCCATCTGTAGGCATTACTACCACACACTATGTATATGCCCCTGGTCAGCTCAAATTGGTATTCACTAATTAGTTTCAATCGCAATTGCACTATCAGTGTGGTATCAGTGTAAAGACACGAGGAGTCAGTTAAATCAGTAGTCACTAGTGTTGAGCGATACCGTCCGATACTTGAAAGTATCGGTATCGGATAGTATCGGCCGATACCCGAAAAATATCGGATATCGCCGATACCGATATCCGATACCAATACAAGTCAATGGGACATCAAGTATCGGAAGGTATTCTCATGGTTCCCAGGGTCTGAAGGAGAGGAAACTCTCCTTCAGGCCCTGGGATCCATAGGGAGGTGTAAAATAAAGAATAAAAATAAAAAATATTGATATATTTACCTCTCCGGCGGCCCCTGAACTCAGCGCGGGTAACCGGCAGGCTTCGTTGTTCAAAATCAGCGCTTTTAGGACCTGAGAATCACGTCCCGGCTTCTGATTGGTCGCGGGCCGCCCATGTGACCGCCACGCGACCAATCACAAGCCGCGACGTCACCGCAAGCTATTGACGCGCTTATTTTTAAAAATTTTTAAAAATGAGCGCGTCAATAGCTTGCGGTGACGTCGCGGCTTGTGATTGGTCGCGGGCCGCCCATGTGACCGCCACGCGACCAATCAGAAGCCGGGACGTGATTCTCAGGTCCTAAAAGCGCTGATTTTGAACAACGAAGCCTGCCGGTTACCCGCGCTGAGTCCAGGGGCCGCCGGAGAGGTAAATATATCAATATTTTTTATTTTAATTCTTTATTTTACAGATCCCTATGTATCCGATACCCGATACCACAAAAGTATCGGATCTCGGTATCGGAATTCCGATACCGCAAGTATCGGCCAATACCCGATACTTGCGGTATCGGAATGCTCAACACTAGTAGTCACTGATCTATAATAACGCAATGGTGAACATTGGGGATTGGTGTTGATGCTTCTAGAAATATCAGGTGCTCCATCCCCATATTGGCCTTCCCTAGTTTCTTCATCTACAGTACATGGACTGCTTCTCTTTCTTTACACACCTCAGTGTCACCTCCTATGAAGAAATAATCTCTAGACCAGTTAGAATCATGCAGCGTACGTTCTAAACAGACTTGTCTATAGCATTGCAATTTACCCTCCTTAGGAAAAGGGATTTTTGCTGAGAAACTGATTTTTAGCTCCTGATCGGGAACTTTTCCTATATAATTTTTGTCCATCTCTTTATTTCCCCAGGTACCATCATTATCTTTAAATTCAAACAAATTATCTGGATGTTTCTTTGAGGGATCTTGGTTTCTTGTAAGATTAATTTGGAACTATGGCTGCCTAGTCCACCCTGTGATGGGCAAGGCAGCGGCAGTCTTACTCTGCTGGTCTGTTAGTTCTAAGGCCCGCATTTCCCAGCACCTTCCACCAAACAAGTCTCTTTCAGAGACAGGGGTAACAAAATAAGGCATGGTTTTGGCAGCTATAGAAGCATGGGAACATATCCAGCAATTTGACAGGTTTCGGGCCTGAGCAATATAATTATGATACTGGATAAATTTATTAGTCAATTGCTTTGACATTTCACTATCCCATTGCTCGAGTATCTCATTATTCTGTTTACCATGCACAAGAAAAATAAGCATTAAAAGGGTAAAGGGATAGTATTTTCCTAGCGACATTGTCTTTAGTTCTTGTGAAATCTTTTGCAGTGTGATGCGTGAATCCAGGCAGACTTTCCTTCCAACTTGACAGATGTTGGTGTGGTCAGCTGGACTTGGTAAGGCCCCTCGAATCGGGGATCAAGGCTTTTTCTCAAATGCTTTCGAGTCACAACCCAGTCTCCAGACTTAAGGTCATGCGCCCCTGGCAAGGAGGAGGGATCTGGAATAGAACTGAAAACACGAGTAAGAATTTGCTGCAATGCTTGCTGCAAAGCACCAACATAAACTGTCAGATTTGAATGAGACACCTGCAATTGCTGGGGGAAATACAACCCTGTTTTCGGAGGCCCCC
Source organism: Ranitomeya imitator (assembly GCF_032444005.1). Lineage (NCBI taxonomy): Eukaryota > Metazoa > Chordata > Amphibia > Anura > Dendrobatidae > Ranitomeya > Ranitomeya imitator. The sequence goes on from NC_091284.1 coordinate 802,274,907, forward strand.
CAAACAAAATCTCATATGGGCTCAGAATTGTCTTCCTGTTGGGTGTGACCCTAACAGTATACAGTGCTATGGGGAGACAGTCCACGGTTTACCGGTCTCAGCCATTGCCTTCTGTGTTTTCATTTTCAAAGTACCATTCAACCTCTCCACCTTACTGCTGCTCTGTGGGTGATATGGAGTGTGGAATGATTGCTCAATTCCTAGAGCTCGGGTGATCTCCTGACACACTTGAGAAGTAAAGTGACTACCTCTGTCACTTTCAATGACCTCTGGTACCCCATATCTGCAAACCATTTCTGATAGCAATTTCTTTGCAACAGTACGTGCATTGGCACAAGAACAAGGCCACGCTTCTGGCTATACCTGCTTTTCTGCTCAGCCACACTCGGGAGGCAGAAACATCAGCTTTGTAGACTACGATTGTTAGGAACATTTAAGGATAGTTACACAGTTCGTTGACAAAGTGTAGGCCTGCCAGTCTGGGAGCCCTAATGCTACAGGCAACACACACGAAGGAGACCAAACTTGGATTCACCACATTTCAAAAAAATTAAGGGCAGACAACAGGAAAGGGGTATCATTTGATCCACAGTAGAAATGTTATAATGGCACAGCATTGGTGGGTAGGATAGGGCTTTGCCCAGCATTTCTTGCTTACAAATTGATCAGTAGGAGGTACCTGAGTGACGAGTATAGGCCTGGTGCTCCAAGACGCCTTCCACTATAGGCAACCCACCAGATGGAGACCCAATTTGAAGTCTTCACATTTCAAAACATTATTGGCACAAACGAAAGTTGCATTAATTTCCCCAGAAGTAAATAGTATAATGGGGCTCTGACGCCCCTTCCACTACAGGAAACACAACAAGGAGATCCAAATAAGTCTCCATTTGCCAAAAATATAGCTTGTTTTGACTCCGGGGGAAGCAAAAGGAGGAGGAATATTAGTGGCTTTAAAAAAAAAAATTGTAAAAGTAATAGCGGGAGACACCTTCTGATTGTTGTAACTAACACGTTCTTCCCAAGTTCATTGGAGACAGCCAATGCTCAAACTCAGCCTTTATAGCTGTCCACAACTATTGTACTGTTTGATCACCAAGACATTAAATTGAACACTGCCTGATTGTGGTGAGCCATTCCTGCACAGTACAGAGGTGCGGGGAGATTCTCTACACTGTTGGAACGTGTGTCTCATTAAGGCAGAGGTTGAGAGCACATGTGGAGTCCGTAGAGGAGGAGGAGGGAAAGGAGGAAGTGTTCATACAGAGGTTTGTCCCGCAAGCCTAGGAGAAGATTTCAAGACTTATGGAGCAGCCCTTTCCCCGCCTGCCCCTGCAACCACCAGTCACCCAGTGCCCAGTCAGTGAGATGTAACACCCCTGCCCATGCTTGCTCATATAGGTGTCAGTGGCAAAATGCACCCCGAGAGATTTTTTTCAGGAAATGGGTAAGGTCTACAACATGCTGGTGTAGCGCAGGTACAGCTTTCTTGGAGAAATAACAGTGACTGGACAACTGGTACTGGGGAACTGCAATGACCATAAGCTTTTAGAAACAGTCTGTGTCCTCCGGATGGAAAGGCAGCACTTACATGGCCAACAGTTTGAAGATGGTGAAGTTCAAGCTCTTTGTTTACCCCTATACATACCAAAACTTTCTTTTGCGTGACCACAACTGCAGGACCAAGAGCTGGCTGCTGTGCTGAGAGCATGAAGAGTATGAAGAACAGGACAAACTGCTGTACCATTAATGTGGTGCAGGCGGAGATGTTATGGTAGATTGAGAAAGATGTAGTGTGCTCATCTGAATCCATTTCCTTTTTTGTCTTGGTTAAGTTACATGCTGGGGTGGTTTTAGGGCTTCCATGGCTACTCATTCACAATCCTGTTATTGATTGGTGTAGAAATGAAATTGATAAGTGGGGCCCCAATTGTCATAAGTAATGTCCAAGTCCTATACAAGTATGCTCTGCAAATCTGTGGGGGGCTGCCAGGGTACCTCAAAGACTTCAAAGATGTGTTTTCAGAAAAAGAGGTGGGGAGAATCATTACATCTCCATCATCCTTATGACTGTGCTATTGATCTTGTTCCTGGTGCCAAGTTACCTAAAGCTCACCTTTACAATTTATCAGGACCTGAGAGGAGTACTCTTTCACTTTGGCTCTCTGGATTTCTTGGGTCATCCTTGGAACACCAGTCTCCTGGAGACTGTAGATGACAATTTTAAGGGCCTTGTGTTTCATACAGTGCAAAGGTCTCAATCTCTTTCAGGCTCACTCCACAAGATCCACATGATTCCTTCATCTGTATATGGAACTGAACCGCCAGGTCAAGTACATGCAATAGAGAAATACAACACAGTGCTGCCTGCATCACACCTACAAGATGAAGCTTCGAACTTTACATCATTACCGTCAATTTGTGAAAAGGGGGAGAATGATGTCGGACATGTCATGTGGAGTGAGCCACATCTCATAAATCCATATATTTAGGAGTCGCTTGTTGAGGTCTTATTCAGCTCCGAACTCTTGCCTCCTACATTGGCAGAGCTCAAGCCACGCCCCCATTAACCCGAACCAGCGACCACATACATGTCCATTGCTTCAGTCATGGACAGTGAACAAGCTGTATTGTACCCATTGGAGTTTCTGAATGCTTTGGTGCCTCCTGGATGTCAACACAGACTCACCTTAAAAACTGTAGCTCCAATAAATTTGCATATGAATCTTGACAAAACCAAAACTAATTGCACAAGGTTGTGTGCAGAGTCTCATGCCCAAAGCTATTGTAACCACTATTCTTATGGGAGACACCAAGGGAGAATGTTAACATTCAGCACATCCCCCCTTGCTGCCAAGTGACATGTCCTTCCATTTGAGGGTATGTGCACACGTTCAGGTTTTTTCGCTTTTTTTCGTGTTTCACAATAAAAATGCGATAAAACCACATTAGAAACTGCAGACATATGCATCCTATCATTTAGAATGCATTCTGCAATTTTTGTTCACATGTGCTTTTTTCCGCGAAATAAACGCATTGCGGTAAAAAAAAAAAAAACCAGCATGTTCATTAATTTTGCTTTTTTTTGCAAGAAAAACGCATCAAAAACATGCAAAAAACGCATCAAAAATGTGCAAAAAAAACGCATGCGGAATTCTGGCAGAAATGTCAGGTCTTTGTCTGGAAAATTTCTGCCAGAAATCCTGACGTGTGCACATAGCCTTAAGCTTCTGCAGTTCCCAATCCCACTTGCATTTGCTCTGACTATAAACAAAGCACAAGGTCAAAATCATTTAACCCCTTAGTGACAGAGCCAATTTGCTACTTAATGACCAGGCCAAGTTTTACAATTCTGACCACTGTCACTTTAAGAGGTTATAACCCTGGAACGCTTTAACAGATCCCACCGATTCTGAGATTTGTTTTTGTGACATTGTACTTCATGATCATGGTAAAAAACTAAAACTTGTTTTAATTTAGAGATGTAAGAAGAAGCTTTACATTCAAATGGATTTAGTTGCAGGCCCTGTACCAGATATAGCTGTAGAACAAGGTTCTCAAGTTTTTATGGATGAGTCCTATCTATAGGTTAGAACATAGTGTAATTGTAGATAGTGTTCGATAATATTTGGGGAATATTCAAATAAATATTTAAATATTAAATGTAATAGTTTACAATGCGCATTGATAATTAGGATACAATATTTTGGGTTAATATACATGTATTCTTATTCTTTGTAAGTGAAATATGTATTGTAAACTTCTGTGTGTCACAGTCTGAGTAACAGATGACAGATGAGCGTATGAGCAGCTGCTAAGAGTGAAGTGTAACGTAAGACTAATGTGGAATGTACAGTATGTAAGAGGCCTCATGATTTATGGTATGTTGAGGAAAAAACCCTTGTGTTTATGAATTAAGATTCAGTTAATTAGAATATTAAGATATAGAAATATATGTTGAGTAAACATTATTTAAATATTTCTTTAGTAATTATTTCTTGATTTAGTTAAGTGAATAAGTGCAATCACACCAATATGGTTTATCAAGAAAATCTACATTTAGAACATTTTCCCAAACGATAATTTTATGATATTCAGTGTTTTTCTTCTTTACATAGATGGGTACACATCTTCAAACAAATATATGACAAGCTGATATGACAGTTATAAAAAATAAAATTAATTTGTAAAAAACAAAATTAATAATTTCATAAAATAATTTTTTGATATTAAGGGGGAAGTGTGTTTTTGATTACATCACCACATTTCTTCAATACCTCTTCTTCACACATTTTAATAAAGAAGAAATATTAATGAGGTATTATTGGGTATAATTAAGTGTTATAGAAGTATTTTTTTTTCTCTAATGAAGGATATTACATGCAAAGCTGCATAATTTCAATATTTCAGTAATCCAAGGTTATGACAACATCCAAATGATGGATATTTTAAGGGAATGTGTTATTGAGACATAACCTCTGCATTTATCATCAACATACAAAGGCCTGATTCTTATTTTTATTTTTCATTTTTCACTTTCTTCAATTTTTATTTTCTCTCAAGAAGAAAAAAAAAAATCAATCAATATTTAATAAAATAATGTCTAATACAAGAATATTGCTTTATTGAATATAATGATCATATGGTTTCATATATAAGAAATGTTTCAATTCTGAGTTAAATACAACAATTCATTCATTTATTCTTATTTTGGTTCATGGGTATACATTCTTACATATTATTGGTCTAATAATAAAGATGGAAATACTTGTTACATAATAAGACACACTGACATCTATGGGTTCAAAAAGAAATTACATCTATGACATTAAAATGTCCCATCACATGAAGAATATGGTTAATGTATAATTTATTATTATTATATTTTTCCAAATATGAATTCCATATTAATATTCTGATAATTATATGGATATTATTGATTGCTATGGTAAGCTATGATATAGGTTAGGAAAATTATCAGATTTGGTATAGAATAGGGAATGAAGACTTCTATTAAGATACTGAAGTTACGTTAATAAAGAACTTTTCATTTTTTTTAAATTCAATTGATTCTTATACGTTGCAAGAAGAAAAGCCGTTATCCAGAAGTTCCACAAGGTAACAAAGCTATGATTTCTGAATAATAATAATAGTGTCAAATACAATTCATGTCACCACTCACAACTACAGCAACCATCACTGACAACTATGATTACAGTATCTAAACTGACAATCACAATTGGAGGATGATGATCATATGATGCTAAGATGAACTGTGTTATTACATTTTTATCACGTTACAGTGGTTTCCAATCACCTATAAGACTTCCATGAAAGCTGGTTAACAATCAGGTAATTATCAGGATTCAGGACGCTACAACCCTGACATGTGTCCTGTGTACTAAGGACTGGTTATGGTGCTATGATTAGCAGAGAAGAGTCAATGTGACCCTTGCTGTGCTGACTAAATACGTCACATCTGTTCCAAGACCAGTGCGGATGATATGGAAGGATTCCAGATGATTTCCAAGGTGAGCCAATGTAAGTCCAGGTTTTTAAAAGGTGACACTGCACAGATATTAAAGCTACATTTCATCTATGAACTTTGTTTTCTTATCAACATTTGAATTCATGGATTTTGATTGACACATGACAGTCTCTACAATATATGCATGCTATCATCTATTTCAAAAGAATTATAATAAAGTTTGTTTAAAAAGAACCAAGAAGAAGACATCAAGATGAAGACCAGATGACATCAGACCTGAGATGCTTTAAGTAGATATAGGGAAGTATAATTGTATATTTTATATGAATATTAGTCACGGCTTACCATAACATGAATTTACATATCATTATATTATTGAGTACGTATAACATTATTATTATTACAAACATTAAATTATTTTGCTGAAGAAGAAGAAGAGAGATCTTATTAATAAGTTTACTTTGAGGGTTCCAATCAATGTCTGTAACCCTCAAAAAGGAGGAATTGTTAAATATTAATTATTGAATTATTCATATTCTCAATCCTGTACTGAGCACATTGCTTCTTGCTGACATTACAAAAAAATATTTCTGTGTATGCATAAGTTAACACCATATACAGGGAACACGTGGTCTGTGGGACACATTTATAAACGTCTTAGGAGGGTGTGGGGGCTTTTTGTCACGTGGGGGATGTCACCTCCTGCCATCACCATCATTCTCCATGGACGTCAGACAAGGAGGGAACAGCTGATAGCCATGATGACCTTCAGATTTCAGACAGAGCTTTTACTATTCAGAACTTTGGGAAAGATGAGTAACAAAAGCAGATATTTACACATGGACAATCTGTTCGTAACTATTTCATCTATTTTTATGTTTTGCTGCAATGTGTTTTTTCTGTGGACAATTCAATAAACCACTACATATTTTATGAGAATATCATGACATTTTTCTTTAAGAGTAACGCACCTGGTAAAGTCCTGATTAAATAAATGTGCGAAATAAGCATATTTAACAATATGTCAATGTTAATAAGAGGGGCTTCCATGTTACCGGTAGTAGAAAGGCTCTGGAGAAACGCTATGGCTCCTCGCCCCGCCAAAAGAAATCCAGCAAATTCTGCATGCCCCCCATTCTAAGCCCCTGTGTGCCTTAATCACATATAGAATCCATGTGTTTGGCGTTTCTGTAGTGATGAGAGCCGCCTAATTTACTGGGTGCATGTCTCCAGAAGCAAAAGCTGGGCACAATGTACGGGGCACTAAGGAAAACAATTAAACATTTGCAATTCTCTCCGTAACATCCTCTGCTGCTTGTTTGTGGAAACCACCAATAGAGTCAAAAATCAATGCTACACCTGTAGATATAGTCCCATAGTGGTGCAATTTCCATAATGGCGTAATTTGTAGGGTAATTTTGCTCTGTCACCATTTAGGAGCTCTGTATATGTAATCTGAATACAATTCTCTGATGGTTTTGTAAGGTCTGCCTGAGGTCACGTGCTCAAAAGGCTGCCTAGGACAAACTTGGCACAAGCCGCTCCGTCTGGCAGACTCCAGAGAAATCCCAATACCCTTTAACCCCTGTACAGGGATCTGGATTTACAATAGGACTCAGTGGAATGCTGCCATGGAAGAGCTGCTGTCCAGAGGTAGGAATGGCCACCAAGCAGGGTCAGAGCAGAGGCGCATCATGGACCACATCAGTTTATTAAAGTATATTATAAGTATCAAAGTTAAAATATTAAAGTGAATCAAGTGTACAAAAGTATCAGTGCACAAAACTAACAGTGTATTGAAGCAGACAGGAGAGAGGTAGAGTGGAGTCTGTGGACTGTAAATAAATGCATTTGAGTTACCATGTGACCCAAATAAAGGTCCAATATTACACTGGCTTGAGTGGCTTCCTCCCTGGTATGTGACTGTAGGAGGAATGAAAACCTCCTCCTCCTCCGTCCCAAATAAAGATACACTTTACTGTGGCCTCATCCATGGCATATATACATAAGATGGTACTAGATGGTGGTCCGATTCTAAGGCATCGGGTATTCTAGAATATGCATGTCCACGTAGTATATTGCCCAGTCACGTAGTATATTGCACAGCCACGTAGTAATCACTAAGAGGTCATTAGTTGATAGAATACGCAGAAGAGGTATTAGAGAAAATGCAGCAGACGCACAAAATTCAGCACCGAATCTACACTTTTAAAATAGGGGACAGTGACAGTGAAGGGCCCCTGTGCAGGACTTGTGTCTGGGCCCCCACCATCAATCCCCACCCATGTAAACAAACTCATTTACATGTATATTCACATTATATACAATACAACAAAATATTCACATGTCTGTTTACACACTACAGACTTGTACATAGTAAACACGGGCACAAAATATATTAAAGATGCACATACACTACTGTACATTACTGTGATCCACTTGGTTTTTTTCTTTTTCTTCAATCCGATCATCTGCTGATGGGAACAACTAGGATTAACAGTCGCACCTTTTAGTTACACAAGTCTCACTATATTACAAGACGAGCTGTAATGTTGGTAGCAGTGACTTTCCCAAACACACAAGTGTTACAAATATATTTTCATATGATTTCAATTTTCAATGTTTCTGTAAGTCCAGGGTGTAACAGGAATTTACCTCGGGGGTGGGATACATTTATGCGGATAGTGGCAGAGTTAAATATACACCGTCCTTCATCGTGGGTAATTCTACTACTAGAAAGATTTTAGACAGATTAAAAATGACAATTGATGACCCAACCAGAGAGTGTCTACACCTCGTGGGCTGTCCTCACCACGCCGTGTGATTCAACCGTTACGTTCCCCGTCATTAGGTTTCACACGAGGGACCTTACTGCCCCCCAAAAAAAGACTCTGCCGATGCTACAGTCCATGCGGCTGACGCTGTGGCTTATACGACTGCTAAAAGCTATACTTCTACAATAACGTTCTATTATTCTGTAAGAATTATAATGGTCTTTATTATTAAATACAGATCGTGGTATATTATTGTAATGAATTGCACTGCTCCATCATTCTGAAATGTCCCGTGTCTGACTCGTGCTTGATCAATGAAGCCTTTAAAAACTTTACAATATTGTGTCTTTTATACAGTTAGTAAAAATGAAATCTATACTTTATACTTGAGATCTATAAGAGGTGGGAATAGCATTTTTAGAAATGGTATTATCCGTCATATAGATAAAAAACAATAGGAATTCCATTACACAGTAACAAGGTGGGAATATCACTACCTAAAAGAAGGGGCTGCCAACGAACTAAATTGGGAATCTCACAACTAAATCCAAATAAATGTGAGGATGGAGAGGAACACCGGCTCTGACAGATGGTCCAATATTGTAGAGGCGATCAATGTGGGGGGGGGGGGGGGGGACTTACAAACTTTGATATAAGTTTTTTTTTTTATTTTTATTTATTTTTTTTTTTTTTTAGGAGTGCGGCACCTGTCAGATTATATTTGGCAAAAAATATAGAATCATCACTAATAAACGGAGTGGTCTAATTTTTGGCATTTATTTTAAAAATGCCCAATTCTTATATTATCACAGGCTGACGCAAGACCAACATGTGTTTTTTCACTTTGCAATATCAGTCATGTTACAATTTACCAGTTTGGCCCACATTCATCATTGTTTTTCTGCCTGTTTTTTGCACGGTTTCGTTTGCACCCAATTATTCTATTTGTGCTTTTTTATGTCTATTTGCTATGATTTAGAATTTCAAATGTACATAGAGATTAAATTACCTGGGAAGATTATAACCATATAAATAAAGATCTTAAGGGTAAGACCCCACTAAATATTACCCTGTCTAACAGATGCATAAAACAATCTTTAAAGGAAACCTGTCACCCCCGTTTTTTGAGATAGAGATATAAATACTGTTAAATAGGGCCTGCGCTGTGTGTTACTATAGTGTATGTAGTGTACCCCAATTCCCCACCTATGCTGAGAAATAACTTACCAAAGTCGCCGTTTTCGCCTGTCAATCAGGCTGGTCAGGTCGGGAGGGCGTGGTGACATCGCTGGTTCTTCCTCAGCTTTACGTTGGTGGCGTAGTGGTGTCTGCATGTTGAGGTGACTAATCCACTGTGGGCACGTGAACAAGCAGCGCGCGATCTGCGCTGTCATCCCTTTCGTCGGTGGGGGCGGCCATCTTCCTGGGGCCGCGCGTGTGCAGATCGAGTGCTCTGCTGCACGGGGCTTCAGAAAAATGGCCGCGGGATGCCGCGCGTGCGCATTAGAGATCGCGGCGGCCATTTTCCCAAAGCCGAGATGCAAACTCAGCTTTGGGAAAATGGCTGCTGCGATCTCTAATGCGCACGCGCGGCATCCCGCGGCCATTTTCCTGAAGCCCCGTGCAGCAGAGCACTCGATCTGCGCACGCGCGGCCCCAGGAAGATGGCCGCCCCCACCGACGAAAGGGATGACAGCGCAGATCGCGCGCTGCTTGTTCACCACTACGCCACCAACGTAAAGCTGAGGAAGAACCAGCGCTGTGAACACGCCCTCCCGACCTGACCAGCCTGATTGACAGGCGAAAACGGCGACTTTGGTAAGTTATTTCTCAGCATAGGTGGGGAATCGGGGTACACTACATACACTATAGTAACACACAGCGCAGGCCCTATTTAACAGTATTTATAGCTCAATCTGAAAAAACGGGGTGACAGGTTCCCTTTAATGCATAATATACAAATAATTCATTTAGTAGTGTAATAGGTTAAAAAATTACATATTTGCCATTATTAATTTTTTTAGTATATGTTCATTAGCTATTGCTTATTTTTGTATTAGTGATATATAAGTTTGCACCCCCGCTCCTCGACGGCTGCGGCACCGTCCGCATACAGCCACACGATCTGCATACCTAATGTTAAATAAAGGTAAGCAGGTCGCATGTGGCGAGGTGCGGCCGGGGCTTCACGGAGGAAGTCCGCAGCCCGCCGCACATCAGGGGAACGCTAGTGTGAAACTAGCCTTACTCAATATATGGTGACATAGGATGACCACAAATGGTACAAAGGGAGACTCAAAGATGTACGAGTGTCAGGCTAACAGTATAATGGAAGGCTATGGTGTCAGTTATAAGGTGACCATTATGAGAGTGGCCTTTAGGTCCCTCAAATGAAGGACAAAATACAGAAAAATATTTCAACAATAAAGTGCAAGTGTGCTTGACAAGCAATAGCTCAGGTTAAAACTTAGCCGCATATATAAGACAGATGTCCTGTGTTCAGAACTTCTGAGGAGGGCAGATTGTTACCCGACTGTAGCTCTGTTGGCCCATTGTGGTCTCACTAGATGAGGCCCCTGATGAACACTAGCAAAATCTAATGGGGGAGAAACGAGTCAGGACTGAGGATGAATCTACCTTCATGGCTGACAGGACATCGGTCATATCTTATATAGTGGAGTGTTGTCCTCCACTGCACCTCCTCCCCTGCATCCATTTACTACTTGCATTGAATACAGAAAGGATTTTTTTACTGCATCACGGAGTGCCAACTATTTTTTCCTCCTTGGCCAGACTGTCTACAATGTGGTGCTGCTCAAATACTAAGAGTTTTTGATTTTACACAACTATATTTTGTTATATTATTCTGAGATGTCCTGTGTCTGATTCAGCTTTTGGTTTGATAAATGAAGTCTTCAAACTTTACAATATTGTATCTTATTTCATCTAGATGGGATAGGCGAAAATCCAAACTTCATGTTTGGGGGCAATCAAAAATCAATTTTCTTAGGTTCTAAAAAAAAAAAAAAAGGGTCCCCTGTCCTTATTAATGATATGGAAAACCAGGTAAAAAAAAAATCAATAGGATGAAGGCACCTAAGAGCAGTTTCACACAAGGCACCATTCAGGCTAAGGCTGGCCATGGCCATTGTGATTCATTATGTGAAACAATACTTACCTGGGAGGGGAGATGTCATGATCTATAAGGTGGATCTCCTCGGGTGGTAAGAGTTAATTAAAATCTCATCATGGCTGGTGCCAAAGTCTCAGGTGTAAAAAACACCATTTGTTTACTGGTTAAACTGGAGTTAAATAGAATTGAACTGGAGACTTCTCATTGAATTCCTTCTATTTCCTGCAAGACAATGCTGGTCAAGGGCCTTATAAAGTTGCTTTTGAGACAAATGGACATTGCCTGAATATTTTCCAGAAGTGCAAGGGTCTGAGTGATCTCCCACAGGTGAAGACTTGGAGCTTTATTCCCCTTTTCACCATGGATGAAAAGCCAGTGACGATCCACCTCTGCAACCCTTTCATAGAGCTGGCATACGTCATGGCCTTCTTAAAAAGATACTGCAGTTCGGTCAGAGGAGGGACACAATTGAGGAATAGCTCTAATATCCCCAATGGGAAAATGCTTTTCTGGGTGCGCTTCAAGCAAGATCCAGATGGTATCGGAGGAGTTTCCCACCCCCCAGTCACCTTTTCTGTGGGAAGTAATCGGGGCTACCTGGTCTACCCAGGGCAACCGGACTATTGTCGATCGTGCTTTCAGTTCACTCACACTGAGGACTCCTGGTCCAGAGGACGATGTTGCCACAACTGCGGGATGCCCATTTATTGGGCTGGCACAGACGCGGCCAGATCTGGAAGAGACACCAGTTTCCTGGATACCTCTGACATCCCATCTCCACCACCGAGTCATCTAACACCCTGGAGACCTCCCTGCCAGAATCTATAGACCACAGCCTCTTGGAAGCCGCACAGAAAAAGGGCTTTGCCACCCACTGCCTGAAACTGGTAGCTCTAAAACCTCTGGGGATACGTCTGCAGTCTGCGTCTGGATTGGCATCACAGTCAAATCTGGATGGATGCGAGACCGTCCACAAGAACGTTAAAAGATTTAAAGCAGACCCAGCTAGTTGTGATGAAGACATTGGGTCCTTTCAATGTGGGCACATTTTTAATTCAACGCCTCATCCCACCTCCCCCCAATAGGCAACATTTACATGATATACTGGCAAAATATATTGATTGTCCATTTCCATCCTTCATTCTATATTCTATTGTACACTTGTTGTTTCATTTGTATGATGTTTTATTTATTTATCTCCTTCAATAAAATGAATTTAAAAATGAAAAAAAAAAAAAATTAACAGCTTTGTTTGAGAAACAACGTTTTCCTTCCTGGTAGATTACTTTTCATCTTGTTGGGGGAGTTGAATTGTGGCTTACACATGTGTGTGAGATGTGAATGTGATTTGGAGGCTGAATGTTCGTTAATATGCTGGAAAACCTGAAACTGGAAATGGGCTTCAATACTCTAGACTACAGGTGTAGGCAGAAGGACGATTTTGGGAATGTGTAAATGTGTGGATGATGGGAAAAGTTAAAATGATTTTTTAGGTGGGAAGGGTGAAGGTTTGGCTGCAAAGGACAAGCAGATTCCAGTGAACCTGAGCTGCCTGCTGTGTCCATATGTCCTGTAATCCTCCGTTAGAAAGGATCCAGCAATAATCCATTAGCAAAAAAGTTTTGCATACCAGTTTTTTGTCTGGTTAAAACAACTGATTTCAGCTGAAACTATATATATTTTTATCTTGAAGCCTATGGAAAAGTCATCCATTAAATATCCATTTGTTTTCTTCCATTTCTGTGGTTACTTTTCTGCCCAATGATGACAAAAATATTCTGAGTGATACCTTTTCTTCCATTTGAAGCGGATCCAGTAAGCAAAAAAGAGATCTTCAAAGAAAAACAGATCGTCATTTCAAAAATCCCTTTCCCATGGAATTTGTTAAAAAAAACGGATCCAGTTGATAATCAGTTTTTTTTTATCAGAACAAAAAAAAAAAAAAATGGTAAAAAAGTGTTTGTTTTTCAACAGATTGCTGCTGGATCTGTTCTGAGGACAGGTGAAGACGAGCGCATATTCTCTGATCTGATATAATCCAGTCTTAAAACAATTCTCTTATCAATTCTGTCAGTCTAACACGGTGCCACAATATAATTTTTTTGTTAATTCACATCATGAAAAAGATGGAACTTGTTCAAGGTTCTTTAACGCCTTCCTGACATGCTATGTTCCCGCAAACAGCAGTAGAGGTACGGCGCACTGATCGTGTGGCCTCACGTTGAGCGCCGTGGCGATCGGGTGCGGGTGTCAGATCTATGTGAGAGCTGACTCCCAGCAGCAATGCCCAAGATTGGGGCTAGCATAGATTGCGGGAATTTAACCACTCTGATGCCGCTGTCAGTATTGACAGCAGCATAGATGATCATCGTGCAAGGAATGAGTTCCCTGCGGGCTTCCATCAGGACAACACCATGCAATCATGTTGTCCTGATGGTCTCTATGAAGACCCCCAGCTGCAAGATGGCTGCGGGGTCCTTCAGGGAAGTTGGCTTGTGAGCGCCTGCTGACATTCTCCTTCCCTGCCTGTCAGATGCCAATGTGATACTCTGTAGGGCACAGCATCAGATCAGAGATCTGACACCATAGAGTGATGTCCCAGAATGGGACAATGTAGAAAACAGTATATATTTAAAAGGTGTAAAATATTTTTTTTAATATCTCTAATGAAAAAATCTACTATATAAAGCTGAATGTGTGTATGTGTGTGTGTGTGTGTGTGTGTGTGTGTGTGTGTGTGTGTGTGTGTGTGTGTGTGTGTGTGTGTGTGTCCGGGATTGGCATCTGCACCGTCGCAGCTACAGCCACAAAATTTTGCACAGTCACACGTCTGGACCCCGAGAGCATCATAGGCTATGCTGCAGCGTGAAGCGAAATGGATCCTACAAACAAACGCACAGGGCCCAGGGGGTCTTAACGACAAACTTGACATGGCGGTGTTCTTATAATACATTTGTAAATGCTCATTTTGTAATATACTTGTAAATGTTCATTCTGTAATAAGAGATCTCATTGTTTTTAACTTGCACAATTGCAATTAATAGAATCAGGTGAGTCAAAAAAAAAAAAAAAAAAAAAACCTTTAAAAAGGAAATGACATCACCTGTTTTTAGCATGGACCCGTAGAAGCGCCGTAGCACGAAACGGCCATCGTCTGGTCTCTCCTCACTCCCGCTCCCTCACAGATCACTGCGTATGCCGGTTCATACTATGCATAGTATGTTTTGCTGAATAAAGAGCACACTTGGAAGAAGCGCAAGGGTGAGTGCTGCATCATTTTTCTTCTCATTATATGGTCTTGTACAAAACTCTGACGATTGCATAGCACCACCCGCAGCTCACAGCAAGGGAGACCTCATCTGTCCTTCTGAAACAGATCGTTTAAGCGAATCTCCAATTGCGCTATAGTGAAGCTCTGTGCCGATCATCTTTCTGTTTCTTGGTATAACGAAGTACATCATAGGCTATGTTGTGAGGCGAAATTTTAACCCCGCGCGTTCCAATTCACCAAACAATTTTGCCCCCATCTACATAATGGGGAAAAAAGTGAACGGAAAAGTGTTGGAGGCGTCCCAGCTACAGCAACAAAATTTTGCACAGTCACACGTCTGGACCCTGAGAACGTCATAGGCTACGTTGTGAGGTGAAATTTTAACCCCGCGCTTTCCAATTCACCAAACTATTTTTCCCCTATCTACATAATGGGGAAAAGTGAAAGGAAAAATGTTGGAGGCAAATTGACAGCTGCCAGATGTGAACAAGGGGGACTTAAAGAGTGAGAGCGATGGCGCCAAAGAGTATATACCGATCAGTTGCTAAGGTGGGGCCCCGACATGAGATATTCACCACACATGGGGATATGAACACACAAAATGCGCCACACACTACCACGTGCTTGAACACATACCACACTCAGCACACATTTCACCACACATACACCAACCTCGCCACATAAGTCGAAACACAAAAATCGCCGCTCAAAACTCGCCACGCGCAAAACTCGCCACATGCAAAAACTAGGCTCACGCAAAACTCGCCACAAGTGCAAAACTCACCTCATGGAAAACTCGCCACACGCAAAACTTGCACACGCGCAAAAATTGCCACATGCACAAAAGTTGCAACACATGCAAAAGTTGTCTCACACAAAACTTGCACATACTCAGAAGGCACCACACATAAAACTCGCCATGTGCAAAACTCGCCATGCGCAAAACTTGCTGCACACAACTTGCTACACTAACCTGTCACATGCAACTCGACACACAAAGTTGCTACACGCATGTTGCCACACGCAACTCACACACAACTTGACAAACGAAACTCGCCCTAAAACACACACAAGTCTGGTATCCTTCAAAAATAAAAATCTGATTAATAAGCAGACAAACTACAAGAGCAACAAATGTACCATATAGGAAATACGGCAGCTGTCAGTCACATGACCTGTCTATTATGTGTACTGTATGTGTGAGCTAATATATACTGCCAGGGGGAGGGCTTCCTGTTGGCTGGGGATTTATCAGGCTGCCAATTTAGCTTACAAATACTGAGGTAAAAATACTGAGCAAATAACATGTGAACGAGGTCTAATACAGGAGGAGATGACACACAGGTATATACTATATACAGGGGAGATGACAGGTATATACTATATAGAGGAGGAGATGACATACAGGTATATAATATATACAGGAGCAGATGACATACAGGTATATGCTATATATAGAAGATGACACAGGTATATACTATATACAGGAGGAAATTACACACAGATATATACTATATGCAGGGGAGAGGACACAGGTATATACTATATACAGGGGAGATGACACACAGCAGGTATATACTATATACAGGGGAGATGACACAGGTATATACTATATACAGGAGATGACATACAGGTGTATACTATATATAAGGGAGATGACAAACATGTATATACTGAGGTGAAAATGAGAGGTGTGAGGTGAAAATGAAAAGGTGTGAGTGCAAAATGAGAGGAGCGAGGGAAAATAGTGGAGTGATTGGAAAATGACAGATGTGAGGTCGAAATGACAAGTGTTAGGGGGGAATGAGAGGAGTGGAGGAGTGAGGGAGAAAATGAGAGGTGTGAGGGAGAAAATGAGAGATGTGATTGGGAAAATGAGGCGTGATGGGAAAATAAGAGAAGTGAGGTGCTATAACTAACCACAGATATTTACTATGCCCAGGCAACGCCGGGCTCTTCAGCTAGTGTGTGTGTGTGTGTGTGTGTGTGTGTGTGTGTGTGTGTGTGTGTGTGTGTGTGTGTGTGTGTGTGTGTGTGTGTGTGTGTATATATATATATATATTTTTTTTTTTTCCAACAAATACATTTATACAATAAAAAAATAAATACACATTTGATATCGCCACGTCCGTAACGACCTGCCCTGTCTTACTAGATAACTGAAGAGGGTTAACACCATAAAAAACAATGAGGCAAAAAAATAAAAAATCCTTTATCATAACACCGATCAAAAAGTAATAAAATGCGATCAAAAGACAAAATGTAAATAAACATGGTACCGATGAAAATGTCATCTTGTCCCACAAAAAAGCCATCATACAGCTCCATCAGCAGAAATATAAAAGTTATAGCTCTCCATAAAGAGATTCAAAAATTATAGTTTTTTCTGTAATAGGTTAGTTTTTACCCTGTAAATGTGTCATAACATTTAAAAAAAAAAATAAATAAATTTGAATATCTCAGTAATCGTACTGACCCAAAGAATAGATCTGCCTTATAAATTTTGCCACATGCAGAATGGTATTTAAATAAAATA
This sequence comes from Ranitomeya imitator, assembly GCF_032444005.1. Taxonomy (NCBI): domain Eukaryota; kingdom Metazoa; phylum Chordata; class Amphibia; order Anura; family Dendrobatidae; genus Ranitomeya; species Ranitomeya imitator. Next base: position 802,292,109 of record NC_091284.1, read on the forward strand.
AACACCCACGGAAGCAATTGCTGGTTTTGAAATTGCTGTTTGCTTTCTATTCTGATTTTTTAGGAGACAGAATAAACAAAAATCAAAAAATGTAATGGGTCCGAAAATGGTACCAATAAAAAAGTAAATAAATAGAGCGTCTTTTAGTGTGTGACTGAAGCCAAACATAAAAATCCGATATAAATCTGGCATCTCTGTAATTGCTCCGACCCGAAGAATTAAGTCGCCTTATCACTAATACCACAAGGAATGGCGTAACAAATAAATACAACCAATTCTTCACATGCTGTTGATTTTTTTTTTTTTTTTTTTTTATTCGGCCTCCCAAAGATCGCAAGAAGGCTCATGGCACATTTATTCTGCGCTCAGCCCTTATATTGGGGTTTCCGTGTAAAGCTATGAAATACGCGATTCAGACAGAACCCCTGGCAGGAGATCCCTATAATGAGGCAGATGTAGGCTCTGTGGATGCCATAGGACCTGTGATCCGGCAGTATCCATCTTCTTAGGATTGCATAAAAGTGCCGTCGGCCAGTTTTGTGCACTTCTGAAAAGAAGGACATCGCTGAACAGAAGCCAGACGGAGTCCAGAGTAACTCTGCTCCATCATTATAGTGAATGGATCCATCAGGGGTTTCACCTGTCACATGGGGGTTTCCATCTAAATCTCTAAGTGACGTAAGTGCTCAGAGTAGAGTGCTGGAAAATGTGCTCCCAAATGTTATGTAAAATGTTCCTAATAAATGCTTCCACTCAATCCACAAGAAAAAAAAGAAAGCAATCACTTACTCAGGTCCATCATCTGCTAACGGAAATATAGGGGGCTTCCACGTTACTGGTAGCACAAAGGCTCTGAAGAAGGCTCAAAAGAAATTCCGCAAATTCTCCGCTCCCAAATCCAAATGCCCCCCTCCCTTCAGAGCCCCCGTGTGCCTAAACCACATTTAGCATCCACGTTTGGCCTTTCTGTAGTGATGAGAGCCGCCTCATTTACAGGTGCATGTCTCCAGAAGCACGGGCTGGGCATAATGTACTGGGCACTACAAAGGCAGTTTGCAATTTTCACTCTGCAACATCCACTGTTGCTCATTTCTGGAAAACACCCATGGGGACAAAAATAGATAAATTCACAAAGGGGTATAATTTCCACAATGGGGTCACTTGAGGAGGGATTCTGCTTTTCTAGCACTTAGAGGTTCTGTATATGGAGTCCGTAAACTATGCTAGGAGAATCTGTGCTCCAGGAGGCAAATAGCGCTCCGTTACGAGAATCCTTATGGCTAAGCAGTAGTGTTGAGCATTCCGATACCGCAAGTATCGGGTATCGGCCGATACTTGCGGTATCGGAATTCCGATACCGAGATCCGATATTTTTGTGATATCGGGTATCGGTATCGGAAGTGTAAAATAAAGAATTAAAATAAAAAATATTGTTATATTCACCTCTCCGGCGGCCCCTGGACATCAGCGGGAGGATCCGGCGTCCGGCACGGCTTCTTTCTTCAAAATGCGCGCCTTTAGGACCTGTGGTATGACGTCCCGGCTTCTGATTGGTCGCGTGCCGCCCATGTGACCGCCACGCGACCAATCAGAAGCCGCGACGTCATTCCTCAGCTAAAGTCCTAGAATGAGCGCCTTCTAGGACCTGAGGAATGACGTCGCGGCTTCTGATTGGTCGCGTGGCGGTCACATGGGCGGCACGCGACCAATCAGAAGCCGGGACGTCATACCACAGGTCCTAAAGGCGCGCATTTTGAAGAAAGAAGCCGTGCCGGACGCCGGATCCTCCCGCTGATGTCCAGGGGCCGCCGGAGAGGTGAATATAACAATATTTTTTATTTTAATTCTTTATTTTACACTTTAATATGGATCCCAGGGCCTGAAGGAGAGTTTCCTCTCCTTCAGACCCTGGGATCCATGAGGATACATTCCGATACTTGATGTCCCATTGACTTGTATTGGTATCGGATATCGGTATCGGCGATATCCGATATTTTTCGGGTATCGGCCGATACTATCCGATACCGATACTTTCAAGTATCGGACGGTATCGCTCAACACTACTAAGCAGTACTGTACAGCCACATATGCGGTATTGCTACATTCAGCAAAAGTTGGACAAATTTTGGTGCCATTTTTACCGTTTTCCCAGTATGAAAATGTACAATTTGAGGCCAAGAATTTTGGTGGTAAAACGTAAATGTTTTTTTCCTTCACTGCCCAATGGTATAAAATTCTGTGACATACCCGTGGTGTCAATATAATCACTGTACTCCTAGATGAATTAATTGAGAGGTTTAGATTGTAAAATGGGGTCACTTATGGGAGGTTTCTGCTGTTCTGGCACCTTAGGTGTTCTGTCCATGTGACATGGCACCCTCAAACGAGTGCAGCAAAGTCTGTACTGTATATGGCGCTACCTCCCTTCTGAGCTTTGCACTGTGCCTCAAAAGTAGTTTGAGCACATATGGGGTATCCGTGACCTCAGGAGAAATTGCAAAACAATTTTTCGGGTCCATTTTCTCCTGTTAGCCTTGTGAAAAGACAAAATTTCCGGCAAATTTTTTTTTTGCTCAAAATTATTTTATTTTCACGGCTCTACATTATAAAGTTCTGTGAAGCGCATAGGGGTTGAAGGTGTTCAATACACATCTAGATAAGCTCCCAAAGGGGTCTAGTATCCAAAATGGTGTCACTTGTTGGGGGTTTCTACTGTTTAGGCACATCAGAGGCTCTCCAAATGCAACATAGCATCCGCTGATTTTTCTAGCAAATGTTACATTCAAAAAGTCAAATGGCGCTTCTTCCCTTCTAAGCCCTGCCATGCACCCAAACATTTGTGCTCCTCAACATATTGGGTATCGGCATGCTCAGAATAAATTGCACAACAAATTGTATGGTCCATTTGTTCCTTTTACTCTTGCGAAAGTAAAAAATTAGGTCTAAATGGAAAGATTTTTGTGAAAGAAGAGTAAATGCTTATTTTTTCCTTCCACATTCCAAAAATTCCTGTGAAGCACCTAAAGTATTAATAAACTTCTTGAATGTGGTATTGAGCACCTTGAGGGGTGCAGTTTAGAATGGTGTCACTTGGGTATTTTCATATAGGCCCTTCAAAATCACTTCAAATGTGAGGTGGTCCTTAAAAAGAAAAAATGTTTTGACAATTTTCTTGTTTTAAGAGTTAAAAGTTGACCAGCGATTTCTCATTTTAACTGTTTAACAAAAAGATTATTTTTAAAAAATTGTGCTTAAGTAGACATGTGTGAAATGTTATTAACTATTTTGTGCAATATGACCGATTTAAGGGCATGAAAATTAAAAAAAGTTTAAAAATTGCAAAATCTGTCAATTTTTTTTCACAAATAAACGCAAGTAATATCAAAGAAATTTTACCCACAGTGTCACTAGAAAATCTCAGAATCAGTGGGATCCATTGAAGTGTTCCAGAGTTAACACCTCAAAAGTGACAGTGGTCAGATTTGTAAAAATTGGCTTGGTCAGGAAGTTGAAAAAAGGCTTCGGGGTGAAGGGGTTAAAAAAAAAAAGCCAGCGTGGGAGGGATCCTTCTCTTCTTGATAACCAGTCATGCTAAAGCTGACAGCTGAGGGTTGCAGCCCACAGCTGTCAGTTTTTCCTGTGCTGGTTATCAAAAATGGTAGAAACCCTGTAATTTATTAATTTATAGTGCAGAGGCGCAGGCTGAAGGGAGTACTACTCTCATCAGCCCACACCTGTGACTGGTGGGAACCGCAGCTCCCTGGCCAGTGGTAAATATTTTAGCACCAATGAGAGCTGCCAGAGATTTGTTATGCAGGCGACAGCATGGATAACAGCACACGTTCTCTGCCAAACCCTAACAGCATCATGGACCGTGTATGAACACCAAGTTTTCAGTATGGACCCTGAACTTCCCTGTTCAGGTTCATGGTTCTCCCAGCTCTACTGAGGATTAGAAAAAAAAAAGAACAAAAACACGACATTTTTTATTGATTTTTGCACCTTTTGTCCATTATTTCTTTACAATGAAAATTTGGTAAACTCGGTTGGCTTTTTCTTCTGAAAGTTGTGTCCCTAACTGTTGCAGAATTTTACCAATGCCTGCATCTGAGCTGCATGTTGTTGATTCAGTGGCGCATTACACGCAATGCTATTATCAAACCCCGGGGACTAGCAGTGCAAGTCTGTCATGTAAGTAGTGTATAGCGCTGCACGACTTTACATCTGTACAATTTTTTGAATCACTTTTTATGCAATTTCCTTGTGACATTGGCTGGTAAATATCATTGCTTTGTTATTTCTATAATTGAATTTTGGAAATTTATAAATGTTCCTATTTTGCTTTTGCTGTGGTTTTTATTCTACAATAGTGTAGGAACTCGAAAGACACTGTAGACAATTGACTTGGTTCGCAACTTTGCGTATTTTGGCCAAAATACTAAGTTGTGCATCTGATCCGACACACACTGCTCCGGCGTCACTTCATTAAGGGGTACCGGCATTTCATTCACTCTGGCTATCTGGTGTCCCAACCATGTCTAGGGCACTCCAGTACCCCAAGGGCCACAAATGACAGCTATAGGGGCCTCCTGTTTGCGGCTCTTGCACTACATCAGTCTCTTTTAGGCAAAACCTACAAGATTCCTACATTAATATAGAACTGCACCACTGGGTCAGGAACCTGCAACAGAAATATAACACTGCCGGCATCACCACTACAAGACTAAGCTTTGAACTTTACATAATTACCGCCAATTTGTGAAGAGGGACAGAAAGATGCAGGACTAGTCACCTAGAGTGAGCCAGATGTCATAAATCCATACAAGATTTGTCGTCGTGAACCGAGGCACAACATTCAGCACAGAATCTACACAAGATATCCCACTGGAAAGTAACATTGACACATTACAAAATGCACAATATGATGGCCGGGGCGGTATTGTACGGCCTGATGTCACCTTAGTGTTTCTGCAGCATTTTTTTTTTTTTAATAATTAATAATAATTTTTATTTATATAGCGCCAACATATTCCGCAGTGCTTTGCAAATTATAGAGGGGACTTGCACAGACAATAGACATTACAGCATAACAGAAATACAGTTCAAAATAGATACCAGGAGGAATGAGGGCCCTGCTCGCAAGCTCACAGACTATGAGGAAAAGGGGAGACACGAGAGGTTGCCTTTTTTTAAAGGATAAAGAGAAGACAACAGCTTTAAATGCAATCATGGACATCGATCATTTTAGATTTGGGAATTTTACGTCCCCTACACTCATTTGTAGAGGCGGTGAGCTCTGTGCATGACGCCATTCAGTCCTGGCTGGACTCCGTGATCACAGATATGGAGTCCGGTGATTTTGTGCACTTAAAGGCCCCTTCACATTAAGCGACGCTGCAGCGATACCGACAACGATCCGGATCGCTGCAGCGTCGCTTTTTGGTAGCTGGAGAGCTGTCACACAGACAGCTCTCCAGCGACCAATGATCCCGAAGTCCCCGGGTAACCAGGGTAAACATCGGGTTACTAAGCGCAGGGCCGCGCTTAGTAACCCGATGTTTACCCTGGTTACCAGCGTAAAAGTAAAAAAAAACAAACACTACATACTTACCTACCGCTGTCTGTCCCCGGCGCTGTGCTTCTCTGCACTCCTCCTGTACTGGCTGTGAGCACAGCGGTGACATCACCGCTCTGCTTTCCGGCTGACCGACGCTCACAGCCAGTACAGGAGGAGTGCAGAGCAGAGCGCCGAGGACAGACAGCGGTAGGTAAGTATGTAGTGTTTGTTTTTTTACTTTTACGCTGGTAACCAGGGTAAACATCGGGTTACTAAGCGCGGCCCTGCGCTTAGTTACCCGATGTTTACCCTGGTTACCAGTGAAGACATCGCTGGATCGGTGTCACACACGCCGATCCAGCGATGTCCACGGGAGATCCAGCGACGAAATAAAGTTCTGGACTTTGTTCAGCGACCAACGATCTCCCAGCAGGGGCCTGATCGTTGGTTGCTGTCACACATAACGATAACCTTAACGATATCGTTGCTACGTCACAAAAAGCAACAATATCGTTAACGATATCGTTATGTGTGAAGGTACCTTTAGGTCTAAACTGATCTCCTTCGAGGTTTATTATCACAACAGAACAATTGCGGGAAGACAACGATGCTGAAACATTTTTAAATGCATTGTCCCGTGCACTACAGAGCAGTGCGGAGCATCAGGCTGGTGATTGTCTGAAAAATTGCCTGAAATTAATGGTGTACAGTCAAATTAAGGTTTGAAAAAAAAAAAAAAAAAAGATGTAGCATGCAGGTGTGGACATGGACAGTGAATGGCTCCTGTGCCCCCCCACCATCAATCCCCACCCATATAAACACCTACATTTACATGTATAATCCCATTAAACACAATACAATAAACTAGTCACATTCCCATTTACACATTACACATGTACAGAGTAAACACGGGCACAAAAGCCGATATAAAATATGCGCATAATGAGGACATTACTGTGATCCACTTGTTATCATCACAAGACAATAGTTTTTGGTTTTTTTTTTCAATCCAAGGTGCAACAGCCGCACCTTTTAGTCACGTGTTTCACTATATAAGGACTTGTTTTTTTAGGAGACCGCTGTAATTTTGGTAACTGGCACTTTCCAAAACACAATATATAAGTGTTCGGATTGAGTTTTCATATGATTTGGATTTTCAAAGTTTCTGTAATTCCCGAGTGTAACATGATGGACTTGGTATGTAATATACTACACAGTCATGCTGTGACCCACATGAATTTACCTCAGGGCTGGGATACGTTTGTGCAGATGTGATGCAGCAGCAAAAAAGGCAAACAGTTCTAGGATGTATTAAGAGAAGCATGGATTCTAGATCACATGAAGTCATTATTGCCCTCTACTCCTCCTTGGTCAGGCCTCACCTGGAATACTGTGTCCAGTTCTGGGCACCACATTATAAAAAGACATAAAAAAGCTGGAGTAAGTTCAGAGAAAGGCCAACAGGATCTCTAGCAGACTGCAAAATATGTCCTATGAGGAACGGTTAACGCATCTGGAAAGGCTTAGCTTGTAATAAAGAAGAGGAGACTTAATAGCCGTCTACAACCATCTCAAGGGCTGTCACAGTGTAGAGGGATCATCATTCTCATTGGTACATGGAAACACAAGAAGCAACGGAAAGAAACTGAGAAGATACAGATGAGATTAGAAAAAGCTTTGACAGAGAAGGTGCTCAATGAGTGGAACAGGCGGCCACTAGAGGTGGTGAGTTCTCATTCAATGGAAGTCTTCAAACAGAGGCTGGACAGACATCTGTCTGGGATGATTTCGTGAATCCTGCATTGAGCAGGGGGTTGGACACGATGACCCTGAAGGTCCCTTCCAACTAACATTCTATTATTGGCTGATTTAAATATACCAAAATGATCAATGACCCAACTGGGGTCTACACCTCGTAGGCAGGCCTTAGGGATCACGCAATGGACTTTGCAGCCAAAAAAATAAAAAATTACTCTGATGCTATAACCCACGTGGCCGACAATGTAACTGATGTGATGACTAAGTGATCTACTCGTATTGTAATACTTTATTATTCTGTAAGAAAATGTTATGGTCTATATTAAATACAGATTGCTGTATATTCTTCTTATACAACCATTACAGAATAATATAAAGTAATAATTGTGCTGCTCGATGTTAATACAAATCATTTTGAATATTAATAAATTGTGCTGCTCTCCATCATTCTGAAATGTCCTGTGTCTGATTCATACTTGATAAAGTTTTTATATTTTACAATTTTTTGTGTGTTTATTTTATGTAATTGAGGGTAAAACCCTAACTTTATGAATAGGGGTTAAAATTGGAGGGGAGGGGCCATAAAGTATTACATGTATGACAAAACACTATAGAAAACAATGGAACTGTCAACTTTAAAGATGGTGTCACGAAGTGACTGTCCTGGTGTAACACGACCTGATGGGTCGGTCACAAAACGACAGAACACACAAGGGTACACTGGGGACACTAACAACGGTGGGCCCTGACGGTAGGGAACGGGGAATGGGCACCTCCTGCACTAACCTGAGGCTGTGGCCTGATCTTACTACCGTCCCTATACGGGTTCTTCCACCCGTCGCCGACCAGGATTCCTTGTCCCTCACTTGCCCTGCTCTTATCCCTCAGTAGGGAACTGGCAGGTGAGAGCACTGGTCTCACCACTGCACTAATACAACACAGGGGAAGTTACACAACAAAGGGACAAAAACAAAAAACACCACACTTAGCTTTCTATGCTGCAAAGCACCGCACAGCAGAGTAAGGCACCAGGAATTTAGATTCAGCTGCAGAACCAAAGAACTTAACAAGCAGCAATTCCAGAAAGGTAGGTATCCAAAGGACCTGTATAACCAACAGTCAGCTGATGCACCAGGTGACCTTTTAAAGGAAGATGGGAGTGGTAAACATCAGCTGACCCAGCAGCAATGCAATATCACCAGCGGCCACCGGGGGGAGAAAACTGCATTAACCCCCAATGACCATAAAGGAAAAAACGTTTTAATCTGAAGGAAATCAGATCTGCCACAGATCCAAACATAGATCGTGACAGATGGCCTTGTATAATCTCATATGTATTGCTAGAGATGGGGAAAATTAGCCGGCTTGGACAATCTGACAGGGTGTGATAAGGCGAGGTGATACATTACAGCGGTCATAGTTTGATGGAGCTTAATGGAGGTGGAGCAACGGTCACCTTGATATTTGGTGAATTATATGGAATCAAAACTAAGAGCATTACAATTACAGAATAGAACCAGCCACCTTATCCATAGGAGTTTATCGTGCATTTGTGCTCTACCCAAGGCAGCCGGAGTATTGTCCATCATGCTTTCAGTACATTCACACCCAGGACTCCTCCAGAGGTAGATGCTGCCGCAACTGCATGATGCCAGGCTATGGGGCCAGACATTGATGCAGCTGGAACTGGAAGAGACCCAATTTTTCTGGAACCCTTGGAGACCGATGCAATATCTGAACAAGTTACAGAGTTGACAGTGGCCCACACACTTGGCCAGTTAGCTCACCCTGTCCTAGAGCCTGCCTGATAGGAGGCTGCACACAGTGTCTGCTGGTGACCAGTCACAGACACAGCTGCACCAACTATTCAGGACTAGTGTTGAGCGATACCGTCTGATACTTGAAAGTATCGGTATCGGATAGTATCGGCCGATACCCGAAAAGTATCGGATATCGCCGATACCAATACAAGTCAATGGGACACCAAGTATCGGAAGGTATCCTGATGGTTCCCAGGGTCTGAAGGAGAGGAAACTCTCCTTCAGGCCCTGGGATCCATATTAATGTGTAAAATAAAGAATCAAAATAAAAAATATTGATATACTTACCTCTCCGGAGGCCCCTGGACATCACCGCTGGTAACCGGCAGCCTTCTTTGCTTAAAATGAGCGCGTTTAGGGCCTTCCATGACATCATGAGCGCGTTAATAACCTTCGATGACGTCGCGGCTTGTGATTGGTTGCGTGGCGGTCACATGAGCGGCACGCGACCAATCAGAAGCCGTGACGTCATGGAAGGCCCTAAACGCGCTCATTCTCAGGAAGGAAAGCATGGCGGTTCCAGCGTTGACAACCAGGGCGCGTCAGAGGGTAAGTATATCAATATTTTATTTTTATTCTTTATTTTACACATAAATCTTAATCCCGATACAGATTCCCGATATCACAAAAATATCGGAACTCGGTATCGGAATTCCGATACAGCAAATATCGGCCAATACCCGATACTTGCGGTATCGGAATGCTCAACACTATTCAGGACCTTTCCTCAGAAGGACCTTCATGACGTCACAGTCACATGATTGCGCCATGTGACAGGTCACAAGTGGAGGTTTCGTTTTCAAGAATTAAAAATATGGCCCAGAAGTGTAGTAATAAGAATCCAAGTGGAGGGCAAGCGCTGTACCTGCGGGTCCGGGCGTTAAGATCCCTGTGGTGATGTGCGCTGGCATTGGTGGTCAGCGAGAAGTTCTAGTGTTGGGGCAGGAAATACAGAGAAATCGCATGGAGATGGTGCATGCGCAGTGGATAGCCTGAGGGAGAGGTTTGGAACGCTCAACCAGGCACCTGCACGATTGCAAGGAGAATGGCTGGAGTGTGCGCATGCGCAGAGCAAGCCAAAGGCGAAGAGGCGCTGGGAGAGGCGGGCATCCGCAGGAGGAACTGTGTATGCGTGCGCAAAGCACGCTGAAGAGAAGCGCCGGGAATGTAACTTGCAAAATAGAGGGGGGAGATGAGAGTGAAGTATGATGGTAGATGAAAGAAAGGATAGGAGCCAGATGAACGCAAGAAATAAGGTGAAAAGGTGATATGAACATTAAAGATTGAAAGAAGGGAAAAGGAAATAGAAAAAAATAAGGAAAAATGATTGAAAAAGAGGGGGGAAGGGGACTACTTGATTAATGAATGATGAACATGTGATAAAAGGTAATAAATTATAAGGATGGCGAGTGGGATAAAAAAAAAAAAATGAAATAAAAAATTAAATGAAAAGCAGTAAACATAGAAAAAACCTAGAAAAAATGAACGTGAATATAAAATGAAAAATGGAAAAGTGAAAAATAGAAGTAAAAATTAAAAACAATGATAAGAAAATAAGCACTAAATAAAAATAAGATGAACAGTGGGAGTCAAAAATAAGAATACAAATAAAACTAAAATGAAAAAAGTGAAAAAAGTGAAAAAAATGAAACAATGTAAAAAAAATAAAATGGAAAAAATGAAATAAATTAACGAAGAACATATAAATGAAATTAAAAAAAGAGGAAATTTTTTGTTTTCTGGGTACTTACCCCATTCGGGTGTAACAGCCTGAAAGCAGTGAAAAAAGTTAGCGCACAAGAAACCAACAGGTCAGTCTGTTAAACACTAAACCGCCAACAATAGTATATTGAAAAAATATATAGCATAATCATAGAAATATGCATTCAAACAAACTATAGAGTATGTAGTTCGAATACAGCAGGAGACCTGGTGGCTAAGGTACACTTTCAGAAAACTAGGTCAAGCTCCCGATTTTAGGCCTTTTGGTGTAAGAGTTTGCGAAGTGTATATCCAGTGAGATTCACATTCCCTTAAAACCCTGCTGTTCTGTCAAAATGACCTTGAGCCAGGGAATTTTTCAGAAGATTTTCCCACGCTCGGTCATATGAGTTCAGCCAGCAGAGGGCGCATCACCGCGAGTTGAGGTAACCACAGGTCATTCCCCTGCATTCCATTCATTACCCGGGTTTTACAGTCAGGTGCACAGCTGCATTAGCAGAGCTGTGTGTAAAATGTTTTAACCCCTTCAGATGGATTTACAGTGTGGGACAAGACTGAACGACGGAAGGTATGAGATATTGTTGGTTTTTTATTTTTCCTTTTTTACAGAACGAGGGTCTTCAAATGGATTGAGAGTATAATAAAATATTACAACACCCTGTGTCTTTATTTCATTAAAATACTTTTTAATAGTGTGTGTGTGTGTGTGTGTGTGTGTGTGTGTGTGTGTGTGTGTGTGTTTTATTAACCATTTTGTACTATAGGATTAATAATGGATAGGTGTCATAGTTGACGCCTCTCCATCATTAATCTGGCTTTATGTCACCTTACAATAGCAAGGTGACATTAACCCTTCATTACCCCATATCTCACAGCTACAGGGGAGTGGGAAGAGAGTGGCCAAGTGCCAGAATAGGCACATCTTACAGATGTGCCTTTTCTGGGGTGGCTGGGGGCAGATGTTTTTAGCCAGGGGGGCCAATATCCATGGACCCTCTCCAGGCCATTAATATCTGCCCTCAGTCACTGGCTTTCCCACTCTGGTGGAAAAAAATTGCGCGGGAGCCCACAAATTTTTCTGCAATTTATCCCTTTAATTTTACAGCTAGAGCCCCCAAATTTGGCACATACACACTACTGACATTAGTAGTGAAGAATATGCCAAAAAAAGGGGATATGACATGGTTTACTGTATGTAAACCATGTCTCATATCCTGTCGGGTTTGGGAAGGAGATAGAAAAAGCCGGCAATTGAAACACACATACATACGATATATGTTTTAGCGAATATTTGAGCCCATGGATCTATTGAATGTCAGTTTTGCAAGCCGTCATGAAAAACTCGCAGTACGGATGCCATACGGATTACATACGGAGGATGACATGCGCAAAATACGCTGACACACCCTGCCTACAGATGACATATGGACCACTATTTTTGGAACATTTCTGTATATTACGGCCGTAAAATACGGACCGTATTTATCTACGCTGAGTGAGACACCGGCCTATGGCGAATTAGTCCTTTTATTGAAGAGAGACATGTGAATCCCAGAAGTGAAGGAGCACTTGCCATTGTTCAAAGCATTCAGCAACATGCTCAAACCACAGTCTCCTCCGGCAATGCAACTGAATCAATATCCTCCACCAGCACAGCTGCCAGCCTAAAATATATGTGCAAGAGACATGTGTGTTATTGTTGTCCTGAATGTAAACAATAGAATTGTGAAAATTTTCTGAAAAAAAGTGATTTTTATTTTTATTATTACTATTTTTTCCAAAATGTTTGCACGCAGTTAAATTTTATACTATAGTTAATTTTAGTTACAGTTATAGTTATAGTAGTAGTGGTAGTAGTAGTAGTAGTAGTATTAGTTAGTCTCAAATTTGTAATTTCTGTGCAGAATTCAATAAGCCCTTGTAACCTTTATTAACCCCTTCATGACCGGGGGATTTTTCGTTTTTCCGTGTTCGTTTTTCACTCCCCTCCTTCCCAGAGCCATAACTTTTTTATTTTTCTGTGAATTTGGCCATGTGAGGGCTTATTTTTTGCGGGACGAGTTGTGCTTTTGAACGACATCATTGGTTTTAGCATACCATGTACTAGAAAACGGGAAAAAAATTCCAAGTGCGGTGAAATTGCAAAAAAAGTGCAATCCCACATTGGTTTTTTGTTTGGCTTTTTTGCTAGGTTCACTAAATGCTAAAAATGACCTGCCATTATGATTCTCCAGGTCATTACGAGTTCATAGACACCAAACATGACTAGGTTATTTTTTATGTAAGTGGTGAAAAAAAATTCCAAACTTTGCTAAAAAAAAAAAAAAAAAAAAAGCGCCATTTTCCGATACTCGTAGCGTCTCCATTTTTCATCATCTGGGGTCAGGAACACATGGGCTACTTGCACAGTGAACAAGTCTGTATGATCATGTTCACACACCACCAAGAAACCTGAAGACACAAAAGAGAATAGTAAAACCAAAAACACTCAGTTTGAAAAAATGTTTGCAGTAATCCGCAAGTGCTAGTAAAAGATGTAAATAACAGGGTATTTGGTTGATACGTTTTTTGCAAAAAATGTATACTAAGCTGCTCTACCAATCTTCACGGTATACCCTTATCAGAGCAGTCCTAACTAATGTATGCAATCCCTATCTGATGTATTTAAAAACCTGATCATCTGTATATAACCTGTGTGAACAGGGTTCAGAGAGGAAAAATCCATGTGTGCATACAGGGTAGAACAGCTTTTGTGCAGATAGCCCAAGAGGACTGCTCTGATAAGGGTATACCGTGAAGATTGGTAGAGCAGCTTAGTATACATTTTTTGCAAAAAACGTATCAACCAAATACCCTGTTTTTTACATCTTTTACTAGCACTTGCGGATTACTGCAACATTTTTTCAAACTGAGTGTTTTTGGTTTTACTATTCTCTTTTGTGTCATCATCTGGGGTCAGTTGAGGGCTTATTTTTTGCGTGCCGAGATGACGTTTTTAATGATAGCATTTCGGTGCAGATACGTTCTTTTGATCGTCCGTTATTGCATTTTAATGCAATGTCGCGGCGACCAAAAAAACGTAATTCTGGCGTTTCGAATTTTTTTCCCGCTACGCTGTTCAGCGATCAGGTTAATACTTTTTTTAATTGATAGATCGGGCGCTTCTGAGCGCGGCGATACCAAATATGCGTAGATTTGATATTTTTTTTATTGATTTATTTTGATTGGGGCGAAAGGGGGGTGATTTAAACTTATGTTTTTTTTATTTTTTTCACATTTTTTTAAACTTTTTTTTTTAACTTTTGCCATGCTTCAATAGCCTCCATGAGAGGCTAGAAGCAGGCATAGCACGATCGGCTCTGCTACATAGCAGCGATCTGCTGATCGCTGCTATGTAGCAGAATTGCACGTGTGCTGTGAGCGCCGACCACAGCGACGGGCAATCAGTAACCATAGAGGTCTCAAGGACCTCTATGGTTACCATTCACAAGCATCGCCGACCCCCGATCATGTGACGGGGTCGGCGATGACGTCATTTCCGGCCGCCCGGCCGGAAGCGGTAGTTAAATGCCGCTGTCTGCGTTTGACAGCGGCATTTAACTAGTTAATAGGTGCGGGCAGATCGCGATTCTGCCTGCGCCTATTACGGGCACATGTTAGCTGTTCAAAACAGCTGACATGTCCCGGCTTTGGTGCGGGCTCACCGCGGAGCCCTGCATCAAAGCAGGGGAGCCGGCATCGGACGGTATAGTACGTCCGATGCCGGTAAGGGGTTAACACAAAATAAATTAAAAAAAATTGTTTAAGTTTTTTTTTTTTTTTAGAATGACCAACCATGCTCACATACAGTATAATAACGCAACAGGTATTCAAAAAAAATTTTTAAGTACCATATATACTTGAGTATAAGCCGACCCCCCTAATTTTTCCGCAAAAAACTGGTAAAAAACTTATTGACTCTAGTATAAGCCAAGGGTAGGAAATGCAGGAGCTACCGGTGAATTTCAAAAATAAAAATAGATGCTCCATACCGTTCATTATTGCCCCATAAGATGCTCCATATAAAGCTGTGCCCCACATATAATGCTGTGCACCGTTCATTATGGCCCCATAGATACTCCATATAAAGTTGTGCCATATATAATGCTGCTGCTGCTGCAATTAAAAAAAAAAAAAAAAAAATCATACACTCACCTCTCTTCGCTCAGGACGCCGGCGCTTTCAATATTTACCTGCTCCTCGTGCGGCTCCGTCTCCAGCACTGACGCTCAGCAGAGGGCGCGCACTGACTAAGTCACCGCGCCCTCTGACCTGAGCGTCCCTGCCAGAGGACGCTGGAGACGGAGCCGCACCGGAACGAGGAGCAGGTAAATATCGCTCAGCGCTCCCCTCCCCGTATACTTAACTGCTCCTGGCGCAGTCCCTGCACGTCCCTGTTTCTTCCACCGCTGCATCTTCTTCCTGTATTGAGCAGTCAGTTACCGATCATTACAGTCATGAATATGCGGCTCCACCTCTATGGGAGGTGGAGCCGCATATTCATTACTGTAATGAGCTGTGCCATGTAACCGCTCAGTACAGGAAGAATCTGCAGCGCTGGAAGAAGCAGGGACTGCAGTGACCACACCAGGAGTAGGTAAGTATAATTACACACCCCCCTGCCGACCCCCGGGTATGACTCGAGTATAAACCGAGAGGGGGACTTTCAGCCCCCCCAAAAAAAAAAAAAAATGGGCTGAAAATCTCGGCTTATACTCGAGTATATACGGTAGCTAAAATCCGGATTACTTACCGGTAATGCTCTTTTAATGAGTCACGACAGCACCCCACATGAGAGAGAGGGATCCGCCCATAGGAACAGGAAACCTACAGAATAAAAGGAGGTGGTCCCCTCTCCTCCTCAGTTTAGTTTACAGAGTATAAAAAGGGAACCGCAAAAGTGTTAGTATTCATTCTTATTCAGTAACATAAAAATTCTTAACCCTATACAACCATTACTTCTTTGAACTTAAAGGAAAGTGCTGTGCATAATTTAGGGAGGGTAATACATGGGTGCTGTCGTGACTCATTAAAAGAGCATTACCGGTAAGTAATCCGGATTTTTACTCTTCGTCACGACAGCACCCCACATGAGAGATTTTCAGAGAGTCATTATTTGGGTGGGATTACTGTACTAAGAACAGCTCTACCAAAGGTCAAATCAGAGGAAGCAGAAAGGTCAAGTCTGTAATGGTTGTAAAAGGTAGAAGGTGTGGACCAGGTTGCGCCTTACATATCATGTGGATCGGTACATCCGCATGTTCCGCCCAAGAGGAAGCCATGGCCCGCGTGGAATGCGCTTTAATCCCCACTGGTGGGATTTCGCCCCTTGATGTGTAGGCTAGACAAATAGCTTCTCTGATCCATCGAGAAATGGTAGCCTTTGTGACCCCATATCCTTTCTTGCGGCCCTGAAAGGAGACAAACAGAGCCCTACTCTGCCTCCATGTTTGAGACCTCTCTATATATGTCAGGATAGCTCTTCTGACATCTAAGGTGTGCAACTTATGTTGTTCTGGGGTTACAGGTGTATTAAAAAAAGAAGGCAGAATTATCTCCTGAGATCTGTGATAGATGGATGCTACCTTAGGGAGGTATGAGGGATCAGGTTTTAGGACAATTCTATCCTGAAATACCATTAAGAAAGGTGGGTCTGCCGATAGGGCCTGGATGTCACTAACCCTTCTAGCTGAGGTTAGGGCTACCAATAAGGCGACTTTGTATGTTAGGACCTTTAGAGGTATGGCATCTAGTGGCTCAAATGGGGAGTCAGTTAAGGCTTCTAAGACTAAATTCAAATCCCATGGAGGTAGACGGGGAATATGGACCGGATTGGAACGTTCACAGGATTTGATGAACCTGGAGACCCACTTGTTGGCTGCTATGTTGTCCCCATACAAGGCTCCTAAAGCTGAGACTTGAACCTTTAGGGTGTTCACCGATAACCCCAATTCTCTACCTTTTTGTAGGAACTCTAGAATCTGAACTATCGGAATCTGCTTAGAGAATGGTCTTGTATGAAAATCTAAGAACTTCTTCCATACCCTACTGTATAATAGGGTGGTAGATCTCTTCCTACTCAACAATAGGGTGTTAACTAGTTTTTCCGAGAACCCCCTAGATTTTAACAACTGCCTCTCAAATTCCACGCCGTCAAGTGAAGACCTTTCACTTGCGGGTGGAAAAATGGGCCCTGAGACAACAGTTCCTTGTGTAAAGGAAGGATCCATGGATCGCATAGAGACATGCTTTGGAGACACGAGAACCATGGTCTTTTTGGCCAGAAGGGAGCAATCAGGATTACTCTGGCTTGGTCCCTCCTGATCTTCCTGATCACTAGAGGTATCAGAGACATTGGAGGGAAGGCGTACGCTAGCCTGAAGCTCCAAGGATGGTGAAGGGAGTCCAACATGTCTGGGTGATCCATGAGGTTCAGGGAAGCAAATCTCTTTACCTGTCTGTTGTCTCTTGTGGCGAACAGATCTATTTGGGGTACGCCCCATGCTTTTGTTATCATGTTGAATATGTCCTTGTTTAACGACCATTCCCCTTGTCGTAGCCTGTTTCGGCTGAGGTAGTCCGCCTTGGTGTTTTCTGCCCCTTTGATGTGCAGGGCTGTTAAGGATGGAAGATGAAACTCTGCCAACTGGAGGATGTTTGCTGCTACGTTCATCAGGGTTCCTGATCGCGTACATCCCTGACGGTTTATGTACGCCACTGCGGTGGAATTGTCTGACAGAACTCTCACGTGCATTCCCTGAACCTGTGGAAGAAAATGACTTAGGGCATATTCTACTGCTTTTAACTCTTTCCAATTTGAAGAATACACCAGCTCCGCCTGATTCCAGGTGTCTTGGATCAGATTATCTTCCATATGTGCGCCCCAACCCAGAGGCGTATCTAGGGTTTCTGGCACCCGGGGCAAGAATTCATTTTGGCGCCCCCCCCCCCTCTCCCCCCCCCCAGCACATATGCGATTTGCGCACTTAGTCATGTACCCACAAGCTCCTCTCCCTAATGCTCTCAATGTTCAGTGAAAAACTGAGAAGCAGAAGAAAAGCTCGTTGTCACCAGACCATAAGTGTGAAAGTCACATATGAGTGAGGTGTCCATGTGACGACTACTGGAACCTGCTGACCTGAATCCTGACATCGCAGACTTCTGAATTCTCACAACGAATGCACTGGACACTTTTAGGATTCTCCCTTGCTGGTGGACGGTCATGTCAGTACAAGCATGTGATTTGTATCATTCTGAACACATTCCGACTAGACGTGCCCGGCCTCGCTCAGTTCATTTTCATTGACGGAGGCCACACATGTCTAGTCAGCACGTGACCACATGTATGTAAATTGCCAGCACGAGAGAATCCTGACAGCGTGCAATGAGCACTGTGAGAACTCAGAAGTCTGCAGTCACGAAGAATGACTGCAGACTCATTACAAACCTGGACATCCCCTTTAATGCTCCTAACATAAATAAAAACATGAGAGTTAGTCAGTATCACAATTAACATTTACATCCAGGTACCTTATAGATGATGTCGTCTCTGGAGTCGTTCTTCTTTTCTTCATCTTCACGATGCCCTTAAAGATACAAGTGTCATTATAATGCTCCTGAATGAAAAATTGCCCCTCACTATATTGTCTTCACAAAATATGACCCCCACACTGTCCCTCTTATGGTACATGCTCTTCACACTGACCTCTCCTTTCCATACCGGTCCCCTCTTCACACTGTCCTCTCACACTGTGTCCCCCATATAGGGCCCAGTATTTATACTGTACTCTCTCATCACACTCCCCCTCCTTGGTATACTGTCCCCTCCTGGCTGTGCCCTTACACTGCCCCCATGCTACGAACCCACTACTCAGTTTCTATTCTGTGCCCCATCACCCCCTTTGCTGTTCATTTTGTGTCCTCAAATCTCCCATCTCCACTCCAATTCAACCCCACACAATAAATCCCCCCATTACCCACACAGCCCCTCATCACCCCCATCTCCTGATCCCCCACACAGCCCCTCATCAACCCCATCTCCCCCTCATCACCCCTACACAGTCCCTCATCATCCTCCCATTCCCCACAGGCCCTCATCATTCCCCAAAAAGGCCCTCATCACCCCGCTTCTCCACAGAGCCCCTCATCATCCCCCCATTCCCCACAGGCCCTCATTATCACCCACACAGCCTCTCATCCCCCATTCCCCACACAGCCCATCACCCCCATACAGCCCCTCATCACCCCCCTTCTCCCCCAAAGCCCCTCATCACCCCCCTTCTCCCACACAGCCCCTCATCATTCCTTCTTTTTCCACACTGCCCCTCATCATGCTCCATTCCCCACACAGCCCCTCATCATCCACTTCACAGCCCATCATCATTCCCCACACAGCTTCTCATCATCCACTACACAGCCCCTCATCATTATCCCTCCATTCCCCACAGCCTCTCATCATCCACTACACAGCCCCTCATCATTATCCCTCCATTCCCCACAGCGTCTCATCATACACTATACAGCCCCTCATCATTATCCCTCCATTCCCCACAGCGTCTCATCATCAACTACACAGCCCCTCATCATTATCCCTCCATTCCCCAGACAGCTTCTCATCATCCACTACACAGCCCCTCATCATTATCCCTCCATTCCCCACAGCTTCTCATCATCCACTACACAGCCCCTCATCATTATCCCTCCAATCCCCACAGCTTCTCATCATCCACTACACAGCCCCTCATCATTATCCCTCCAATCCCCACAGCTTCTCATCATCCACTACACAGCCCCTCATCATTATCCCTCCATTCCCCACAGCCTCTCATCATCCACTACACAGCCCCTCATCATTATCCCTCCATTCCCCACAGCGTCTCATCATCCACTACACAGCCCCTCATCATTATCCCTCCATTCCCCACAGCGTCTCATCATCCACTACACAGCCCCTCATCATTATCCCTCCATTCCCCACAGCGTCTCATCATCCACTACACAGCCCCTCATCATTATCCCTCCATTCCCCACAGCGTCTCATCATCCACTACACAGCCCCTCATCATTATCCCTCCAATCCCCACAGCGTCTCATCATCCACTACACAGCCCCTCATCATTATCCCTCCAATCCCCACAGCGTCTCATCATCCACTACACAGCCCCTCATCATTATCCCTCCAATCCCCACAGCGTCTCATCATCCACTACACAGCCCCTCATCATTATCCCTCCAATCCCCACAGCGTCTCATCATCCACTACACAGCCCCTCATCATTATCCCTCCATTCCCCACAGCCTCTCATCATCCACTACACAGCCCCTCATCATTATCCCTCCAATCCCCACAGCTTCTCATCATCCACTACACAGCCCCTCATCATTATCCCTCCATTCCCCACAGCGTCTCATCATCCACTACACAGCCCCTCATCATTATCCCTCCAATCCCCACAGCTTCTCATCATCCACTACACAGCCCCTCATCATTATCCCTCCAATCCCCACAGCTTCTCATCATCCACTACACAGCCCCTCATCATTATCCCTCCATTCCCCACAGCGTCTCATCATCCACTACACAGCCCCTCATCATTATCCCTCCAATCCCCACAGCTTCTCATTATCCACTACACAGCCCCTCATCATTATCCCTCCAATCCCCACAGCTTCTCATCATCCACTACACAGCCCCTCATCATTATCCCTCCAATCCCCACAGCGTCTCATCATCCACTACACAGCCCCTCATCATTATCCCTCCAATCCCCACACACCTCGGTAATCTCCTCACATGGCTGCATGCTGCAGACCCTCAGTCCCCCTCACACGACTCCAGCAGCTTCCTGGTTCCTGCTATCTGTCTTCACTGGACTGAAGGAGGCCCCGCCCCTTCCGGTGACATCTTACCTCAGCTCCATTCTAGACAGGCACTGCAGTCAGATGTTCAATTGTACTCATGTACGTAAGATACGAGTACAATTGAACACTGGGAGCCGCGCGCTGCAGCGTCTCTGTGCCGGATGTCAGCTTGACAGTCCGACACAGAGAACAGCTGACTCCGAGTGCAGGGGCGGCAGAATGCAGCTGCCAGGGGAGACATTTGGCGGCCCAACTGCGCCCCCCTGCCAGCTGCGCCCGGGGCACATGCCCCGGCTGCCCCCCCCTAGATACGCCACTGCCCCAACCCACAGGGCTGGCGTCAGTGATTATTGTTTTGGAGGGATTTATCATCCATGGTACACCCCCTGAAAGGTGATCCATGTCTAACCACCAGCTTAGGGATTCAATTACGTCACTGGAAAGAGTGATTTTACTCTCTAAATGTCGTACTTCCTTTTGAATGGATAATATTTCATACTGCAATTGACGGGTATGATATTGAGCCCACAGCACGGCTGGTATACATGAGGACAGTGATCCAAGTAAGGACATGGCCTTCCTCAGGGTCATACAGGGCTTTGATATTGCCTCTGACACCTTTGATTGAATAATTATTCTCTTTGACTGTGGCAGAAAACTCCTCTGACTTACTGAATCTAGTTGAATTCCCAGAAATATCTGGATGGTGTCTGGATTCAACCTGGATTTTTCGTAATTCACGATCCAACCTAGATCCTGCAAGGATAAGATCGCATTAGATAACCGCATTTGACATTGGGATATGGAATTTCCGATAACAAGAAAATCATCCAGGTAGGGTATTATGAGAGTGTTCTGCTGGCGTAAGTGAGCCATCACTTCCAGGATCACCTTTGTAAAGATGCGGGGAGCCATAGAAAGCCCAAAGGGCATTGCTACATATTGAAAGTGACGAACCTGTCCTGCCAGGATGACTGCTACCCTTAGGTACTGCTGATGTTCGGCATGTATGGGAAGATAATAATAGGCATCTTTTAGGTCGATTCCGGCCATGACACACCTAGGAAACAAGAGCTTGATGGCAGAACTAATAGACTCCATTTTAAAAGTTCGATTATATAGAAAGGAATTTAATTTCTTGAGATTAATGATGGTTCTGAATGAACCATCTGGTTTTTTGATCAAAAACAAAGGGGAGTAAAATCCCCTTCCTCTTTGATCTTGGGGAACCTCTACCAACACTTTTTTAGATAGGAGAGAAATAATCTCGGACTCTAGAGCCTCCTGTTGTTCTTGTCCCTTTGGAGATGTTATTATAAAAGAATCCCAAGGGATTCTAAAAAATTCTAATTTAAGGCCATCTCTTATAATGTCCAATATCCAACGGCTGGATGTTATATGTTCCCACTTGGATAGAAAAAATTTTAATCTACCGCCTACTTCCAGGTTAGCGGTACTTGCCACGTTTTGAGTTGTAAGATCCGGTAAACAGGGCTCCTTTTTGCTTAGGGTCTTTCGCCTCCCAGCGATCCCTTTGCTCAAACGGCCTCCGGGAAAAGGGTCGTCTTCTGAATGCTCTCCTGTAAGACGGAAGATACTGATTAGGAAAACCTTTCTTCCGTTCTCCTGCTTTCTTTAAGATCTCATCCAGAGTCTTCCCGAAAAGGAACTCACCCTGGCAGGGGAGCGCACAAAGCTTTGCCTTTGCCTGTGCGTCCCCTTTCCAGTTCTTCAACCAGAGTGCTCGCCGGGCTGTGTTTGTTAAGCCGGCTGACCTGGCTGCTAGGCGTAGCGAATCTACTGAGGCGTCTGCCAGGAATGCTACAGCCTCCTTCATCAGAGGGAACTTTGGTAGAATGGAGTCTCTTGCAGTTCTACCTCTGATCTGCTCCTCCAGTTGTTCCATCCAAACCAGCAGAGATCTCGCCGTACAGGTAGCAGAGATGGCTGGTCGGAATGCCCCTGTATTGGCCTCCCAAGATTTTTTAAGCAGGGCCTCTGCTTTACGGTCCAACGGATCCGTTAGCATCCCTGAATCCTCTACAGGCAAGACTGACTGTTTTGAGGTTGAGGCTACGGCTGCGTCCACTTTTGGCACTTTCGACCAAGTATTCAGCTCCTCGTCGCTAAAGGGATATCGCCTTTTAGAGGAAGATGGTAGAAAACCTCTGGCGCTCTGTTTGTCCCACTCTTTTTTAATTAATTCTTTAACAGTTGCGACAACGGGAAAGGATCTGCGCTTCCTTTGTCCTAACCCCGCGAACATGATGTCCTGAGCTGATTTTTTCCCTTTCTCATCAGGGCACCCCATCGTGTTTCTGACTGCTTTCACCAGGTTGTCCACGCTGCTGTTAGGCAGACACAGCCCCCCCTCATCTTCGGATGAACTCGGCCGAGTTTCCGACTCATCTGAGGACTTATGCACCTCCTCTGATTCTGGGTTTTCCGGAGATGGGGATCTGCTAGGTTGGTGGGAACTAGGGATACTAGCCTGTGACAGTCCCTGCATCTCTTCTCGAATCATGGCTCTAACGTCAGATGGAGTCATAATGTTTTCTTGACGTAAGGTCAGTATGATGCAATCTGAGCATAACCTCTTCATATAGGAGTCTGGAAGGGGCTGTATACATAAAGCACATTGTTTGTGCTTGGACTTGTGCGCTTTTTTCCTGGACTGAAGGAAGGGGACATAGGAGGAACATACATCAGCATATAGGTAGAGAAGTCTTTACACTCACCCAGAGAAGCTGACAGGTACCGGATCTGGAGGCGGATTCTTTGAGGGATCTTTTTGCCTAGTGGAAGATCGCTCCTGACGACCACCCTCTTTAATGCTGCTCCTGGCGCTTTTCTCCTTACTAGGAGAGCGCTCTGGTACCACAAGGTGCGTTTCGTCGGCCGGTGAAGCCATACTCACATCCACACACCGGCCGACAGTAGCGCTGCAGCTTTTAAATATGGCGCCAAATCTCCTGCCTCCCCGGCCCGAACCCGGAAGTGCTCCAGCGACTTCCGGGTCAGACGCGCCGCTCATTCCTCCATGCGGCGGCTGCTTTATTTAGCCGGCCGCTTGAGCGCGCGCGCCCTCATGGAGCCGGGCGGACCAGCGGTGACCGGACCCGGACCATGGCTATCGATCAGACGAGGGGGGAGGCTGTACACAGTGGCTCCCCCGCCGCTGCTACTGGAACCGCAGCCCCTGCCGTTCCTTACAGAGACCGACGCAGGCGGGTGCATGGCCCAGGGATCTTCTGTAGGTACGTCCTGGGATTCCCATAGGAACAGGAAACCTAAACTGAGGAGGAGAGGGGACCGCCTCCTTTTATTCTGTAGGTTTCCTGTTCCTATGGGCGGATCCCTCTCTCTCATGTGGGGTGCTGTCGTGACGAAGAGTAAAAAGCATTTTAATAGGTCCGGTCAAAAATGACCGGAGCAGTACAAGTGTATAGTGGAAACGAATAGAACAGCAGGTTAATAGTTTTATGTGATTACCACCCCTGTGTGGTCTGTCAACCTACTGAAGTACCTGAAAACGTATTTGGGAGACAGAATGATTGGCAGCTGCAAAGTGATGAAGGGAAGCCACGTTTTCTTAGGGTACTGTCACACTATACGATTTACCTACGATCACGACCAGCGATATGACCTGGCCGTGATCGTAGGTAAATCGTAGTGTGGTCGCTGGGGAGCTGTCACACAGACCGCTCTCCAGCGACCAAGATGCCGAGGTCCCTGGGTGACCAGGGTAAACATCGGGTAACTAAGCGCAGG
This sequence comes from Ranitomeya imitator, assembly GCF_032444005.1. NCBI lineage: Eukaryota > Metazoa > Chordata > Amphibia > Anura > Dendrobatidae > Ranitomeya > Ranitomeya imitator. Next base: position 802,316,637 of record NC_091284.1, read on the forward strand.
ACCGCGCTTAGTTACCCGATGTTTACCCTGGTTACAAGCGTTAAACTAAAAAAAAACAAACAGCACATACTTACATTCTGGTGTCCGTCAGGTCCCTTGCAGTCTCTGCTTCCCGCACTGTGACTGCCGGCCGTAAAGTGAAAGTGAAAGCACAGCCGCTGTGCTCTGCTTTCACTTTACGGCCGGCAGTCACAGTGCTGGAAGCAGATTGCAAGGGACCTGACGGACACCAGAATGTAAGTATGTGCTGTTTGTTTTTTTTTAGTTTAACGCTTGTAACCAGGGTAAACATCGGGTAACTAAGCGCGGTCCTGCGCTTAGTTACCCGATGTTTACCCTGGTTACAAGCGAACGCATCGCTGGATCGCATCGCTAGATCGCTAGATCGGTGTCACACACACACCGATCTAGCGATGACAGCGGGAGATCCAGCGATGAAAGAAAGTTCTAAACGATCTGCTACGACGTACGATTCTCAGCAGGATCCCTGATCGCTGCTGCGTGTCAGACACAGCGATATCGTAACGATATCGCTGGAACGTCACGAATCGTACCGTCGTAGCGATCGAAATGTTATAGTGTGACGGTACCCTTACAACGTATGGTAATTTGTGAGAAGCAATCCTATCGCGATTGTGCGAAAATGACAAGAAAACGAGCACTCACCATCTGTGCAAAAAAGTCTTTCCTTTATTGAGGCTTCATGTTAAAAAAGCAGGATGTAACAAAGAGAACCTGAGGTTCCAGATGACGACAATCGTTTCGCTCTGCTGAGCTTTCTACGGGTCTAATGGTAACGTCAGGTGAGAGGGTTTATCTGGCATATCCGTCCAAGCGGCACACCCTCACCTGTGAACGTCACCAGACTATGGAACTCCTACCTAATAAAACGGTTAAAACAATATGAAGTGGAACAAAGTGACTGAACAAACATCTAAAACTGCAAATGTAAATACAATATAAAGAGTACAGCGTCTGTGCTGATTGTGCGTCTGACTTTTTTCTTTTGACTTTTCTTGTATAGACCGTTTTGTGACAGCACTCAGCTTTATCGGCCATAATTTCCTGAAGTATTCATTTCTCTGGGGCACAATGTGTGCCGAGAAAACCACGATGAATCCAGGAGCATTGCCACTGTCATGGCTTACTAGCAGGCAGGGAGAACGTAGATTCCCATTTTTTAGAAGTGGAACACCAAGATGAGATAATTTCTTTGAGTACCAAGACGCTGGAGCAGAAGTTGTTCAACTTGGCTGAAAGAGAAATAAACCTTTTCTGGATGAACAAATCACTGACATCCTATATGGAGAATGGGAGAGTTCCAAGAGGACTGAGAGTTTATAAAGATATGTCCCAGTTTAAAGACAATGCTGGTTTTGTGCAAGAATGGGAAAGGATCTTATTAAAATGCTCTCAGGACCTCCTCCAGCTGGTCTTGTGACAAAATACCATTAACTATGATAAAGTCAAAACTGATTTAATTAAAATGAAAGAAGAGATTAAAACACGTCTGACTGAAACCCAGTGGACCTCCATGGACAAAAAACTGGACAGCAAACTGGTCATTCTCCAGTCAGAGATAAAACAAACAAAACGCGACAAGTTCATTCGCGACAAAGTGGACTTTGACAATGGTTTAATTTTTTCCTGGAATAAAAATAAACATACGCCAGGTTTCCGCAGGTTCCCCAGACCCAGAGGCGGCAGAAATCGTAATTTTTCCAAATGGTATTATATAAGTACTGATTGGGACTCGAGCATGAATGAGGACCTATTTCCATCTACGAGTAAGTCACCAAGTGAGGCATAAGTGACGGAGGTGATCCCTTTAGAAGGAAAACACGGAGGGGGGGCAGGAGACTCAAATCTCGAAAATCGGTGAAAGAGGAAACAAGTTTCCTGGAAACGGACTTATCCGCAAGCACATCGATAAACAAAGTATTGAACTTGTCTTCTCATGAACTGAGTAAGACCCACCTATCGGTGTTATCCAAGGGTTTGAGTTTTTGTTTACCGGAGAAATTTGATGTAGTTCAATTTAAAATCGATTTGTTTAAAGCGGTCAGGAAAATGCATTTGTTTAAATTTTTTTCTTCCTCCACAGGTGCAGTTAAGGAGTTATATCCAGGTGAAACTCCATGTTCTGTAGGCCCTCTGGGTTTTATGGTTAATTTTAGTGTTGATAATGATACACAAGACGATGCACTTTTGCTACTTAGCCTTACAGATCCTGACGTCTCATTAACATCTAGGTCGTTGAATAATGCACCTTTCATGGGTGGTGTACCTGCCACCTTTATGCCTCCTGTTGCTCCAGGAGGACCCATAGAGGTGTTTGAGAGACAGGTTATTAAAGAAGTAGAAGCTCTCATTTAATTGACATACGCCGTCTAATTTGACCGTAGAAGAAAAATCAGCTTTGAGGGAAATCAGCAGTTGGGATGATACAGTGATCCGCGCGGCAGATAAGGGTGGAAATTTGGTGCTCTTATCTAAAGAGTATTACATGTTAGAGGCCCACAGACAGCTAAGTAAATTAGAAACATATCGCCCATTGAAATCAGATCCCACTGAGAAATTTAAGAACGATTTACGGACACTATTGAGACCCTTTGTTGAGAATGGGACCCTATCCAGGAGACCGGCAGAGAAATTGTTTATAGATTTTCCCAACAAACCTTATTGGTACCATGTACCCAAAGTGCACAAGTCACCAGTCACACCGCCAGGCCGTCCAATAGTGTCGGGGGTAGGAGCAGTCACAGAACCCCTGTCACGCTATTTGGATTGGCTTCTACAGCCCCTCCTCCCTGACATCCCCTCCTATGTACGTGACACCAAACATTTTTTGGAAATATTAAAAAAGGGTTCACTTGGCAGGATTATTTTTTCTTCGCGTCTATCGACGTAGAAAGTTTGTATTCTCGTATCCCCCAAGAACAGGGAGTGGAGGCAGTCAGAGGTTCTCTCATATACCCCGACCAATGAAAGGGCAGTAGCGTTTGTCTGTGAAGGTTTACGTTTTGTTTTATCTCACAATGCTTTCAAGTTTGATTCTACTTGGTTTGTTCAAACAGAGGGTACAGCGATGGGTACACCTGTCGCATGTACCCTCGCTAATTTATACCTAGCAGTGTTTGAAAAACGCTTTGTATATGTTGACAGTAACCCCTTTCTAAAACATCTAAAACTCTACATTAGATTTGTGGACGACGTGTTTGTGGTTTGGGATGGAGATGAATCCGGCTTTCTATCCTTTGTTCAACATCTTGAACAAGTAATGACATGAACATGAAATTCACGTCGGTTTTTGGTGGGTCACATCTTGAATTTTTGGATGTTAGAATTTGGATTGAGGAAGGGTCGTTACAAACTGAAGTGTTCCGTAAACCCACAGCAACAAACTCACTACTACATTATCAGAGTGCTCATCCATATTACACTAAAAAATCCCTTCCTTACAGCCAATTTCTCAGGGTCTTGAGGGTTAATAGCAGCCAAGCAGGCTTTTTGCGACAATCACAAGAATTATATACCAGATTCAGAGACAGAGGGTATCCCCCTAGTGTTTTAGATCAGGCTTTTACAAAGTCAAAAACGGAAGGTATAACAAAGCGGGGTAAAAAATCGGGCAATAACGATTTGGCGTACAAAAAGTTCGTTTTTAGCTTCAAATTTGGTCCTATGCACCAAAGTATAAGAACAGCCATAAGAAATAACTGGCATATTTTGGAGAGGGACCCTAGTTTAGCTGGTCGTTAGTAAAGGCCCTTTGTTTGCGTGTCGCCGCAGTAAAAATCTAAAAGACGTACTTGTGCGCAATACGGTGGTATCTAAACAGGTTGATTGGTTGACAGCAAGCATCCCCCAAGGAAATGTAAAATGTGGACATTGCAACTTTTGTTCCTACCATTTGGTAGGTAAATTAATCCACATTGGTCCAGTCCGACATACGGTTAAGGACTTCATATCCTGCAGAACCACGCATGTTGTGTACGTTTTGTTTTGCATGTGCGGCTTTTACTATGTAGGTAAAACTATACGCCCCCTTTTTATCAGATTCAGAGAACACTTTAAATCTATCAGCACAGGTAAGGGTGTTCCTAGACTCAAACCATATACACACCTACCATGCAGGAGATGCGACTTTTCTGCGGTTTGCAGGTCTTGAGCGGGTAATTCTGCCAGAACAGGGAGGTGATCTCCACAGGCTGTTATTGAGGAAAGAGGGGAGATGGATATTGAAAGTGAACGCAACAGGCCCTCTAGGGTTAAATGACCAGACTGACATGTCAGTTTTCCTATAGTAATATTATGGTAATTTGTCGCTGTACTCTATATTGTATTTACATTTGCAGTTTTATATGTTTGTTCAGTCACTTTGTTCCACTTCATATTGTTTTAACAGTTTTATTAGGTAGGAGTTCCATAGTCTGGTGACGTTCACAGGTGAGGGTGTGCCGCTTGGACGGATATGCCAGATAAACCCTCCCACCTGACGTTACCATTAGACCCGTAGAATCTCAGCAGAGCGAAACGATCGTCGTCATCTGGAACCTCAGGTTCTCTGTTACATCCTGCTTTTTTAACATGAAGCCTCAATAAAGGAAAGACTTTTTTTGCACAGATGGTGAGTGCTCGTTTTCTTGTCATTTTCGCTGTTACAGATATCTTTTTCTCTTTTCCACGAGCTCCCAATTCTGTTGTGGCAAATATAACGCTCAGTTGCCTGGAGGTGGAGCACAGGTGTGTCAGTGCGGATTGTGCATCTGACTTTTTTCTTTTGATCTATTGCGGATGTGTTGTCGTCTCGCCAACGTAAAGCAGGTCATAGGGGCATTTTATCACGTACACGACGTTAGTCGCATGTAAAAAATCCCTTGATCCTATATTGTTTACCACAGTGAGGGTGGGTGATTGAGCTGGATTTGATTACATTTGAGCAGCATGCACAACCTAGGCAGGGGAACGTACCAAACCTTTCAGTGCCCAGGAAAGTGTGTCTTGGTAATCTGGAAGAACTGCCCACATCAGCCTTGACTACTCTATCCTAATATTAGGTCTTCGTTTGCACATAAGTGGTGGTGGTGAGAACGCCTTAATGTGGGGATATGAACGTTTCAGCATGGGCCAGTGTTTACGGATTACACTATATACCTTGGGTATGACTGGATGGTAGGTATGGGTAAAAGGCACCCGTTTGGGTTGAGTCATCAGGCTGGGAGATGGGTTTAGGGCCAGCATTTTCTCCCTATCCAGTAGGATTTTGGGAAAATGTCTGGCTGTAAATTTACGAGACATTTCATCAAGTCGTTCAGGTAGTAGGTTGGGCTTCGAGACGATGCATGCTACACGCTTGAATTGTGAACGGGGTAAACTGTGTTTAATGGAAGACGGGTGACAGCTCTGATAATGAAGGAGGCTATTGGGGTATGTTTCCACGTTCAGGAAACCCTGCAGTGTCCAGATGTTACAGAATAGTGGAGGGGATTTAATGAAATCCGGTCTCCACTATGCGGTAAAACATGCAGGCGGCAGACCCGCATAAACGGACATTCAGAACGCAGCATGTCTGTTTACAATGCGGCGACGCTCCATCGCCGCACCGTAAATTTACCATAGACAATCATTAGATGCGGTAAAACTGCATCTAATGATTAGTAACATACGTAGAAACTGCGTAAACGCAGCTTACTATGCATGTCCATGCCGGCTCACCAGTCCCGCTGCTGGAAGTCCCTCGTCCACTGCAGTTATGGCGAGAACTGCCGTGCACGTGACCGGGAGTTCCCGGTCACTAGTCCAGCTGTTTGTGACAACGCTACAGTGTAGGTGATCGCTGAGAGTCATCTTCGGCGATCATCTACAGGCTCTGCTACGTCTGGATATCAGGCATCCAGATGTAAAGGTATAGGTTTTCAAATGCAAAAATTGAGTGATATTTTATTGTATTCAAAACAGAGAAAAATACTCGCAAAAGCAGTCAGCATGACGTCCTATAGATATCTCAATGTTTAGAAGAGGTCAATCATAATGGATAGCCAGCTGCACACCACGGACTACACAGTAAGGGCTAGTCGCTAATACAATACGAAAGCAGAAAACAAGGCTAACAAGCCAAGAAGAACGACCAAAAGAGCCCATATAGTATATAAAAATGAAAATTCTTTATTAATAGAAAATAACAGACAAAATGGCTATCAGGATGGGAGATAGTATGCTAAAAAAGTAACCCAAAGATAACAATGATAAAAAACGAAACGGTGTGCGCACATACCAGAAGTATCCCACATATAATACAAAATATGTAATAATACACTCCCCATTAATTGTCCACGGTGTAGGAGAGGTTACCTAGATGAAATTATGTATCCTCAGGTGAAATGAGAGGTACTCCAAGGATAGTCAGATGTGGGGACTCCTTGGGGTGTGTGCGCACATCCCAGGAGTCCCCACATCTGTTGCCAGCTGAAGTAAGGTATTGTCAATCTGGTATCCTCTTATTTATAGCCTAATTTTAGGTTTTTTGAGTTACCATGTGCTCACTATCCTTGGAGTACCTCTCATTTCACCTGAGGATACATAATTTCATCTAGGTAACCTCTCCTACACCGTGGACAATTAATGGGGAGTGTATTATTACATATTTTGTATTATATGTGGGATACTTCTGGTATGTGCGCACACCGTTTCGTTTTTTATCATTGTTATCTTTGGGTTACTTTTTTAGCATACTATCTCCCATCCTGATAGCCATTTTGTCTATGTTATTTTCTATTAATAAAGAATTTTCATTTTTATATACTATATGGGCTCTTTTGTATTCAAAACAGTAGCATAAGGGTGTTGAGGTAACGTTTTGACCCCATAATGGGCCTTTATCAAACCTCACTGGAAAAAACAATAAAGATACAGTACATTGGATGTTGAAGTAAAAAGTAATATGCCAGAATTGTATACAAAAGCGATATACAAACATGCCAATCGGATAGAATAAGTTCCGATATCAAATAGAATGAGATCCGATACCAACAGAAAAATGCATGTGGAACTACATACAGTGACATAAAATACATGTATAATATATAAAATATATACACACACAATGCCCATATAAGGGTGAACGTAGGTTGCAATCAATGATGCATATATAAGCTGATATAAGCATGATGTGGCGCAAGTGCAGCGCCCCAGGGTCCTGTTCGTTGCAGTAACATAACATCACTCCCCCTGGTGGAAGAATGACATCTGAAGGCAAAGGAGAACGCTTGCCAGGTATCACATCCCAACACACTTCACACTCCAGGCCAACAGAGGGAGCCTTGCTTCTATTTATTAGGACACTCCTCACAATTAGGAAAAACTGGTGGCTTGGGATAGGAAGTTAGACAGACGGAAGCTGACTGGAGGGAGAAGGAGTTAGTCAGTCCCTGTCAGGCAGACAGAGGGAAAGGAGGAACATCAAATAACTGCTGAGTGTGGTTCCTGACAGGAGTAGGATCCTGTCAGAGGCCTAGACAGAAGGCCACGGAGCTGCGCCTGCCCCACGTGCGGCAGACTCCAAAGAGACATTAAAGGGAATTGCATTGCAGAGAGTGAGAAATGAAGTCTTAGCAAAAGGAGAGGAAAACCAGAAGGAGTTCTGCCCTGTAATAGGCTGCCGCCTCCTGAGGCACAGGAGCCAGTAGCCGGAACACCGAGAGAGTACAGACCTCTATGTTTTACTTCAGAGACCGACAGGACAGCTAGTTCCATATTGGTTGTCCGATCATTTACCCGGGAGGCAGGGTGGCAAACTAGAGACCGGGGCGTCTCTAGGGTCCCTGTAAAAAAGCCTCAGGCCACCAGTCATACGGGTTGTTTCTATCCATCCAGGGGACAGAGAGAAAGACATAACATCCAGAACACCAACATCAGTTGTGAGAACCTCACCGAGAAGCTCAGCAGGGAGGTACTACAACACTCAGGCGCTAGAGGAAGGCTACTGATTTTCACCTGGTTAAGGGGACTCTGGATTTGCCTTCAGACCGGCCGGACTCTGCCTAACTAATCTGGTGCTCTGGACTGGACGCAGAAGCCTTCAGTAAAAGGTAAAGAGACTGCAACCTTGTGTCCTCGTTCTTTACTGTGTCCTGCACCATTCGCCATCTACACTTCTGGGAAGCCCTGGGGACATAATTCACCTGTGGGAAGGTATACCATCTAGCTGCCATAATATCACCCCAGCGGACCCCAAAGCAGCGTCGGTCACCCTGACTGAATACCACAGGTGGCGTCACAAACATTAAACCATAAAAACGCTTCCTTTTATTGGATGGCCCTCAAAGGGCCACGGACCGGGTCGAGGCACCGTGACATCCCTATCGAGGACAGAAGAACCCGGTACAGAGTACCCCATTGCCCTACATGTGGGGGTGCTTCATAAGCGCAGGCAGAGTGTACCACATATAGTCTAAAATATGCAACAAGATAATTTGACAAGTCAATATACCGGGGAAGTGTAAACAAATGAACTGACCTTGTTGTAGAATCAATTATGGAAAGGAAACACCGCAGAAGGAAAACAATTCTATGAAAAAGGCTCCTAGGTAGAGCTGCGGAAGGAAAAGATGCTGAATAAAGGGAAAAAAAAAAAAAAAAAAAAAAGAGGGGAATGAAAGAACAAAAGGAATGAGGAGAAAAAAAAAAAAAAAGAAAAAAAGACGTACCTACTGGCAACAAATGGACTGGGACTGCAATCTCACCATACCCATATGAGCTAGAGGAATGCATACATAGTAATGAGAAATATGAAAAAGTATTTATTAAAAAAGCTATAAAATGTCAGCCCCCCCCCTGTAAATGAAAAGGGATAAAGGGGGTCTCATGGCTATACAGGCCATTAAGTTTAATGTAGCTATGTTTATTAGAGGCTCTGTTTTCTCATTCATAGGACAACGAAGGGTTAATTCTTCTATATTTATCACTTGGAGAGCTATGTCAGCCGGCTTTAGCTGGTTTGTCCAGCGCCGTTGCAACGGGCTGTGATTGGTGGAGCTTATTTATGGCGGGCTTTTCTGGTATAAAAAGCTGCACTGAGGTAATTTTACCTCATAACCAACAGATTTTATCTGAAGAGAAGAGGGTTTTTCATTATGGACAACCTCTTGCATCAGCTGCTCTCCAGGGCTGGCGAAGAGGATGGGCTAGAGTGGCTTAGGAGCTGCCTGGCAATGAAGCCTTCAGCGGCAGTTTCTGAAGCAGTTTTACCTACCTCCATCCAGTGCCCACAGCCTCCTCCATCACCTCAGGTTCCGCCTCAGCCATCTGCTGCCTCAGCACCTTCTACCTCCAGCGCTCGTAGCAGGAGACCTCCAGCGTATTTTTCCCCCTCAGCTTCTCCACATCGCTCCAGCCGCCAGGTCCGGGACAGGAACAGGAAGTCCGGTCATCCACCATCAAGCAAATCTCGCAGCCCAGCTCAAGGTTTGCTCCAGCGCCATCTTCCTGGGCCTAGTACATCTGCTGAGACCGCCGGTAAGGCTGAAAAGCGTCGCGGTCGTAAAAGCACCGCGGCGTCTGCAGCAGCCACTATGCCAGCGGTTTCACTCCCTCCTTCTCCCGGCATCGTTGGATCGCTGCCGGTTCTTCAAGCAAACAGTTTTCCTCACACAGCACCGTCTTCAGAGGAGGAAGAAGAGGATTCTACCCCCATCTCCATTCAGCCGCGCTTGCCTAACATGGAAGGCTTGGGCGTGGGCTGTACTCCGGATGAACCTGCTCAGATTAACACCGCTGGGAAGGGTGAGAGCTTTAATGTTCCCTTGTCAGTCTCACCTTTGGATTTTAAGGTGTTTTTAAAAAATGTGGTTACAGAAGTTTTAGGTGAAGCCCTTATTACAGCACCTTCCTCTGGTTTTGTTTCTCATAGTAATTCAGGTGTTTCTACATTGAATGTCGCTAACAAGAACACTTTCAAAGAAGCTCTCACATGTGAGCTCTACCCATTGGGCTTCCATCTGAGCTCTTCTATTAAAGAGCTCTTCTATTAAAGAGCTCATATGGAGCAACAGTTTTGTTGATCTATTTTCATTATTGGCTTGTAGGGATCAGGCATTCAGGTTGGAGAAAAAAAAAAGATGAGAAATCTGAATGCGATGATCAAAAACTTGGCCCTTTAAAGATCCTTTAACAATTGGATTCAGGCTTTTGCCATTTATTCATCGTTTTGGGAGAAAAATTCCCTAGTTTATGTAGCAAATTATTTCAGCATGTAGATATTATTCTCGAAGCTTATAGAAATTTTGGTGGGTCTGCTTGGCTTCTCTATGACGAGGCCTTCAGACAGAAATTGGCTGTTCATCCTGAGGTATCATGGGGTGTTACAGATGTTGGTTTGTGGTTATTATTATTATTATTATTAATTATTATTTATTATAGCGCCATTTATTCCATAGCGCTTTACATGTGAGGAGGGGTATACATAATAAAACAAGTACAATAATCTTGAACAATACAAGTCACAACTGGTACAGGAGGAGAGAGGACCCTGCCCGCAAGGGCTCACAATCTACAAGGGATGGGTGAGGATACAGTAGGTGAGGGTTAAATCTTATGCTACCTCAGAGGCAATCATTTAGCAAGCAGGCCTTACCCAATCCTATAAAAAAGGCGTTTGCTTTGCATTCAATGAATCTACCTGCAAATGGAGCCACTCTTGTAGATTTCATTTCAAAAAACCTGACCTGCACATCCAAACATAGACACAGTGTGAACAGGTGCTGAACCCAGAGTCGCCAACTCGTATATATTTAAGTAAATAGGGCAGCACACTGCAGCGCCAAAACATGCAAACTTGAAAACACAAAATTTGAACTGCATTACTGCACTGAAAATATGAAAAATGAGAGCTTTTAGCGCATAAAAATGGCCAATTTTATGTGTACCTCGTAGCCACGATAAGGCATCTCTCTTATACGAGGCCCTACGCTTGACCTACCTCTCTGAGAATAAACGTCTCCATCTGAATGGGTACATGTGAAACCTCTCCTTGGACTCAAATTCTCTCTCACTGTGGAGGGGTATTGGACCTATTATAATTAAAACACCTGAAGCTAGGAGGCGGGGAGTGCACGATCAGAAGGCTAGAGAATACATTTCAAAAAACCTGACCTGCACATCCAAACATAGACACAGTGTGAACAGGTGCTGAACCCAGAGTCGCCAACTCGTATATATTTAAGTAAATAGGGCAGCACACTGCAGCGCCAAAACATGCAAACTTGAAAACACAAAATTTGAATTGAGGTAGGTCAAGCGTAGGGCCTCGTATAAGAGAGATGCCTTATCGTAAACATAAAATTGGCCATTTTTATGCGCTAAAAGCTCTCATTTTTCATATTTTCAGTGCAGTAATGCAGTTCAAATTTTGTGTTTTCAAGTTTGCATGTTTTGGCGCTGCAGTGTGCTGCCCTATTTACTTAAATATATACGAGTTGGCGACTCTGGGTTCAGCACCTGTTCACACTGTGTCTATGTTTGGATGTGCAGGTCAGGTTTTTTGAAATGTATTCTCTAGCCTTCTGATCGTGCACTCCCCGCCTCCTAGCTTCAGGTGTTTTAATTATAATAGGTCCAATACCCCTCCACAGTGAGAGAGAATTTGAGTCCAAGGAGAGGTTTCACATGTACCCATTCAGATGGAGACGTTTATTCTCAGAGAGGTAGGTCAAGCGTAGGGCCTCGTATAAGAGAGATGCCTTATCGTGGCTACGAGGTACACATAAAATTGGCCATTTTTATGCGCTAAAAGCTCTCATTTTTCATATTTTCAGTGCAGTAATGCAGTTCAAATTTTGTGTTTTCAAGTTTGCATGTTTTGGCGCTGCAGTGTGCTGCCCTATTTACTTAAATATATACGAGTTGGCGACTCTGGGTTCAGCACCTGTTCACACTGTGTCTATGTTTGGATGTGCAGGTCAGGTTTTTTGAAATGTATTCTCTAGCCTTCTGATCGTGCACTCCCCGCCTCCTAGCTTCAGGTGTTTTAATTATAATAGGTCCAATACCCCTCCACAGTGAGAGAGAATTTGAGTCCAAGGAGAGGTTTCACATGTACCCATTCAGATGGAGACGTTTATTCTCAGAGAGGTAGGTCAAGCGTAGGGCCTCGTATAAGAGAGATGCCTTATCGTGGCTACGAGGTACACATAAAATTGGCCATTTTTATGCGCTAAAAGCTCTCATTTTTCATATTTTCAGTGCAGTAATGCAGTTCAAATTTTGTGTTTTCAAGTTTGCATGTTTTGGCGCTGCAGTGTGCTGCCCTATTTACTCTTGTAGATTTCGGCATGAGTGCTCATTCTGCGGTAATTCCCACCCTATGTCATAGTAACATAGTAACATAGTAACATAGTTAGTAAGGCCGAAAAAAGACATTTGTCCATCCAGTTCAGCCTATATTCCATCATAATAAATCCCCAGATCTACGTCCTTCTACAGAACCTAATAATTGTATGATACAATATTGTTCTGCTCCAGGAAGACATCCAGGCCTCTCTTGAACCCCTCGACTGAGTTCGCCATCACCACCTCCTCAGGCAAGCAATTCCAGATTCTCACTGCCCTAACAGTAAAGAATCCTCTTCTATGTTGGTGGAAAAACCTTCTCTCCTCCAGACGCAAAGAATGCCCCCTTGTGCCCGTCACCTTCCTTGGTATAAACAGATCCTCAGCGAGATATTTGTATTGTCCCCTTATATACTTATACATGGTTATTAGATCGCCCCTCAGTCGTCTTTTTTCTAGACTAAATAATCCTAATTTCGCTAATCTATCTGGGTATTGTAGTTCTCCCATCCCCTTTATTAATTTTGTTGCCCTCCTTTGTACTCTCTCTAGTTCCATTATATCCTTCCTGAGCACCGGTGCCCAAAACTGGACACAGTACTCCATGTGCGGTCTAACTAGGGATTTGTACAGAGGCAGTATAATGCTCTCATGTGTATCCAGACCTCTTTTAATGCACCCCATGATCCTGTTTGCCTTGGCAGCTGCTGCCTGGCACTGGCTGCTCCAGGTAAGTTTATCATTAACTAGGATCCCCAAGTCCTTCTCCCTGTCAGATTTACCCAGTGGTTTCCCGTTCAGTGTGTAATGGTGATATTGATTCCCTCTTCCCATGTGTATAACCTTACATTTATCATTGTTAAATACATTTATCATGTCCAAGTGCTTCAAGAAATTGTCTGCCCAGCAATCAGTTATTAAGGACGCTAACCCAAAAAGCACGGACTCCAGTGAAACTGGAAAGCATGCTTTTTTGGTTAAATATGTATCCAAACAAGGAGACCAGTAAATTTATTTTTGAAGGATTTTCATTGGGGTTTTTCATTCCTCCCATTAAAGGTGAGGGTTGCAAAATTGTTAAAGAATTTACCGTCCCTTTATGCCCATCCAAAAATTGCCAAAGACGATTTGCAATGAACTGGAATTAGGAAGGATTGCGGGCCCCTTTTCTTCATCTCCTTTTTCAAATTTCAGAATTTCCTTTTTGGGAATTGTCCCCAAGAAAGAACAAGGCTCATTTCGCCTGATACATCATTTATATCCTCATGGGGCTTCTTTCAAACGACAAAGTTGACAAATCCCTATGCTCTGTATCTTATGCTTCTTTTGATACAGCAATTGATATCCTTAAGAAGTTCGGGTATTGTGCCCTTATGGCAAAATCCGATATCAAATCAGCGTTCAGACTTTACCCCGTTAACCCGGATGGTTTCAATTCTTTTGGTTTTTATTTTGAAAATGAATTCTTTGACAAATTTCTTCCAATGGGTTTTTCTTTATCTTGTTTTTATTTTGAGAGTTTCTCATCTTTTTTACACTGGGTTGTGGAAGCCAACAGCAAGGGGGTGGGGGTTTTACATTACCTAGACAATTTTTAATTTGTGGGTTCGGCTTCATCCTCTGTTTGCAAACTCTTTCCACTTTTCTTAAGATCTGTGAGAATTTTGGGGTCCCAATCGCAAGTGATAAAATGGTTTTTCCTACCAAATCTATTGAATTTTTAGGTATCACTTTGGATTCGGTGAAAAATGGATTGTTCCCTTCCCGCTGAAAAAGTAACGAAATTGCAAAAGGCCCTACTGAATTTTATCTCTAGGGATAAGACTACCCTTAGAGAGTTGCAATCACTCTTAGGTTGGTTGAATTTTGCCCTTCGCATTATTCCTATTGGTAGGGCTTTTTCTAGGCTTATGTATGATTCCACAATTGGCTTTTCCTCTCCTGGTTCTCATTCGGATTCATGCGGATTTAAAAGAGGATGCTAGGATAGGGCTCCAATTTTTAGCAGCCTTTAATGGCAGGTCTTGTTGGCAATCCGCTTTTGTTTTGGCGGATTCTTTATCTTTCAATTTTTAGGTTCACAGGAATCTTGGTTGCGCGGTCCTTTTTCGTTCTCATTGGCTAGTTTGCCAATTGCCCCGAGCTTGGGTTTTTATTAATTTAATTGACAAACCTATGATTTTGGAACTTCTTGCGGTTTTGTTGGGCATTTTTATCTGGGGTAATTTTGCAGAATTCCAGAATTTTTTCTTTCCATGAACCAAGGATTTATTATGGCAATTAACACCTTGTCTTCCAAGATTAAATGGGCAGCAAGTATTTTGAGACAGTTTTTCCATGTCTCAAATTTAATATCTGGATTAAGGCCAAATCTGGTTCTAGTGTTCTAAACGTAGCTACTGATTCGTTATGCAATAGTCAGTGGTCGACTTTTTATCTACAGGTTCCAAATGCAGACAAAGAAGCAACTCCTTACCCTCCGGAATTCTGTGATCTCATTGCAACATGACAAATTTTATTCAGCATTCATTATCCGAAAGATCATGGGCTGATTACTCAGCTGTATGGCTTCAATGGTTGGAGTTTTGCAGCATAAACAATTTAGATCCGAGAAATGCTGACAGTACATCAGGTTTGATGTTTATTGAGCTCCTAATTCGTAAAAAAATTATCTTATTCCAGTGTGGCTAAATGTCTTTCTGGTATCATTCTTTTTGAAGCTTCTTGGAAGTACTCCATTGACAGCTCTTTTTCCTATCAAACAGTTTTTTAAAGGTTTTAAAAGACGGCAATTCAAACTGGATACTAGACGCCCAATTTCGTTTTCCTTATTAAGAGACCTAGGTTTGTCTCTTTCTAAGGTTTGTTTTACGTATTATGAATCAGTCCTTTTTCATTTAGCGTTTTTGCTTTCCTTTTTCGGCGCCCTTCGTATTGGTGAGTTAATTTCTCCCAGAAAATCTCAGCCTTCTGGGCTCATGTTATCCGATTTAGAACTTCATGATTCACACATTTTTATATTTGTACGAAAGTCTGAAACGGATCAGATGGGCAGGGGAGCAAGAGTAAAAATTGATTTTCCCAATCATTTAATTTGCCCTGTCATTACTACTCGGAAGTAGCTTCAAATTAGGCCTAACGTTCATGGCCCTCTATTTTTACATCAAGATAATTCTCCTGCGACGATTTTTCAATTCAATTTTATCCTGAAGAAATGCTTGTCATTTTTGGGAAAGGAGCATCTTAAAATAACATCACATTCATTTAGAATTGGTGCTGCTACTGAAGCAGCAAGGGCTGGCCTTTCGGAATCTAAGATTAAACAGATGGGTAGGTGGGAATCCAAAAGGTTTAAGCTTTATATTCACCATGAACTGTATGATTATTAATTTTCTATTTAATTTTAGGCCCGTTGGTAGTCTGGATCATCGGTCATTCATGGGTTTTGGGCCCAGAAGAGGGCTAAACAGCGCTCTTATTCTGAGAATCTTTCTTTTGACCCTAATTTAGTCCATATATTCTGGCACAGTGTTCGCGGTATGAAGTGGTCCAGTTTTGTTTTAGAGTTTAAAAACTGTTTAACCTTCTTTCCCACTCCTGATCTTGTTATCTTTCATCTCGGCGTTAATGATCTTGGAAAAGTGAGGGGACATTAGATCTTTTAGCCATTATGAGGTCCGATATTTCTGTTTTGAAGCAGTCTTTCCCTCATACGGACATTATTTTTTCTGAAATTGTACCAAGGCTTTTATGGTCTGCTATCAACTGTTCTTTTATGGATAAAATCCGTATTCGGGTAAACAGGAGTATTTGTAGATTTCTTCCCCTAATTAAGGGTTTTTCGTTTAGGCACATTGATCTGGAGGGTTTACTTCCAGGTTTGTACAGACAAGATTTGGTCCATTTGTCCGACGTAGGATTGGATATTTTTAATTTGGATTTACAATATATGGTCGAAAAATGGCTGAGTTTATTTGGGGGGGGGGGGGTATGCCTGCTTAAGGCATGGCTTTTGGGAAAAATCGCCCCTTGTTTGGGGCGGATTGGTCGTTTGGTAAAAGTTTTAATGAATATTTATTAGATTTATTGAATTTTGGATATTTATTTAATTTGTGTAACCCAAAATAAAACTCATGGCCATTTTTCTTCCATTACAACTTGTGTCTGTGTCCTTTTTTATCAAGCAATTTAATCGGTCATGTATGGCCATGTATTCTGCAGGTTTATAAGTGCACCGCTGTACATTAATTCCATATCCGGTCCAGAACAATATTAAGGTCAAAGCACAGGTGGTGTTATATGAACAGCAGCAATGAATGTGCGCACCATCCAGGATAGCGTGTGCCAGCAGTCTTTTCTTAGGATGGAGGGATTGTTGACAGATGTTCCAGTTCATAGCGTCCACCCTCCGCTGCTCCTTTCCCATCCTTCTTGTGTTCAAGAATCTGTCGCATTTGCTCTTGTGCATATGCTGGCTTTTCTGTAAGGGGTCCTGGTGGGGCAGGAAATCCTAGAATTTCAGGTGCCATGTATGGACTGAGCCACCCAACCAGTGGAGTACTAGCTGGAAGAATATAGTGTGTGTGCTGGTGGTAAAATAACAGGCCATCCACCTTGTAGGGATAGGACTGTGTGAGGACACTCTGAATGGAATCCAATGAACAGGGGAAATTCGGCAGACCAATGAACTTGAAAGGGTTGATCTTGGAAATATTACACAACCCATCTTCTTCCTGCAGCTTTGATTGGAGCCAGTAAAAGCGAAAGTCAGTCTGGCAGTCATACACCGGGTGTCCCCTCCAACACATGACATCTAGCATGTAATATGTGCGAGACTCCTCGTTATATATGCAGTCTAGAATAGTGTAGTCTTTACCAGTAGCACGGTTATGCCGATTTCCACCTGGTAGTAATGATGGAAACCTGTTCACGCAGTACCCACTTTTAGTGTAAGCTGCAGTAGAACCCTGTGAAGCCACAACTAAAGAACGCTTTCCAGTGGGGCAGACTACAAGAATATAAAGATCAGCCAGATCTGGAGGAATTTCTATTAGCCACTCAGAAAGCATAATCTGGTTAGCATAACATCTGGGTAACTTTTTGCAAGGCTCCACATCCATGTCCTCTGCGTCTTCATCTACGTCTTCTGTTTGTTTCCCATCCTCATCCTTCTCTTCGTCTTGGTCTGTCCAATCTCCAGATGCGAGCCAGCGAGCATGGTTGCTATAGTCCAAGCGCTTTAGTTTCTGTAGTTCCAGCAGTTTCCTCCTGCGCTCGCTCTGCTCCAGAGAGCTGTATTTGCCTTTATACTGCGCTAATCTTGGATGAGGAGCTGAAGTACTATTGAGGTGAGAAGAAAAAGTGAAGCTCCCTGCAAGGGCCTCTGTGAGGGCGTCCATCATCTGCTGTTCACGTACTCTTTGGTGCCTTAGAGGAACCCGGTCTCCAGACACAAAGCTGAAGTACAGACAGTGAATGCCAAATGACCTCATACTTCTAGCACTACAGACAAAAACCCATCTTGAAACCCAGATGACCGACTGGAGAGCTTATACCTTATATCCGGAGACAATCAGCCTGCGTCTGACAGCGGTGAGTTTTTTTAATTTAATAGCACTATGCAATATAAAATCCAGGAGAGCACGAACAAGGCGCTAGTTCAGCAGTTGACTCGCCCAGGCATTTCAACTGACAGTAGCCCACCTCAATCAGCTAGCCTTCATAAGGACGTATTTTTCTGTCCAGTTAGCCCATTAGGCGCACCGCTAGACTCCAATATGCAAGTATAAAACTACAATGTTATTGAATATGTCTAAAACAATTTAAAATACAATTCAAATACAAAAACGTGAATTAACACCATCACCAATGTAATAAAATACAGAGGCACCATCTGGTGGTGTCCCTAGATTATTTTCTGGGGATGCTACATTGATGACATCCTGATTTTTTGGAAAGGCGATCTCATCCTTTGACAGATTCATATGTGAACTGAACGTTAACATTGGTCTCAGGTTCACTTCAGAGATTGACTTTAGGTCAATAAATTTCCTGGATATCAATATCGAAAGGAATAACGATGGGCGTCTTTAAACCAAAATATATAGAAAACCCACCTCGACCAATAGTCTCTTAGATTGGAGGAGTCATCATCCACTAAATTTACTCAGAGGTATCCCCAAGGGACAATACTTTCGAGTTAAACGCAACTGTTCCAATCCCTCTACTTTTCATACTCAGGCAAGGGATCTGAGAGAGATTTGTGGAAAGGGGATATCCAAAAAGGGTTTTACAGGTAGCCTTCAAGGAGGCAGAAACACATACCAGGTCGAGTCTTCTACAGCCAAAAGAGAAATTTAAATATGGGTGTATATATAGGAATGATGAAATTATATTTTTTATATAAAATATACAAATTCTATATGTTTTTAAATAAAATTTTTGTTTATAAGATTATTAATGAATATTTACATAGGGTTGGGGTTATTTTAGTAGTTTTTATTCATATATATATTTATTACACTTTTATCTTTTTTCATTTTTAGATTTTTCGTGATTAATAAATTAGAATTTTATATTGTTAAAGGGGGGTTGTATACATTGTCAAATATTTGAGATATTTTTTGCATATACATTTTTTGGGTAATGAGCAGTGATCTCTCTAGGGCACGTATATGAGAATGGGTATTTAAAGGGGGTGCTTTTGGGAGACTGGAGAAACAAATAGCCCCCTATGTAGCACAAGTGCTTATTTGAATGGAGATATTCCTCTTTAACATTTGTGCAGTTTAAATATATTGATCAGCGACAGTGCACAATTCACCATAGGCAGCCTGGTTAGCAGCGTGTCATAAGATAAATTCCATTTGCAAGCCAATCAGGTAAACCGGCACACTAGCAGGGAAAGTATGGGGGTATAAAGGTTCAGCGTTCGTACAGGGACAACAACCTTGAGAAAGAGGGATGGTTCCCTCGAAACGCGTCGGTCATTGGCCCTTGTACATGTCAGTCCTCCACGGACAGGTGACGTCATCGCTAAACCACGCTACTACACGGCGGCGCCTTCGGCCGAGGCAAACCGCCGGTTGTTGCAGAGAGGAATCCAGGAGCCACCTATGGTGCAAAGGGAGGACGCTCCCCATCTGTGGACCCAGCTCAGTTAGCTGCAGCACCAGAGATTTCGGGCACATACAAGTAAGTGCCGCTCCAACAATTCCGGGATTGTGCAGGCACGTGTGATCGCAGGCACAGTAAGGTGGGCATCATTATATGTGTATTAGCACAGCAGCCTTCTGTTTGACTTTCTTTTTGGACATTTGCTTGGGCAGGTTTGTACATCCGACTTGCCAGGGTGCCAGCAGATTACACAGTATAGCTAATTAGGACAGCGCCAGTGTAATCTTGCTATATTCAAAATAGAAATTTGATGATGAGTTTGTATGAATAATAGGCAACTATGATAAATGTGCCTCTGAGATGAGGGACATTATTCTCAAGCATTGGGACATTTTAAAAGTTGACAAAGATCTGTGACTTTTTGCCTGATACTCCGGCCATCACGTTTAGAAGGGGCAGGTCTATTGGTGACCAGTTGGTCCATAGTCTTTATGCATCAATACCAAAGGAAAAACACATGGTTGGAAAGACAAGAACTGGGCAGTGGTAAATGTTCCTTCTGCAGATGTGTGTGTGTCTGCAGGCAGTTTAGCAGTGCCTCCACTGGCAAGGTTTATCAGCAGGCATTTTGCGAGCTGTAGAACATCAGGCGTATATCTTTAAAATGCTCATGCCCCCTCAACTAGGTGGGTAAAACCAGAAGAGAGCTCAGGAGACGCATTGGGGATCACATTGGTGACATTCTACACGCGAGGGATACCCCAGTGTCAAGACACATTAGAGAAGTGCATGGGGGGAATCTTGATTCTTTTACCTTCAGTGTCATTGAGGTCATTGCTCCATCAATAAGAGCGGGAGATTGGAACAAGACTATTTTGCAGAAGGAACAAAAGTGGATATATAGGCTAAAATCCATGTCCCAAGATGGTCTGAACAAGCAATTACAATTTAGCCGTTTCCTGTGATACTATTGAATGGGTCATTAAAAAGTCTCCTTTTACATCTGTAATCATAGAATCCTTTCTTGGTCTGCAAAACCACCTCTACCTGGTCACACTTATCAGCCGTGATTGGCTAATGTGACACTGTATCTGATCCCAATATCGGATTATATATCTGTAATGGGTGCTCATGTATTTTGGGGGTACAATAATATCTAATCCAAATAAACCCTTCCCCCACCCTGGTTTTTCTATAAATGTTATAGCCAATTTGGTAGGATTGAATATACTTTCTCCCCCCCGGCCATTATATAGCGCTATCCTGGCTATTAAGCACCACAACAAGTCTATTATAAATCTATTATGTTATCTATGCACACAGCATGAGTTTCCTTTTATATTTTGTCCTGTGCTCCAAAAACTGCCGGAGGTTGTAGTTTTACATTTATAATCCCCTTATGTACGTAGTCATCTGGTACTATTTGAATGACAACTGGGGGCTGGTTATTCATTTTTTTTTTACTACTTTCCTTTTTTCTTTTTCGGGTCTGAGCATGCGCAGTGCCGTCGTGTTTGCACGAACCCGGACATGCGCGAGGCTCCAGCATCCATTCGCGGACCCGTTATAGCGCGGATATTTATCCGGGGGAATATCTTGTTGGTGCTCCTTGACATGCGCAATAACATTAAGCACGGTTATATCCGGTCATGCGCGGAGCCTTAACATTGCGCTCCAGACTGTAGTGAGGCCGCTGTTTCCGGTCATGCGCAGGCGAGTTGAGTCTCAGCGTGACAACTAATCTGAAGCATGACACGGACGTGGACTGCATTCATTAACAGGTGTAGTTTGTTAGATAATGGAGATGATTATATAAGTAACAAGGGTGGAGGTACAACACCAAGCATCGCAAAGAAGGGAGGATTGTCTGAGAGTCTGGCCACCATGCCTGTCTTACCAGTATTGCAACAAAGCCAAGTATCGCTGGCTATTATTTATCTAAGCATTCGACACTGTGGATCATCAGCTCCTCCTCACTATGCTCCGCTCCATCGGCCTCAAGGACACCGTTCTCTCCTGGTTCTCCTATCTCTCTGACCGATCCTTCACTGTATGTTTTGCTGGTTCCTCCTCCTCCTCTCACCTTCCCCTTACTGTTGGGGTTCCTCAAGAATCAGTCCTAGGCCCCCTACTCTTCTCATTCTATACTGCCCCTATTGGACAATCAGTAGATTTGGTTTCCAGTACCATCTCTATGCTGACGACACCCAATTATACACTTCTGCTCCTGATATCACACCGACCTTTTTAGAAAACACCAGTGATTGTCTTACCGCTGTCTCTAACATCATGTCCTCCCTCTATCTGAAACTAAACCTGTCAAAAACTGAACTCCGTGTTCTCTCCCTCTACTAACCTACCTTTGCCTGACATTGCCATCTCCGTGTGCGGTTCCACCATTACTCCAAAGCAACATGCCCGCTGCCTTGGGGTCATCCTTGATTCTGACCTTTCATTCACCCCCCACATCCGATCACTGGCTCGCTCTTCTTACCTGCATCTCAGAAACATTTCTAGAATTCGCCCTTTTCTTACTTTCGACTCTGCAAAAACTCTTACTGTTTCACTTATTCATTCTCGTCTGGACTATTGTAACTCTCTACTAATCGGCCTCCCTCTTGCAAAACTCTCCCCGCTCCAATCTGTCCTGAATGCTGCAGCCAGGATCATATTCCTCACCAACCGTTACACCGATGCCTCTACCCTGTGCCAGTCATTACACTGGCTACCCATCCACTCCAGAATCCAGTACAAAACTACTACCCTCATCCACAAAGCACTCCATGGCTCAGCACCACCCTACATCTCCTCCCTGGTATCAGTCTACCACCCTACCCGTGCCCTCCGCTAATGACCTCAGGTTAGCATCCTCAATAATCAGAACCTCCCACTCCCGTCTCCAAGACTTTACACGTGCTGCGCCGATTCTTTGGAATGCACTACCTAGGTTAATACGATTAATCCCCACAGTTTTAAGCGTACCCTAAAAACTCATTTGTTCAGACTGGCCTACCGCCTCAATGCATTAACCCAACGATCCCGGTGTGGCCTATTTATAATTAAAAAAAAAAAAAAGGTTCCTCGCATCATGTTCTCATACACTTTATGCAGTATTAGCCCTCTGTGTCTGTACTGCTACATACTTAGGCAGGTAACTGGTTCATGCAGCTTTACATGAACACCTGAGCCTTACACTATAGCTGGTCCGAATAACTAAAGCAATTGTTACCATCCACCTCTCGTGTCTCCCCTTTTCCCCATAGTTTGTAAGCTTGCGAGCAGCAGGGCCCTCATTCCTCCTGGTATCTGTTTTGAACTGTATTTCTGTCATGCTGTAATGTCTATTGTCTGTACAAGTCCCCTCAATAATTTGTAAAGCGCTGCGGAATATGTTGGCGCTATATAAATAAAAATTATTATTATTATTATCTAAGCATTGCAACAAAGCTGAGTATTGCCGGCTATGTTCGATCTATTTGATCCATTTACTCCTGATGAACCTCAGTGGAGGGGAAACGCGTTGAGAGTGTGTTTGTTGCACTACTGTAACATGCAGTGTGCATAGATACTGGAGTTTATTGCACCATTGTAGTATATGGAGATTTAAATATGCTGTCTGTGTGTATACCTGAGTTATTGAGGCTGTTTGATACGTACAGATGTATCTATTTCTAGTACGATGCCATTAAGGATACAGTGCTGCCATCATCAAGCGGATTTATCTATCATTTATACCATTAAGCCGATATGATAGATTTCTTGCTGGTTATAATCTATATATTATATCCATAGTTGTGTTGACAATACGGTCCAGATTTCTTGGGGCTACATAGGTGGTCAGTGAGAGCTGTATGTAATACAGAACGTATTTGGTTGAGTTCACTTCCATTATTCATCTTGTACATATATGTGTCAGGTATATATGGGGGCTATATGCCATCAGTAGGATTAATATAAGATAACTCTCACTGTTTTCTGCTCCATTTCCTCCATCTACAGACGTACAACAGACAATAGGCCTTTATTTTGCTTATAAAGTATCTGCTTGAACTGTCATGGACTTTGTAGTCAGCAATTAGGTATCCATACAAGATTATATCTACATAACCCATATTTAGTTGAGCCAATAGACAAGTTTTATCTAGTTCTATTATACCAAAGGGCTTACAACTGAAAGACAAACAGCATATCTCCTTAACTATCTTTTCACCCTTTAGGCATCTTTTTCACTCCCCTGCCATTGTTGGGTGCAATAGGGCAGACCGGGAGAGCCGTCGATGAGCGGGGGCGCCAGAGCGCAGGTTATAGTGTGCCAACCTCCGCTGTCAGGTAGGGTGAGATAGGCCATATATAGGGACAGGCACCTCTCCTTGGTGCCTCTGTATTTTATTACATTGGTGATGGTGTTAATTCACGTTTTTGTATTTGAATTGTATTTAAATTGTTTTAGACATATTTAATATGCAAGTATAAAACTACAATTGTATTGGAGTCTAGCGGTGATTACTAGATTAGATACTGTAATTAGCTATCTTTATACTGTGAAATTTACTTGGGGGCACTTGCTTATCTCACACAGGACGGGGGGGGCACTTATCTTATATACAGACATCTAGCCTAGCTGCCATCTTTGTAAGGTCAGTTCACCTGCGCTGTGGCTTTAATCCATGTCAGTTAGGGGTCATGGAAAGGTCGCCATTAATTCTTATGGGAAATTTTTTTTTTTAAATGCGATTTAAAAAAGAAAAAAAAAAAATCTACAAATCGGATTGACTCCTAAAATACATAGCACACCTGTCCCCACCAAGGGCTTCGAAACGCTGCCTGAACGGGGTCTCTACGCCGAGCGGTTCGGGCCGCATTAATTGTGGAAAATGCGGAGAAGAATAAAATATAAGAAATATGTTGCTTGAACCTAGAGGGTTCAAGCACCATAATCATTACCACATACATTTTTTTTATTTTTTTTAAGTATTTACAAAGTTTATTAAAGTAATTTTTAGTTTTTTCTGTTTTCAGATCACACTTAAAATAAAAAGATAAAAAGTGCCCGGTGTATATAGTCACAAGTAATATATATACACAATGTAACAGTTACAATACATTTATTGCACAGATGTTACTCTTGTTTTTGTGAAATCAAAGGGCTTCCACCACTGTGCAAACTGTAAGACCTTCTTCCTCTGATCATCAAAGTTCTCTCGCATGGCTTTTCTCCAGACTCTGGGCTCCAGATCCAGCATGCCACCGATGATTTCATTGCCAAAATAATGTGGGAACTTATTATGGTCTTCAATAATGTGAGCAAAACCTCCTTGTAGTCCAAAATCCACTGAGAAATAAGGAAAGCTTTTTGGAACAGATCGCCGAACATCCTTTGTAGACAGGTCTATTAGCTTCTGGAATCTGACGAGGAATGGTCTATGAATAAGAATTGCTTTCTTGAAATAAATGGGTGCCATATCTCCCACCTCTTTCGGCAGGGGAATACATTGATAAACCAGATGAAAGTGTTTTTTTTTAAGTTTGTTTGTTTCCAAAAAGACGCAGTCCAGTCAGTTATCGGCAAATAGCCTGACTAATGTTTTACGGAACATCTGAATTTCATTCCATATGTCTTCATCCAGAAGCGTCGCTGCAGTGTAGTGTTGTAAAGGAACGATCAGACAATGTCCCTCTGTGAGGGAAAGGTGGTTGGGAAGACACAAATATACCTTCACTCCTATAGCAATGATCAGGTGCTTTGGCAGCTCAGCATTATCGAAGCAAAAATGGACATTTTTCCATTCTGACAGCCAGTCTCCGATGCTCGGCCATGGCTTGCCTCCTCTTTCCTCTTCCTCATTTGCTCGCTCTTTCTTTGCAGCTTTTGAGACAAACATATCGTCCAGGGTGTAGTAATCCTGGTCAGTCTTCTCTCTGAGCTTGGCTGCCATTCTCAGGCATAGCTTGTTCTGGTCTTCGGCTGTTCCCATCTTTTCTCTCTTGACAAGATCTTGAAGGCTCTGATGGTCGTCATCATGGAAGTAACGCACTCTCCTTGTCCACGTGTGTCTCAGCCAGTTGTCTTTCGCCTTCCTCCCCGCGGCTCTGCAGGACCCGCCCTGGAGTTTACTGGCCACGCTCTACCAGACAGGTCCGTTTTCACCAGCAGAACTTCTTGCTCTTCTCCAGCTTCGGATTTCTGGGATTTTTCTCTCCTTTCTTTCTCGTAGTCTTCCAGTCGATTTCGCTTTTGCTGACGAGCTTCTTCCAGTTGAGCTTTGAGTTTTGCAGCCATCTCCGTGTTCCCCATTATTTCCACCTTTACAATCTTAGCACCGAGCTTGTTATTATTTATTTATATAGCACCATTAATTCTATGGTGCTGTACATGAGAAAAGGGGTTACATACAGGGCTATAGATATGGTTAACAGTAAACAAATTTACGATGACAGACTGGTACAGAGGGGAGAGGACCCTGTCCTTGCGGACTTACATTCTACGGGAATTATTATAAGTGCTTGTTCTTTTGTCTACTCAGATCTGCAGTCATCAGCTGGCAGCACAGCGCCGGGGTTTTAGATCAAGACGAAAGTCCACCATACACATAAGATGGCTGTCGGGCAAGCAATGCTTCAGCCGATCATTCAACCCTACAGCCATCTCTGTAATCTCTACCATGCACAGGAGCGTTAACATTTCCGAGTGTTCCTGTGCTCTTTATAAGAAGGCTGCCGACAGACATCTGCCAGTGGCTGATCTATGGGAGAGCAATGCGATCAGCATTCAGAAATCGCACGTGTTCGATCGACATCTCCCCCATGACAATCAGTTGGCCAGGGTTCCCATACACATTAGACTGCTGGCCAAACCCATCGCTATTTTTTCTAGGGCAAGATGTAGTTTTCATTGGTACTATTGAAAGGTATTTGACACAAAAATGTCCTTTATTCCCTATATCCAATCACTCTCTCGCTTATGTCATCTGCACCTTAAAAACATCACCAGAATCTAACCTTCTCTTAACTTTAAAACTGCAAAAACTCTTACTGTCACTCATTTATCCTCATCTAAAATAATTAAAATTTCTCTCACTCAAACTCTCCACAGTTGTTCACCACCCTAAATCTTCTCCCTCGTCTCTGTCTATCACCCTACCTGTGTCCACTGTTCTGCAACTGATCTACTGATCTAAAACTAACATCTTCCATAATTCGAACCTCCAACTCCAAATTTTGTCTCCAAGACTTCTCTCATGCTGCACAAGTTTTCTGGAATGCACTACCCCAGACCACCCGATTAATACCTAGCCTCCACATTTTTAACCGTGCTTTAAAAACACATCTCTTTTGACAAGCTTATCACATTACTTCACTAATCTAACTGTTCTTTGTTCCCTCTTTATATATTCCTCAGAATCTAGTCTCTCCTACTCATCTGTCTCCTCATCCCCCATGCACCCAACAGCACTTTATGACTGTACTTAAAGCTGAATGAAGTCATCAGCCAGTATCTATTTGAAACCCCCTATTTATTAGAATTATGACTGGACCACACATAAGAGCGTTCTACCTACTGCGTCCCCCTTTATCATTACAGATTGTAAGGTTGCGAGCAGGACCCTCACTCCTGTCACTGGTGAACTATGTGCTACTGTTATGTCTTTACAATTAAGTTAGACATGTACAAACAATAAAGTGCTGTGGAATATGTTGGCGCTATATAAATAAAATTATTTTTAGCGTATTTACTACTTTTTGATGATTTTTTGCTATATTTATTGGGAGGTGAGATGAAGAAAAAAAATATAAAATCTGGATTTTATCTACTAACACACCTTTTTTTATTTTAAACAGTGCTAGGTAAGTGAAATGTAATCTATATTCGGTGGATCAACACAATTATGATTATATCAAACTTATGGGATTTTTTATATTTTAATTCTTGTTTTTCTTTTTAAACACAGAACAATAATCACTTTGCTAGATTCTTAGACCCATGGCTATTTTATTTTTCTGTAGCCAGAGTTGCTTTAGGGCCATTTTTGGTTATATGCAACATATTGATCACCTTTTATTTCATCTTTCTTTTCCAAGGATAAATAAAAATAATAAGTTTAAGGGGAAAAAAGCAAGATGGAAGGAACTGGGGCGGGATGGGGAGTGATGATCGTGGTTCCTCAAATTCATGATGAGTGGCGGTGTTCGCTACACCACAAATCTTACTCCAGCAGGGACTGGAGTAGGATTTTGTGGCCAGGCGCACACAGCGGTGTATGCCGCTCATTGGTCTCCAGCAAGGCCCCTCATCAAAGCTGATGTGAACAACGCTGGTCTTGATGTATCGCGCCCCAAGTACCTTACGTTTAACATTTAAAGCAATAGCGGAGTTCATGTACTCATTAACCGTAGTCCCCCGCCACATTCATTAAATCTCTAGAATACAGTTCTAGCCTCGAGGTTGGCTCTGAGCCTCCAAGCAATACTCGCCCCGTGTTTACTTGGGTATTATCTTATTGCCATCATTTCACTTTTGCATAAACTATTACTAACATTAACTCCTTCCTATTATTAGAAAGATGCGATACAACATAAGCCAGGTTTGTAACTTCACTGACGAGGCTGGTCCTTGGACAGAACTTCCACCACCTTATCAAGGATAGAGCCGACCTCTGCCATTGCTCCGAGTCCTTTGTCCCCACACATCAGGGTTTTTTCAATGCATGCAATCTCAATGTATCCAAAATTGCGAAGACGTTCAATCTGTTCTGTAGTGATGGGATGATCCCACATGGCTGTGTTCATAGCTGGACAGAAGAGCAATGGCTTCTTTAAGTCCCATGCACGAACTATGCAGGTCACCAGATTGGGGATGATTTCCAGTGGGATTTGTGACAAAGTATTGGCATCTAGGGGAGCAAGAACCATCAGATCTGCCCAGCGTCGTAACTCGATGTGTAACACAGGATCTGATCGGCGGTTCCACATCTTCCACTCGTCATCATCACTGTAGATTGGTACCGGTATATCCTGTATGCTGTAGAAATGCTTTGCTCTCTCTGTTGTCACAACCTGTACTTCAACCCCAGGTATCTTTTGCAGGCCAGACACTAGAACGGGCAGCATCAGGGCCGCCACACTGCCGGTGACACCAACAAGCACATGGTGGTTCATCTCTTCCTCACTGCGTATTTGGACAGGTTGTGGTTTTGCTTCGGGTCGTAAGGATGTTGGTGGGCTTTCTAAAAGGGGAATAAAGCTTCAAGTCTTCACCTGTGGGAGATCACTCCGCTCTTTCCACTTCTGGAAAATATTCAGGCAATGTCCACTTGTCTCAAAAGAAACTTTATAAAGCCCTTGACCAGCATTGTCTTGCAGGAAATAAAAGGAATTCAATGAGAAGTCTCCAGTTCAATTCTATTCAAGTCCAGTTTAACCAGTAAACAAATGGTGTTTAAACCTGAGACTTTGGCACCAGCCATGATGAGATTTTAATTAACTCTTACCGCCCGAGGAGATCCACCTTATAGATCATGACATCTCCCCTCCCAGGTAAGTATTGTTTCACATAATGAATCACAATGGCCACGGCCAGCCTTAGCCTGAATGGTGCCTTGTGTGAAACTGCTCTTTGGTGCCTTCATCCTATTTATTTTTTTTGATATTTTTACCTGGTTTTCATATCAGTAACAAGGACAGGAGACCTTTTTTTGAAGAATCTAAGAAAATTGATTTTTGATTGCCCCCAAACATGAAGTTTGGATTTTAGCCTATCCCATCTGTCACGATATGGTATGAAATATCATATAAGTTTAGTTGCTCTTCAGCTCATGAGGTGGGCTAAGCCCCCCTTCTTGGAGTGATGCTACAACAGTTTGTAGCTTCAAATTCCTTCTTTTTCACTCAGCCAAGAGCAGCTTTGCCAATGTATGGGAGAAGAGAGGTTTTATTGCCGAAAGGAATTTACGACTAGGCTCAAATCTCCTCTAGCAGAGAACTGTTTAAAATTCTCCAGAAATTCATGAAAGATTCTTTGTTTGGTTTTTGTACGATATTATGCACAATTTTTACGTTAAGAACACAAAAATATATATTCGTATTCCCACTCGGTGTATCTACCCATCCCTTGAAACTCGGGCTTCTAACTCCATCTGGTAAAGAAGTAGGGATTTCTCTGTAAATATGTATCCCAGATAGGACATATTTGATCTCATTAGAATGCTCACGTTAATCCGAGATGAATGATGGATTTGTTAGGACTATAACATGTTTTGTAGCGGAGTTATTGAAATTAGATATAGATTAGAAAAAATGAGTTAACTGAAGAAGTAGGAGGGACGAGGTGATCCAACCCCTTTCTGGGATGTTACAGGCTTAAGCTATAACTGTCTGCACACATCCCCAGCTTCCTTGTCCTATTTTCCTGGAAGAGCTGAGTACATCCCATGAGCTGGGACGTATGGAAAACTGCCCTAGCCTGGTTGCCTGTCATGCTTTGAACATGTGAGTGTTACATTTTCTCCTTTATTCCCTTTGTTATAATTACCCTTGTACATATTTGCAATTGTCTCATTTGTAACATCTTTATAAAATATTTTTTTGATAAAGCACTGCCTAATTTTTTATGGGATATAATATTTAATATTAGTTCGTTCTCCTGTTCTAAACCGTACCCCAAGTCTTCTGAAGGGAAATACGCTACTGTTACTGTTGTGTTGGGTTAGCTTCGGACCCGTTTAATCGAAGCTGGTGGCAGCATACATTTTGTACTGGGTAGTTGGGTGGCGTTATAGCGAATGCGGCGTTGATAATTATTGATCTTGCCTAAGTGGGAGTAGTTTATCGCGTCGCTGCAGCGTGCCCAATAGCCAGTACATAGCAGGCAGCCTGTCTGGCGACTAATTACCCTAGGTGCAGTACCTAATCTGACCTGAGTAAGGGGGGGCGCCAGAGAGCTGCAAGTGTTAAGTGGAACTGTAAGCGGGATACACAAATCCCTGCAGTTCGTGGTATATAGAAAAGCAGTGGGATACCTAGAATAAGCCCCTGCTGTAAACTAAGAGGTCAATAGCCTTGTGTGTGGTTTTTCATCACATCGTGGAGTGGAGGAATAACTAAGATAAGCCCCCCTGCCCATGTGATAGCCGTCTGTTGGCCTAAAGTCACCTCAATCCGTGACGTAGGGGTGACGGTCACGGTGTGAATCCTGACCAATTGGCGACAGCGGTCAGGGGAATCGTGACACCATCTAGATGAAATAAGACACAATATTGTAAAGTTTGAAGACTTCATTTATCAAACCATAAGAGGAATCAGACACAGGACATTTCAGAATATTAACAAAATATAGTTATGTAAAATCAAAAACTCTTATTATTTGAGCAGCACCACATTGTAGACAGTCTGGCCAAGGAGGAAAAAATAGTTGGCACTCCGTGATGCAGTAAAACAATCCTTTCTTTATTCAATGCAAGTAGTAAATGGATGCAGGGGAGGAGGTGCAGTGGAGGACAACACTCCACTATATAAGATATGACCGATGTCCTGTGTCAGCCATGAAGGTAGATTCATCCTCAGACCTGACACATTTCTCCCCCATTAGATTTTGCTAGTGTTCATCAGGGGACTTTCCTAGTGAGACCACAATGGCCCAACAGAGCTACAGTCAGGTAACAATCTGCCCTCAGAAGTTCTGAGCACAGGACATCTGTCTTATATATGCGGCTAAGTTTTAACCTGAGCTATTGATTGTCAAGCACAATTGCACTTGATTGTTGAAATATTTTTCTGTATTTTGTCCTTCGTTTGAGGGACCTAAAGGCCACTCATAATGGTCACCTTATAACTGACACCATAGCCTTCCATTATACCGTTAGCCTGACACTCGTACATCTTTGAGTCTCCCTTTGTAACATTTGTGGTCATCCTATGTCACCATATATTGTGAGTTAGTCAGTGTAAGAACCTTTTATAGATAAAGTATACACCCAAGTACATGCTTCCGAGACCGTATTAATTGAGTGGATGTCGGTCCATGATATCTACACAGCATAATATCCGGATGATAGTTACATAGTTTATACTAGTCAGTTAAAATCAAACTACTATTTCTATATTTCCTCTTCTTGATAGCCTATATATAAAGTATTATCAAGCTTATATACACTTCAGTGGTCTAGTGTGTTTGAATCTTCACAAATGAATTGGATCCATTTGGATCCTCCTGCATCTGTCGCTCTGTGTTTTCCTTATGTGAGGGTGTGCCAGGGCCATGGTCGTGGCTGAGAGTATGTGCTTTAATGCGCCCTGGTCTCCCATCACATGAATATAATGTCCCATCTGCAGCATACCTTCTGCTTCACCTTCTGCACCGTGGGGGTCCCATCGAGCTGGCTGAAGTTCTGCTGCTGGCATTGTTGCATATAAAGACAGTCCATTTAAAACTTTACTTTCCTCTGTTCACAGCACATCCTTTTCAGATACAGCATCAGCATAGAGTTCCCTTCAGTTAACATCCTCTACTTTCCCTGCACTTCTTTCTAGGTTCTTCAGTACGTGCCTGGGTCGTACCGCCTCTTGCGGTAAAGCAGCATACTCCCTGTCAAGAGTCTACTCTTGGGGGTCCCTCGTCTGTTCTGGATCGGATCTGAGGGAATTGGACCATGGGATGATCTGCCACATGAGCGACCTGCATCCCCGTACTGCTTAGGACCTCTTCTCTTGCTTCTGCTCCACACTGCTGTCGCACAGCTGCTTCAGCTGAGCTTCTGTCCATCTGGACTCTGAATGGCTGGGTATTTTGCTCTAACATTGCAGAACTATCTGCCCTACATGGGCACCCGGGCCATACATACTGTACATACATACATAGCAGTAAAGCATTATACTCCACTTTAAGGGGGTAGGGACGTGGAAGAGTTTCTGTACCCCCTTACATTTATAGATTTAGGGATTGAAGGGACAGCCCTCGAAGAGCGGGGGTGCCACATCGCAAAATTAGGGTGCCAACTTCTGCTGTTAGGCCGTCACAATCAAGGGCCTACTAGTGCGAGCATTAGGCTTACTTTACCACCTCCCAGAGACTGCTGCCTTGATTCCCTTGTTTATCCCTATAGGGGTGTTTTATAGCTATTCTGTAATATTTTTTTTTATTTTTTGATATTTAAATAGTTATTTTTTAAGGGGTTGTTTTTCTTTAGGTTTGTGGTTGGTGCACACTACCTCTCTTTGAACTCATTCTTAATGTTTTTGATATTACATACCCAGTATTTTCTCCTCGCCACGACAGCACCCACTTGAGAGGGGATCCGCCCCTTAGGAACAGGAAACCCTATGGAGAGAATAAAAGGGGCGGTCCCCCTCACTCCCACAGTTGGTTTCCTGTTCCTAAGGGAACCCAATGGAGAAGAGGATACCTAGCCTGGATGTCGTCTGTGCGGTTTACCTGTGAGGACGGCAGGGGCTCCAGTGCTGGAAGCAGTGTCGGGGGTCCTGGCTTCAGTTTCCCCCCCTCCGCTGGCAGGCTACGTGAGGCCAGGGCAGCAGGTCGCATGGGTCACGGGCAGGAAGACACATCAGGCGAGCCTGCGGCAAAGGATTATACCCCGGAGTGCGGCGCTGCTGCTGGCAGTAAATGCGGGAGTTATTGCTGCCATTTTCGCTCCCCTGGAGGCAAAGTACAAGCATCCAGTGTGGGAGCAGAGTAGAGATGACGCCGGGCAGTGCAGCACGAGATCCAAGATGGCCGCGACCCGGAAGTGGTGAGTACTTCCGGGTTCAATAGGAAGAAAATGGCGGCGCCCAGCTTTAAAACGCTCCAGCGCTGATTCCTCAGCGTCCAAGCATGGCGACGCCACCTCAGGACTCAGCGGTGCCTTCAGAGGACACAGCCAAATTCCCTCGCAGCAGCGCAAGCAGCGGAAGAAGATCCTCTACAAAGAGTGCTAAAGAGAAGAAGTCTGACCGATCTACATCTCAGCCTGTGCCTGCATCTCCTCCTCCACGGCCGGTACATTGATCATCTGCTTCACTGGGGTGAGTGTGTACCCTCCCTATTAAGCCGATTATGGCCCCTCTTGCTTATATACCCTAGGCAAAAAGATCGGAAAAATCAAAGCACAAACAAACAATGTGCCTTATGTACCCAGCCCCCTCCGGATAATTATGCAAAGAAAATGTGTTATGTCTGTATAGAGAAGACGGTACGGGAGGAAGCCTCTGTAAGATCCGAAGACATCAGACAGATGATTAGGGACGAGTTACGGGCTTTCCATAGTACAGAAAGTATTCCTGATTCTTGGAGCAGGAAGTATAATTCGCCAAGGTCAGATCATTCTTCTGATAAAGCAGATACGGATGCCTCTTTGGAATATATTTCCTCAGAAGGGGAGCAAGATGCGCGTTTTCCTACGGAGAGTATAGATAATCTGGTGAAAGCTGTATGTAACACCATGGGTATTAAAAGCAGTAAAGATCCTAAAACACCACAGGATATAATGTTTGCAGGATTGTCAGAAAAGAAGAGGCCTACCTTACCCGTTATAAATCCAATCAAAGAATTAAAAAAGAATGGGAGAGCCAGGGGCAAAGAGGTTTACCATCTTCGTCAAAAAGACGTTATCCCTTTAAGGATGAGGACATGTCTATCTGGGCCAAAGCTCCGAAGGTAGATGCAGCGGTTGCATCCACGTCCAAAAAATCCTTACTCCCCATAGAAGATTTGGGTTCCTTACAGGACCCACTGGATCGTAAGGCAGATACTTTGTTAAAACGAGCATGGGCATCATGTTCTGGGGCATTTAGACTGGCCATATCTGCTACATGCACTGCGAGGTCCATGCTAGTCTGGCTTAATGACCTGGAGGAAGGTTTAAAAGGAGGACTATCTAGAGAGAAATTAATCTCTTCATTACCCCTAATCAGAGGCGCTACGGCATTTTTAGCGGACTCCTCTGCTGACTCAGATTGGCTGCCAAATCAGCAGGCCTAAGAAACGCGGCTCGTCGAGCCCTGTGGCTAAAAGGCTGGAAGGGGGACGCCCAGACAAAAACAAAATTATGTGGCCTTCCTTGCCAGGGTGAGTACCTTTTTGGTACAAAATTAGATGAGATCCTCACCAAAGTGGGTCAAAGAAAAAAGGGGTTCCCTAATAACCATTTTCCGTCCTATAGGAGAGCCTTCCGGAAGCCTATCTTTAATAAGAGAAGGGATTTCAAAAACCAAGACCGCTGGGCAAATAAGGATAACAAACAAAGAGGCTCCATTTTCGGAAAACGTCCATTTAAAATGGAGGATAAACCGCGTTAGTATGGATCTACCAGTGGGTGGCAGACTATCTTTTTTCGCCCCGCAGTGGCGTGCTGTAACCTCCAACTCTTGGGCAACTAGCCTCATAACCTCAGGGTTAAAGTTAAAATTTGCCCGAGTCCCTCCGGACTCATTCCTGTTGACTTCTGTGAAGTCTCAATCTCAACAACAGTTTTTGGAACAGGAAATAATTGATCTCCTTTCCAAAAAAGTATTAGTTGAAATTCCGTATAATCAGAGGGGAAAAGGTTTTTACTCTCCTTTATTTTTGATCCCAAAACCTGACAGATCATATAGAACTATAATAAATCTAAAAAAGCTGAACATCTTTCTAGAAAATCAGACCTTTCAGATGGAATCAATCAGGTCCGCAATTAAACTTCTATTTCCGGGATGCTTTATGGCAGTCCTCGACTTAAAAGATGCATACTATCATCTACCAATTTATGATGAACACCAGCAGTATCTGCCTGTGGCGATAATGATTAGTGAGCAAATACATCATTTTCAATACACGGCCATGCCCTTCGGACTGTCAATAGCTCCTAGAGTATTTACTAAAGTGATGTCATTTTTAAGATTAAAAGATACTCAATTCCATATTTAGATGATCTTCTGGTAGTTGGGAACTCCCCCTCACAGTGTAATCAGCGTCTATCTGACACAATCTCATCCCTATAGGAAATAGGATGGTTGATAATCTGGATTTTTCCCAGTTAATCTCCAACAACCCGTCAAACGTTCTTGGGTCTTAACCTAGACTCTGATTGGATTCCGGAAGGAAACATCTGACAAACAGTCCATAATAATAAAAAAGGTACAGTCGGTAATTAATAACCCTGTAATCTCCCTTAGGGATGGTATGTCCCTTTTAGGTTCCTTTACGTCGTGCATTCTGGCGGTTCCATGGGCTCAATTCCACACTAGGCAGTTACAATATTTAATTTTACAGGAGGAAAGTAAACTTCAAAGCCATTTAAGTAGTCGTTTAAACCTCCCATCAAATGTAATATAGTCCATCTATTGGTGGTTGGAGCCGAATAATCTAGTTGGGGGGAGTCCCTTGGGTAATTAAACCTTCCAAGATAATTTTTACTGATGCCAGTCCTACTAGTTGGGGGGCACATCTAGAGGACCAGATTGTTCAAGGCCAATGGGCTATTAGTGAGTCAGATGATTCGTCTAACGAAAGGGAACTGAAAGCAGTTTATTATGCCATATGTAAATTCCTTCCACAGTTACACGGAACTAACATGAGAATACTATCAGACAACATGACTTCTGTGGCATATATAAACCATCAAGGAGGAACGAGATCAGGAGCTCTCATGTCCATAGCAAACATCTCCTTTCGTTGTCCGCACTACACATCAGGGGAGTGGACAATTCAAAGGCAGATTTCCTCAGTCACACTCCATCAGGGAGAGTGGGTACTTAGTCGGCGTATCTTCATGATGATCGCCAAGAAGTGGGGCACTCCCGACAGACCTTTTTGCAACGAGAGACAGACAGGTCAAAAAGTTTGCTTCATTATTCCTCTCCGACAACCCCGATATCCTGGATGCTCTCCAAGTTCCATGGACATTCCGGCAAGCTTACGCATTTCCTCCATTAATACTCCTTCCAACTGTAATCAGGAAGATACGGGAAGACAAAGCGAACATAATCCTGATAGCAACATTCTGGCCCAAGAGACCATGGTTTTCCTGCCTCAGAGCCATGTCTGTCTCAGATCCGTGGATTCTTCCAGAGACTCAGGACCTACTCTCTCAAGGTCCCTTCAACCACCCTCATGTGAAGGGCCTACGGTTGACAGCCTGGTGTTTGAAAGGCAACTATTAAAACAGAGGTTTTTCAGAGAGGTTAATTGATACCCTTTTACTTAGTCGGAAGAAGTCTACAACAACCATATATGTAAGAATATGGAAAAAAATTCCTAACTTTCTACCCTACAGCTCTGTTAGGAGAAATTCCTATTTCTGCCATCTTGGAATTTCTCCAAAAGGGGCGTGACTTAGGCTTGTCAGTCAGTACGCTAAAAGTACAGGTTTCGGCTCTGGGAGCGCTATATAGTCATAACATTGCAGGAGACAGATGGGTAGCACGGTTCATTTCAGCATGCCAAAGAACAGAACCGATCCAAATTCCCCACATACCACCATGGGATCTTAATTTAGTCCTGGAAGCCCTAACAGGGGGAACCATTCGAGCCAATGCACTCGGCCCACATAAAATTTGTATCTATTAAAACAGCCTTTGTTTCTTTAGTATCAGCCAGAAGAGTAAGCGATATTCAAGCATTATCGGTAGACCCTCCTTTTTTATCAATATTCCAGGATAGGATTGTGTTAAAGACAGATCCTTCCTACTTGCTTAAAGTGGGGACTAAATTCCACAGATCCCAAGAAATCTTCCTTCCTTCCATAGTAACCTTACAAATCAGGAAGAGGAAAGATACCATACTTTAGATGTAAAAAGGGCTGTAATAGCATACCTAGATAGGACTAGTCTCTGGAGGAAGAGCAGGGCTCTCTTCATTTCCTACCAGGGCCATAAGAAAGGTTCTGGGGTAATGAAGAACACGTTATCCCGGAGGATTCGGGATGCAATTTGCTTGGCCTATCTAGCAAGAGGAGAGAACCCTCCTGAGACTGTAAATGCACACTCTACCCGGGCGATGTCTTCTTCCTGGGCTGAGAGAGCGGAGGTTCCAATAGAACTGATATGTAAGGCCGCAACCTGGTCTTCTCCTACTACTTTCTATACTCACTATAGATTGGACTTGTCTTCCTCATCTGACTTGTCCTTCGGTAGATCAGTCCTTAACACGGTGATCCCTCCCAAATGACTCTCTGTAAGTCTCAAGTGTGTGCTGTCGTGGCGAGGAGAAAACACCGGATTACGTACCGGTAATGCTCTTTTATAGAGCCACGACAGCACCCCTTCACTTCCCTCCCTAATAATTATTCTTTCATAGATGCACTGATCAGGGTGAATGGTTCTTGTAGTTAGCTATACTTATGTTAACTAAAGATAAACGATAATATTGGATTGCCTACTAATACTGGTGGGCGGTTCCTCTCAATCTCTAACCCAACTGTGGGAGCGAGGGGGACCGCCCCTTTTATTCTCCATAGGGTTTCCTGTTCGTAAGGGGCGGATCCCTTCTCTCAGTGGGTGCTGTCGTGGCTCTATAAAAGAGCATTACGTAATCCGGTGTTTATTACTTATTGATGGTCCCCTGAGGTGATATCACTAATACAAAAATAAGCAATAGCTACTGAACATATACTAAATAAATTAATAATGGCAAATATGTAATTTTTTAACCTATTACACTACTAAATGAATTATTTGTATATTATGCATTAAAGATTGTTTTATGCACCTGTTAGACAGGGGTAATATTTAGTGGGGTCTTACCCTTAAGATCTTTATTTATATGGTTATAATCTTCCCAGGTAATTTAATCTCTGTACATTTGAAATTCTAAATCATAGCAAATAGACATAAAAAAGCACAAATAGAATAATTGGGTGCAAACGAAACCGTGCAAAAAACAGGCACAAAGGCAATGAAGAATGTGGGCCAAACTGGTAAACTGTAACGTGACTGATATTGCAAAGTGAAAAAAACACATGTTGGTCTTGCGTCAGCCTGTGATAATATAAGAATTGGGCATTTTTAAAGTAAATGCCAAAAATTAGACCACTCCGTTTATTAGTGATGGATGCTTCTATATTTTTTGCCAAATATAATCTGACAGGTGCCGCACTCCTAAAAAAAAAAAAAAAAACACTATATCAAAGTTCGTAAGTCTTCCCCCCCCCACCGTGATCGCCTCTACAATATCGGACCATCTGTCAGAGCCGGTGTTCCTCTCCGTCCTCACAATTTATTTGGATTTAATTGTGAGATTCCCAATTTAGTTTGTTGGCAGCCTCTTCTTTTAGGTAGTGATATTCCCACCTTGTTACTGTGTAATGTAATTCCTATTGTTTTTTATCTATATGACGGATAATACTATTTCCAAAAATGCTATTCCCACCTCTTCTAGATCTCAAGTATAAAGTATAGATTTCATTTTTACTAACTGTATAAAAGACACAATATTGTAAAGTTTTTAAAGGCTTCATTGATCAAGCACGAGTCAGACACGGGACATTTCAGAATGATGGAGCAGTGCGATTCATTACAATAATATACCACGATCTGTATTTAATAATAAAGACCATTATAATTCTTACAGAATAATAGAACGTTATTGTACAAGTATAGCTTTTAGCAATCGTATAAGCCACAGCGTCAGCCGCATGGACTGTAGCATCGGCAGAGTCTTATTTTTTTGGGGGGGGGCAGTAATGTCCCTCGTGTGAAACCTAATGATGGGGAACGTAACGGTTGAATCACACGGCGTGGTGAGGACAGCCCACGAGGTGTAGACACTCTCTGGTTGGGTCATCAATTGTCATTTTTAATCTGTCTAAAATCTTTCTAGTAGTAGAATTACCCATGATGAAGGACGATGTATATTTAACTGCCACTATCCACATAAATGTATCCCACCCCCGAGGTAAATTCCTGTTACACCCTGGACTTACAGAAACTTTGAAAATTGAAATCATATGAAAATATATTTGTAACACTTGTGTGTTTGGGAAAGTCACTGCTACCAACATTACAGCTCGTCTTGTAATATAGTGAGACTTGTGTAACTAAAAGGTGCGACTGTTAACCCTAGTTGATCCCATCAGCAGATGATCGGATTGAAGAAAGACAAAAACCAAGTGGATCACAGTAATGTACAGTAGTGTATGTGCATCTTTTATAGATTTTGTACCCGTGTTTACTATGTACAAGTCTGTAGTGTGTAAACAGACATGTGAATATTTTGTTGTATTGTATATAATGTGAATATACATGTAAATGCGCTTGTTTATATGGGTGGGGATTGATGGTGGGGGCCCAGACAAGTCCTGCACAGGGGCCCTTCACTGTCACTGTCCCCTATTTTAAAAAAGTGTAGATTCTGCGCTGAATTTTGTGCGTCTGCTGCATTTTCTCTAATATCTCTTCTGCGTATTCTATCCGCTAGTGACCTCAGTGATTTCCAACAGTTTTACAGCCCCACTTACTGCCATTGCTCTATTAAAGGAGACTGATGGATTTTTCTACAATTCTTTTAATCCACCATTCTTAGTCACAGAGGACTCTGGTTGATTCAGTACACGTCTTATTCGTGTGTCTGCAGAATTTAGCACATTGTTTTAGAATGATTTTTTTCAATTGTTGGTTTTTGCCTACGCAGCTGCATGATTTGCGGCTGCTAGACCGCTTGAGTACATGTGGGGATTGCCTGTTTGCTAGGCAATCCCCACATGTATTTAAGCTGCCTAGCAGCTACAAATTCTGCACAATCTAAATCTCCGAGCATGCTGAAATACTCAGACCACCCGAGCGTGCTCGGAGAAACTCGAGCAACGAGCATACCCACTCATCACTAGTCTTCAGGCGTCCCCACCCAACACACGGTACCGCTTCTGGTGGCAGCGGGTGTTCACCGGTTTTGCCCACTGAGCCCCTAGTCCGTTCAATTGTGGAGTAGAAGAGTAGAGCTCTCTGCAAAATTCCACTTGGCACGTGTGAGCAGCTGCCATCACCTCAATGGCTGCTCTGCAATCCTCTGTCCGGCGTGCGCTCCTCTGTGTGCTGGCCGATACCTGAACATCTGTGTTACAATGCTCGGCACGCATCTTCCCCTGCGCACCCACCGATATAGGTGAGAGTCTCACACTGCTGCCCTGTCTCTGCGTGCTGCGGCCTATCGCTCTCCTGACTGCATCTGCGGTCCGCACCCATTCAGCACTCTGGCAGGAAGCCCCTTGCAGTTCTCGTGCAACCCCTTTTAACCTTCCCCTGGCTACGCTCCCTTCACCCAGGTTACTGGCTCCCTCCAGCAGCAGGAGGCTCGGCCCCAGCAGTTCCGGAACTGGCGCTACAGCAGCACATGCAGCCCTGTCCTCTCCTCTACACATGCCAAAGCAAAAAGCTTGAACTTCACCTTCTACAATATGTTAGCCATGAAAATGCTGCTTTCCGCATGGTGGATACAGACGGTTTCCAAAAGCTGATGGCTGTCACTGTTCCACATTACCAGTTGCCCAGTCACCATTACTTCAACAACGTACCTGCGCTACACCAGTATGTTGCAGACATCTCCCTTTAACTGAAAAAAAAAATGTCTGCCAGGGTGCATTTCACCACTGACATTTGAACGAGCCACCATGGGCAGGGGTGTTGCATCTCACTGACTGGGCACAGCGTGACTGTGGTTCCTGCAGAGGCAGGTGGGGAAGGAACTGCTGCACAAGTGTTGAAATCTCCAAGGCTTGAGGGACAAACTTCTGTATCTAACACTTTGTCCACTGTTTTTGCCTCCTCATCCACTAGGGACTCCACTCACGCGCCCTCCTCCTCTCCCTTAATGAGACACATGTTCCAGCAGTGCAGAGAGAATCTCTCCCACCTCCATACTGCACAGGCATAGCTCAGGCAGTGTTCAAATTGATATGCCTTGGAGATCGAAGTCACAAAGTACAATAGTTGTGGACAGTTATTCCAGCGGAGTTTGAGCAATGGCTGTCTCCACTGAGCCTGTAGCCAGTGAAGGCAGTGTGTGATAACTGTGTGAACCTGATGGTGGCCCTATGCTTCGGCAACCTCACACATGTGCCTTGCATGGCTCATGTCCTCAACTTGGAGGTACAGCAATTTCTCGGCCACTATCCTGACCTGGATGTGCTGCTGCAGAAAGCACAGTCACTGTGTGCTGACTTCCGACGATCACACCCCTACAGAGGTATTTCAGCCAACTGGTGAACTAGTTGTGACTCAAAAGCCCGGAGCAGGGGTTAACAAATATTTATTTTTATCAATAACCTCCTCAGAGGGAGCAACAGCAAATAAACAGATAAAGGATGAGGGGTAAATGGAGGATAGAGTCATTTAGAATGGCAGTCTATATATTCCACTTGGCATGACTGTACGTTTCTTCTCTTGAGTCAGATGGTTGGTCGGCTGCCGGCTGAGGCCGATGTGGAGTTCTTCCAGCTTCCCTGCCTGAAAAGTCTGCCTCACTTCTGGTGGCAGGAAGCAGTCATAAGTCTTACCCACTGAGCCCCTAGTCCTTTATGCTGCAGCTCAGCAAAGTGGTGTTACCGCAATCCTCCACTAGGTGTGCGTTCCTCTGCACGCCCACCGAAACCTCGCTGCACCCGGCCGTTTTCACTACTTTGTGGCCTATCTTCCCCTGCAACCCGGCGCCAGTCCTCTGACTCCTCTGGTGGAAACTCCCTTTTCCCACGCAAACCCTTTTTATGCCTCCCTGGCTCACCATGCCCCTTCTACACTGGTTAAGCATTTGCTCCGTCTCCAATCTCCTTCGCCCTGCAACAGTAGGCTCGGCCCGAGCAGTTCTGGAAACTGTGCCCTGTCAGCACCCACAGCTCGGTCTTCTCCTCTACACGTTTCAGTGACTGTGGCAGCAGCAATGAGCTCTGAGGAGTATTTCATTTTGTGTAGCCTGGGCCAATGCAGTATGGACGTGGAGCAATTCACCCTTGCGGGGTTGGCACAGATGATGGACCTCTGCACCCTTCTATACAGTTTTGAAAAGGCTGCTAAGATGGTTGGCACTTATGATGCCATCATCAGCATCACTAT
Organism: Ranitomeya imitator; assembly: GCF_032444005.1. Lineage (NCBI taxonomy): Eukaryota > Metazoa > Chordata > Amphibia > Anura > Dendrobatidae > Ranitomeya > Ranitomeya imitator. The sequence continues at coordinate 802,359,090 of NC_091284.1, forward strand.
TCCGGTCACTTACATGCTGGAGCACACTTTGAACAGTTTGAGGGAGGAGAAAGTGGTCCCAGAGGAAGAGGAGGAAGCAGAGGAGGATATGGACAGTATAACAATATATCTACGTTCTGGACAGTCATAGCACATGAGGGTGCCGTGGGAGTGTGGACTGCAGCGATCGGGGGGGTTGGACTCCTGGTACCAGACAATCTGTTAGTGAAGTTGCAGGAGCCAAGGAACAAATTGAGGAGGAACAGGTGATGGTCACGCAACAGTCAGGAGATGAAGAGGATAATGATCCCTTCTCTGATATCCATGGTTTATGGAAGGGGACAGAAGGCAAGCTTGTGTTACTCTTCCATGAGATCCAAGTACATGGTGTGTTGGTTGCAGTCCAATACCTAGTGCAGAAGGCACTCATCTGCAACATGATGCTCGTATTGTTAGGATTAGATATAGTGCTGACTACTGCATTGCTACTCTTAGATCCACAGTACAAAAGTAAATTCTGCCACATGCCCACCCTCCCTGTGCATTCTGGAGTACTGAGACGTACTTGTAGACCATCTTAAGTGTGGTGGTGAGGCACAGTGCATCACAGTTCTAGACTTCCAATCCTCAGAACGTTGAGTTGCCGACTCAAAAACATTAGCAGCAGCAGTGTAAATGGCAGAAGCAATTTCTGTGATTAGTTTCATCGTATGCACCAGCAGAAGAGTACAAGTCTGACACATAGCAATCAACTGGAGCAGATGGTGTAGGAGTATCTAGAGATCAACATCAATGCCATTTTCCAGGGAGGTTTTGGACCCTTTTGCATTTTGGTCTTCAAAAATGGAAGTGTCCTGACCTTGACTGTCAGACCTTTTTGGAGGATTTGTCATGCCCAGCAGATAGCGTTCGCTCAGAACTTTCATAAAGATGAACAAGTCATTGCTCTCATATTGACTGGGTGGACTAGGCAATGGTGTAGTTTTTAGTGTCATGCACTGATCTCGCTTTATTGCAGTCTGTGACACTTTTGTCGAGGCTTCTGTGGCTGTTGGTGCTTGTGGCTGTTGGTGCTACTGCTGCTGATGCGCCACCAAGGCACTTGTTGCAACAATCAGAAGGTGTCTCCCGTTGTTACTTTAAAAAATATATATATTTTTAAAGCATGCAATATTCCTCCTTTTCCTTCTCCTTTTGCTTCCTCCAGAGTCACAACAAGCTAAATCTTTGGTAATTGGAGACTTATTTGGGTCTCCTTGTTGTGTGGTGTCTGTAGTGGAAGGGGGTGTCAAAGCCCCATAAGATTTTCATTCTGTGGAAATTGATGCCACTTTAGTAGTGTGCCAATAATTTTTTGAACTGTGACGACGCCAAATTTGGTCTCCATCTGGTGGGTTGCCTGAAGTGGAAGGGGTCTCGGAGCACCAGGCCTACAACTGTCACTCAGCTACCTCTTGCTGATCAATTTGTAAGCTAGAAATGCTGGACCAAGCCCTGTCCCATGCATTCATGCTGCATAATTATACCATTTGTACTCTGGGTTAATTGATGCAATTTTTCCTGGAGTCGGACCCTAATTTGAGTGGTTTTGGCAGCTTTTGGGCCCATCTTAAGGTGTGGTCTATGCCTTTTTGGGTTTGCCTCCCATTGAATTTAATGGGTTTTGGATGCATTCGGCGAACATCAGAATGTTCGCCAATCGTAACTGAACCTTAAATGTTCGCTCTTCTCCACAATGCACAAGCTGTGAAGGCTTTGTGACCAGAAGAGGCCAGTGGTTCAGTACTAGCACCAACACACCCATCATTACTCTGGTCAGCCTCTGCAGATAACTGAACAGTGGGCATGGATGTCTAACATTTGTTTGGTTCTCTAAGACTTTGAAGACACCACAAAGATGGTGAGTGGCGATCATGCCATAGTCCGCGCAACTATCTTGCTTCTATGCCTACTTAAACAGTCGCTGCTCATAATTAAAAAAAAAAAGAAGTCTAGCACTCATCTTCAGCAAACGTGGAATAGATTTATTTTTAGCACTTGAAACGTTTCAGTCCAAAGGGACTTTCATCAGTCACGTGCTAATGATAGCCAGTAGGGCTGTGTTCATGGGGAAAGAAACAGTACCCAATCAATGTACAAAGACATAGTCACTAGAGTTGAGCAACCTTAACCTTTTTAGAGTCGAGCCGGGTTTTGCGAAACCCGACTATCTTAGAAGTCGAGTCGAGTGGAATCGGCCGATTATCGCGAAAAGTCGGGTATCGCCCGAAACACGAAACCCAATGCAAGTCAATGGGGGAGCATAGTCGGCAGTGAGTGTAGGCCAGGAAAACACCTACACTGCCCATTTTAATGGCAAAAACATCCATTCTTGTTACAGAAGCTTGTCAATCGTAATTTACCTTATAATAATTGGAAGGCATTTGAAATTGGGGGTCATTTGGCTAAAGTTGTGGGGGGTAGGGCTGGTTCAAGTAATTAGTGGGCCCAGTAAATCTGGACCACGTCACGGCAGTGGAGCAGGGAGAGGTAAGTATTTCAACTTTGCAAGTGCTGTGATCCTGAGCAAGCAGGGGGGCCCACTCGTTGGCACTGGCACAGGGCCCCTCAAAGTACAGCGGTGTGTTTGCACGGCGGGGGCGCCTCCCACCGGCAGCAACACTTTTGCGTACTATGAGAGGCCCTGTGCCAGTGACGTCGCCAACTAGTATTCCTCCCCCCACCTGATGAAGGAACCTGCACTTTCATCTGCACCTTCCTCTTTGTCCCCGTGTAAGGTGGTATGGTATGCGGGAAGAGGAACCTGACTTTCAGCAGGGTCACAATCTTGCTGTGTAGCGTGCACGGGGAATTTTGCGTTATGGGTCAATGTACCAGCAGACTCATCTATCACTGGCTGGGCAATGGGCAGGATGAGGAGGAAACACAGATATAGGCCCAAAGAATAAAGTGGGCTAAATGCAGTTCAAAATTGGTAACACAGGAATAACCAGGGGGCATTGCAGTGGAGGACAACTGGAATGAGCGGCTGACACAGTAGGCCCAAATCAGTAAGTAGTCTAAATGCAGTTCAAAATTGGCAACCGTAGTAAACAGGCGGCACAGCTTTGTTCAGTGGAGGAGAACAGCAAGGAGTGGCAGACACCGATAGTAGGCCCCAAACCAACTAGTATGCCAAATGCAGTTGTTCCATTTAACTACAATTTAATGAGAGCCTGAAGATAGAAGCTCAGGAAAGGCAACCTGGGGAACACCTTGGAGTGGAACACACCATCTCTCTACACCCCATACCCAATTTGTAGGCCTAATGCAGCGTAGTTTCCAACAACTACTAAACGAGAGCATGAAGATCGAAGCTCAGGAAAGGCAACCTGGTGCACACCTTGGGGAGGCAGACACCGTTCGTAGGCCCTACCAAAGTTGTACCCCCAATGCAGTTTTAAAATTCCTAGAGGCTGAAAACAAGACTATTGACGCTCTGCTTTTTTCAAAGGAACACAGCTGTATTGAGTGGCGCAGACAGACACAGGTAGTAGGACTCAAACCAAAAATGTGGCTCACTGCAGCTTAAAAAAGTTACAGGGGTACACAAGCAGCAGTGCTCTGGGCAGTGGAGGACAATTTCAATAGTGGACCGCAGACAGACTTTGTACGCCTACTATTAAAAAAAGGATGCTCTATGCAATTAAAAATAGGTTCCAGGGGTCCACGGGCAGCAGTGGTGTGGTCAGTGGACGAGTATTGGAAGGAGGGACCGCAGACAGGCATAGTAGGCCTAACATAACAAAATTAGGCTGTAGACAATGTAAAATTGGTTCCAGGGGTACACGGGCAGCAGTGGTGTGGTCAGCGGAGGAAAATTGGAATTAGGGACTGCAGACAGACTTTGTAGGCTGTCCCCTGTGGACCATGCATCCAACACATTAACCCAGTGCGCAGTAATGGACACGTAACTTTTTGTGGACATGCCTACTGGTCCATGAGTCTCTTGTCAGGTGCACCTTTCTACTGTTTGATTGCCTGAGTGCTATGACAATTCAGACTTTCATGCCGGTGGAGGGCTGGGATGGCTTTTCTCGCAAAAGAAATGTCGACTGGGTAGCTTGAACCGTTGCACAGCGTAGTTCATCTGGGCTTTCTAAATATAAAACAAAGAAAAAAAAAAAAAAGGAGGCTACATGCACTTTCAGCTGGGTTCCAGGGGTACACGGCCAGCATTGATCTGGTCAGTGGAGAACTATTGGAAGGAAGGACCGCAGACACGCTTCGAAGGCCTAACATAATAACACATGGCTGTAGGCAATTTTAAATTGGTTCAAGGGGAATACCGGCAGCAGTGGTGTGGTCAGTGGAGGCCTAGTGGAAGGAGTGACCGCAGACAGGCATCGAAGGCCTAAAATAATAACACATGGCTGTAGGCAATTTTAAATTGGTTCCAGGGGTACACGGGCAGCAGTGGTGTGGTCAGTGGAGGCATAGTGGAAGGAGTGACCGCAGACAGGCTTCGAAGGCCTAACATAACAAAAATGTCAATACAATGGTATTGTGAGTGCCAGGCATTGAAGGATGTCAGCGCATAGACTAAACATTGGTGGAGCTGTGAGAGATAATTTTGCAAGTGGTAGAGCACTGTTTGAGCTGGGGGGGGGGAAACTGTCTTGTGGCCGGCGGTACAGGCCCAGGGCCCCTCATATTACAATGGTGTGTCTGACGTTGGGTGCGCACCACCACCGCCAGAGACACTATTGTACTATGAGGGACCCAGTGGCAGTGCCGTCGACCAAAAGCGGGCACACCCACCTCTTCAGACAAACAGCACTCTCACGGGTGCTGGCGCCAAGTGGCGATACCACGGCCCCGTGTGGGGAGTTTGGCCATTTAGTGAGGTGTAAACATGTCGTATGCTGGACAATCAGGTGCAGAAAATTACGAGATTGGAAAAGGCATTCAGAATAGTCCACAGGCAAGACCTTTTCATAGGAAAGCTAGGTGTCAGCCGGGCAAGGTGGGGCAAAAGATTTCGAAATCCAGTTGTGGTTCATTTTAATGAAGGTTAGATCATCTACATTTTGGGTAGCCAGACGAGTCCTTTTTTCTGTTAGTATTGAACCTGCAGCACTGAATACTCTTTCTGATAGGACACTAGCTGCCGGGCAAGCAAGCTCCTGCAATGCATATTCTGCCAATTCTGGCCAGGTGTCTAATTTGGATGCCCAGTAATCAAATGGGAATGACTGTTGAGGGAGAACGTCGATAAGGGATGAAAAATAGTTTGTAACCATACTGGACAAATGTTGTCTCCTGTCACTTTGAATTGATGCTGCAGTACCTGTCCTGTCTGCGGTCATAGCAAAATCACTCCACAACCTGGTCAGAAAACCCCTCTGGCCAACGCCACTTCTGATTTCTGCCCCTCTAACTCCTCTGGTCTGCTGGCCCCTGCAGCTCGTGTGAGAACGATCACGGGCGCTGTGTGCAGGGAATGCCAGAAGCAAACGGTCAACAAGAGTTGATTGTTTGGTTGCTAATATTAGTTCCAAGTTCTCATGTGGCATTATACAGGTCCTTCTCAAAAAATTAGCATATAGTGTTAAATTTCATTATTTACCATAATGTAATGATTACAATTAAACTTTCATATATTATAGATTCATTATCCACCAACTGAAATTTGTCAGGTCTTTTATTGTTTTAATACTGATGATTTTGGCATACAACTCCTGATAACCCAAAAAACTTGTCTCAATAAATTAGCATATTTCACCCATCCAATCAAATAAGTGTTTTTTAATAACAAACAAAAAAACCAACAAATAATAATGTTCAGTTATGCACTCAATACTTGGTCGGGAATCCTTTGGCAGAAATGACTGCGTCAATGCGGCGTGGCATGGAGGCAATCAGCCTGTGACACTGCTGAGATGTTATGGAGGCCCAGGATGCTTCAATAGCGGCCTTAAGCTCATCCAGAGTGTTGGGTCTTGCGTCTCTCAACTTTCTCTTCACAATATCCCACAGATTCTCTATGGGGTTCAGGTCAGGAGAGTTGGCAGGCCAATTGAGCACAGTAATACCATGGTCAGTAAACCATTTACCAGTGGTTTTGGCACTGTGAACAGGTGCCAGGTCGTGCTGAAAAATGAAATCTTCATCTCCATAAAGCATTTCAGCCGATGGAAGCATGAAGTGCTCCAAAATCTCCTGATAGCTAGCTGCATTGACCCTGCCCTTGATGAAACACAGTGGACCAACACCATCACTGACTGGGTACTTGACACTGGACTTCAGGCATTTTGGCATTTCCTTCTCCCCAGTCTTCCTCCAGACTCTGGCACCTCGATTTCCGAATGACATGCAAAATTTGCTTTCATCAGAAAAAAGTACTTGGGACCACTTAGCAACAGTCCAGTGCTGCTTCTCTGTAGCTCAAAAGTGGCTTTACCTGGGGAATGCGGCACCTGTAGCCCATTTCCTGCACACGCCTGTGCACGGTGGCTCTGGATGTTTCCACACCAGACTCAGTCCACTGCTTCCTCAGGTTCCCCAAGGTCTGGAATCGGTCCTTCTCCACAATCTTCCTCAGGATCCGGTCTCCTCTTCTCGTTGTACAGCGTTTTCTGCCACATTGTTTCCTTCCAACAGACTTACCATTGAGGTGCCTTGATACAGCACTCTGGGAACAGCCTATTTGTTGAGAAATTTCTTACCCTCTTGCTTGAGGGTGTCAATGATGGCCTTCTTGACATCTGTCAGGTCGCTAGTCTTACCCATGATGGGGGTTTTGAGTAATGAACCAGGCAGGGAGTTTATAAAAGCCTCAGGTATCTTTTGCATGTGTTTAGAGTTAATTAGTTGATTCAGAAGATTAGGGTAGTAGGTCGTTTAGAGAACCTTTTCTTGATATGCTAATTTATTGAGACAGGTTTTTTGGGTTATCAGGAGTTGTATGCCAAAATCATCAGTATTAAAACAATAAAAGACCTGACAAATTTCAGTTGGTGGATAATGAATCTATAATATATGAAAGTTTAATTGTAATCATTACATTATGGTAAATAATGAAATTTAACACTATATGCTAATTTTTTGAGAAGGACCTGTATTTTGCAATTTGCCTTTATAGCGAGGATCAAGGAGGCAGGCCAACCAGTAATCGTCATCATTCATCATTTTATTTATGCGTGTGTCCCTTTTGAGGATACGTAAGGCATAATCCGCCATGTGGGCCAAAGTTCCAGTTCTGAAATCTGCGGTTGTGCTTCGTTGAGGGGCAGTTTCAGGCAAATCCACGTCACTTGTGTCCCTCAAAAAACCAGAACCCGGCCTTGCCGCGGCACCAATTTCCAGTGGCCCCGGAAAAGCTTCCTCATTAAAAATATAATCATCCCCATCATCCTCCTCTTCGCCCGCTACCTCGTCCTCTTCGCCCGCTACCTCGTCCTGTACACTGCCCTGGCCAGACAATGGCTGACTGTCATCAAGGCTTTCCTCTTCCTCAGCTGCAGACGCCTGATCCTTTATGTGCGTCAAACTTTGCATCAGCAGACGCATTAGGGGGATGCTCATGCTTATTATGGCGTTGTCTGCACTAACCAGCCGTGTGCATTCCTCAAAACACTGAAGGACTTGACACATGTCTTGTACCTTCGACCACTGCACACCTGACAACTCCATGTCTGCCATCCTACTGCCTGCCCGTGTATGTGTATCCTCCCACAAAAACATAACAGCCCGCCTCTGTTCACACAGTCTCTGAAGCATGTGCAGTGTGGAGTTCCACCTTGTCGCAACGTCTATGATTAGGCGATGCTGGGGAAGGTTCAAAGAACGCTGATAGGTCTGCATACGGCTGGAGTGTACGGGCGAACGGCGGATATGTGAGCAAAGTCCACGCACTTTGAGGAGCAGGTCGGATAACCCCGGATAACTTTTCAGGAAGCACTGCACCACCAGGTTTAAGGTGTGAGCCAGGCAAGGAATGTGTTTCAGTTGGGAAAGGGAGATGGCAGCCATGAAATTCCTTCCGTTATCACTCACTACCTTGCCTGCCTCAAGATCTACAGTGCCCAGCCAAGACTGCGTTTTTCTGCAAGAACTCGGACAGAACTTCCGCGGTGTGTCTGTTGTCGCCCAAACACTTCATAGCCAATACAGCCTGCTGACGTTTGCCAGTAGCTGCCCCATAATGGGAGACCTGGTGTGCAACAGTGGAAGCTGCGGATGGAGTGGTTGTGCGACTGCGGTCTGTGGACGAGCTCTCGCTTCTGCAGGAGGACGAGGAGGAGGAGGAGGGGGTGCGAACGGCTACAGCCAACTGTTTCCTAGACCGTGGGCTAGGCAGAACTGTCCCAAACTTGCTGTCCCCTGTGGACCCTGCATCCACCACATTCACCCAGTGTGCCGTGATGGACACGTAACGTCCCTGGCCATGCCTACTGGTCCATGCATCTGTTGTCAGGTGCACCTTTGTGCTCACAGATTGCCTGAGTGCATGGACGATGCGCTCTTTAACATGCTGGTGGAGGGCTGGGATGGCTTTTCTGGAAAAAAGTGTCGACTGGGTAGCTCGTAGCGTGGTACAGCGTAGTCCATCAGGGCTTTGAAAGCTTCGCTTTCAACTAACCGGTAGGGCATCATCTCTAACGAGATTAGTCTAGCTATGTGGGCGTTCAAACCCTGTGTACGCGGATGCGAGGCTAAGTACTTCCTTTTTCTAACCATAGTCTCATGTAGGGTGAGCTGGACTGGAGAGCTCGAGATCGTGGAACTAGCGGGGGTGCCGGTGGACATGGCAGACAGAGATGGTGGGAGATGGTATTGTTGCCGCCGGTGCCCTAGATGCAGTGTTTCCTACTACGAAACTGGTGATTCCCTGACCCTGACTGCTTTGGCCTGGCAAAGAAACCTGCACAGATACTGCAGGTGGTGCAGAAAATGGTGGCCCTACACTGCCGGAAGGGATGTTGCGTTGATGACTAGCTTCATTGGCCGAGGGTGCTACAACCTTAAGGGACGTTTGGTAGTTAGTCCAAGCTTGCAAATGCATGGTGGTTAAATGTCTATGCATGCAGCTTATATTGAGACTTTTCAGATTCTGCCCTCTGACAGATGACTTTGCGCTGATCAATTGGATGTTTAAAAAAATGCCAGACTGCACTCTTTCTAGCATCGGATACCTTTTCAGGCATTGCAGACTGAGCTTTAACCGGATGGCCACGCTGTCCTCCAACAGGTTTTGGCTTTGCCACGCGTTTTGGGCAAGATACGGGCCCGGCAGATGGAACCTGTTGCGATGTTGATGCCTGCTGCGGCCCCTCCTCCTCCGCTTCAGAACTGCTGCCGCCTGCACACTGTTCCCCCAATGGCTGCCAATTGGGGTCAAGAACTGGGTCATCTATTACCTCCTCTTCTAGCTCGTGTGCAACTTCGTCTGTGTCACCGTGTCGGTCGTGGTATAGCGTTCGTGATGGGGCAACATAGTCTCATCAGGGTCTGATTCTTGATCATTACCCTGCGAGGGCAATGTTGTGGTCTGAGTCAAAGGACCAGCATAGTAGTCTGGCTGTGGCTGTGCATCAGTGCACTCCATGTCAGATTCAACTTGTAATGGGCATGGACTGTTAACTGCTTCACTTTCTAAGCCAGGGACGGTATGTGTAAAGAGCTCCATGGAGTAACCCGTTGTGTCGCCTGCTGCATTCTTCTCTGTTGTTGTTTTTGCTGAAGAGGACAAGGAAGCGACTTGTCCCTGACCGTGAACATCCACCAACGACGCGCTGCTTTGACATTTACCAGTTTCACGAGAGGAGGCAAAAGAGCTAGAGGCTGAGTCAGCAAGATAAGCCAAAACTTGCTCTTGCTGCTCCGGCTTTAAAAGCGGTTTTCCTACTCCCAGAAAAGGGAGCGTTCGAGGCCTTGTGTAGCCAGACGACGAACCTGGCTCCACAGCTCGAGACTTAGGTGCTATATTTTTTTTCCCACGACCACCTGATGCTCCACCACTACCACTACCCTCATTACCAGCTGACAATGAACGCCCCCGGCCACGACCTCTTCCACCAGACTTCCTCATTGTTTTAAAAACGTAACCAAACTAACGGTATTTGTTGCTGTCACACAACTTACACGGTGAGCTATAACTTCAGTATGATTTAGCTACCCCTTTACAGGTGGGTGAGACCACAACGAAAATCAGGCACAATGTTACACACTGTTGGTGGCAACAAATGAGAGAGATGCCACACACGCAGGACTGTCACTGAAGCACAAATATAAATATTAATCTCCCACTGATTTGATTTTTTTTTTTTTCAGGGAGACTTTAGAAACCAAATAAAACAAAAAATAGGCTTTCTATGGCCCACTGAGTGACAGATGGCACAGACAGGGATGGCACTCTAGCAGAAATGTCAATCTTAATCTCCCACAAAAAAAAAACAAAAAAACAAAACAAGGAGTGTCCTACAATTACTATCTCCCTGCAGTAATCTCAGCCAGGTATGGCAGGCAGCAATAAGGAGTGGACTGATGCACAAATTAAATAAAAAGTGTGGACAAACAAACAAGATAGCTGTGCAGAAAGGAAGGAACAAGAGGATTTGTGCTTTGAAAAAAGCAGTTGGTTTGCACAGCGGCGTACACACAGCAATGCAGCTATCAGGGAGCCTTCTAGGGCAGCCCAATGAGCTACAGCGCTGAGGAAGAAAAAAACAAAATGTAGCTTCCACTGTCCCTGCACACCGAAGGTGGTGTTGGGCAGTGGAAATCGCTACAGCACAAGCGGTTTGGTGGTTAATGGACCCTGCCTAACGCTATCCCTGCTTCTGACGAAGCGGCAGCAACCTCTCCCTAGGCTCAGATCAGCAGCAGTAAGATGGCGGTCGGCGGGAACGCCCCTTTATAGCCCCTGTGACGCCGCAGACAGCAAGCCAATCACTGCAATGCCCTTCTCTAAGATGGTGGGGACCAGGACCTATGTCATCACACTGCCCACACTCTGTGTTTACCTTCATTGGCTGAGAAATGGCGCTTTTCGTGTCATTGAAACACGACTTTGGCGCGAAAGTCGCGTACCGCATGGCCGACCCCGCACAGGGGTCGGATCGGGTTTCATGAAACCCGACTTTGCTAAAAGTCGGCGACTTTTGAAAATGAACGACCCGTTTCGCTCAACCCTAGTCGCCACACTATAGAGAACACAGGATAGGAGTAATATAACTTAGGCGGAGTGCTAGTATGGTGGGGCGATGACCACCTATAAAGTTAAACACCTGCAGTCTGAGGATGATGGCAACAGGAGAAAGAGGCACGGCCTCCAGACTTGGAATCCACCGCAAGATCCAGCCCCCAAGGCTCCGGGGCGGCCCTGACCGATTGCCCTCATGTGCATCGGGAAAGAAGCAGGGCGCGTCCGAGGGTGAGTATATTCCTATTAGGTATATACTCACCCTCGGACACGCCCTGCTTCTTTCCGGCAGCCTTCCTTCCTAAGAATCAGCGCTTGAAGGACCTTCGGTGACGTCGCGGCTTGTGATTGGTCGCGCGAGCGGTCACATGGGCGGTCGCGCGACCAATCACAAGCCGCGACGTCATCTAAGGCCCTTCATGCGCTGATTCTAAGGAAGGAAGGCTGCCGTTAGTACCAGGGCGCGTCAGAGGGTAAGTATAGCAATATTTTTTATTTTAATTCTTTATTTTACACTTAAATATGGATCCCAGGGCCTGAAGGAGAGTTTCCTCTCCTTCAGACCCTAGGAACCATTGGAAACCCAATGCACCGCATTGGGTTTCGTGTTTCGGCCGACCCCGACTTTTATAGGATCGGCCGATTTCACTCGACCCGCCTTTTGAAAATGTCGGGTTTCGTGAAACCCGACCCTATAAAAGTAAAAGTCGCTCAACCCTACTGAGAAGGTAATGCCGCAAAACATGAAGTAGGTTGTCAAAGCTGGGAATGGAAAGACAAAAAGCAACAAACTTCACTGGGTATCTGCGAAGTTCATTATATAATTTTGAAAAATGACCATATGCCCCACGTAGCAACAGTAGAGGGTCAACCCATAGCCTCTCTTGCAGCTGTGGTTCCTCTTCAAGCATATGGTTGCGAACCCCAAAGCGACGTGATACAAGCCATGCCAACCACAATAACGCCTCATTGTCAGTAGACCTATTTGTGACACTTAAGGAGTCCTAACACACCCCTAAGATGATATGTCTGTGGCTAACTTTTTAGGAACTCTTTTAACACATAATCACTAATGGCTCACACCTTTGCAAATTTAAACCCTTTAATTAATGCCTTAACCCCTCATATGGGAACCTTTGTGTGTGATACGTATGCACACAGACAGCACACGGATGATAAAAACGGACAGCACACGGATGGCCTACGTGAGCACATGGACACGGATAACTCCGGTACAGATTTCTCCGGTACCGGAAATATCTGGACGTGTGGGACAGGCCCGAGTCTGTAGAAAACATCGGACTGCCCTCGGATGTCAGTAGATTGCAGACATTGAAGGACATCTCCACTATCTGGTTTTAAATTAGAGCAACAAACACCAAATATCACATATACAAAATGTATACAGATGGATAAATGTATGTATATTATGACTAGTCACACTTACAGTGCATGTGCAAAACATGTGAAGAAATCTCAATGTGCACAATTAAGTGTGGATATATCGAATAACAAATCAAATCATTACCACATACAAAGTGCAAGAGTGCAAAAAAAGTACTGGAGGAATTGGATATGGGGGTAATATGCTTTTTAAGGGTCGCCAGGTCAAGTATTCGGCACACCCCAGCGTGTGTCTCGGTAAAACTTCCTTAGTCAGGGTTTTTTTTTCCAAAATGTGTGTGGTTACGGAACCAGGTGACCCTTAAAGGTATATTACCACCATATCTAATTCCTCCAGTACGCTTTTCTTGCACTCTTGCACTTTGTGCATGATTAAGTGTGGATATATCAAACAAATCAAACTAGATGGGCATTTCCTGAAGGAAATACATGGTGCTTTAACAGCGCTGCCAGACACACAGGACCGGGGGGCACTTATCTTACGTATATACAGACATCCCCCTATATACAGACACCGTACATTTGCCTAGCTGCCATCTTTGTAAGGTCAGTGCACCTGCGCTGTGGCTTTAATCCATGTCAGTTGGGGGGTCATGGATAGGTCGTCATTAATTCCTATGGGAAATTTTTTTTTTTTTTTTAAATGAGATTTAAAAAAAATAAATAAAATCCTACAAATAGGATCGACTCCTAAACTACATAGCACACCTGTTCCCACCGAGGGCTTCGAAACGCTGCCTGAACGGGGTCTACGCCGAGCGGTTCGGGCCGCATTAATTGTGGAAAACGCAGAGAAGAATAAAATATAAGAAATCGGATTACAATATGTTGTTTGAACCTAGAGGGTTCAAGCACCATAATCATTACCACATACATTTTTTTTTTTTTTTTTTAAAGTATTTACAGAGTTTATAAAAATAATTTTTAGTTTTTTCTGTTTTCAGATCACACTTAAAATAAAAAGATAAAAAGTGCCCTGTGTCACAAGTCACAAGTAATATATACACACAATGTAACAGTTACAATTAGGGTTGAGCGAAACGGGTCGAACATTTTCAAAAGTCGCCGACTTTTGGCTAAGTCGGGGTTTCATGAAACCCGATCCGACCCCTGTGCGGGGTCGGCCATGCGGTACGCGACTTTCGCGCCAAAGTCGCGTTTCAATGACGCGAAAAGCGCCATTTCTCAGCCAATGAAGGTAAACGCAGAGTGTGGGCAGCGTGATGACATAGGTCCTGGTCCCCACCATCTTAGAGAAGGGCATTGCAGTGATTGGCTTGCTGTCTGCAACGTCACAGGGGCTATAAAGAGGCGTTCCCGCCGACCGCCATCTTACTGCTGCTGATCTGAGCTTAGGGAGAGGTTGCTGCCGCTTTGTCAGAAGCAGGGATAGCGTTAGGCAGGGTCCATTAACCACAAAACCGCTTGTGCTGCAGCGATTTGCACTGTCCAACACCACCCTCGGTGTGCAGGGACAGTGGAAGTTTTTTTTTTTTTTTTTTCCCCTCAGCGCTGTAGCTCATTGGGCTGCCCTAGAAGGCTCCCTGATAGCTGCATTGCTGTGTGTACGCCGCTGTGCAAACCAACTGCTTTTTTCAAAGCACAAATCCTCTTGTTCCTTCCTTTCTGCACAGCTATCTTTTTTGTTTGTCCACACTTTTTATTTCATTTGTGCATCAGTCCACTCCTTATTGCTGCCTGCCATACCTGGCTGAGATTACTGCAGGCAGGGAGATAGTAGCTGCCTGCCATACCTGGCTGAGATTACTGCAGGCAGGGAGATAGTAATTGTAGGACATTCCCTGTTTTTTTTTTTTTTTTTTTTTTTTGGTGGGAGATTAAGATTGGCAATTTGGCATTTCTGCTAGAGTGCCATCCCTGTGTGTGCCATCTCTCACATAGTGGGCCATAGAAAGCCTTTTCATTTTTCTGTATTTTTTTTTGTGGGGTGTATAAATTCTCCCTGATAAAAATACAGTGGGAGATTAATATTGGCCTTTGGGCTTGTGTGCCAGTCCTGAGTGTGCCATCTCTCTCACAAATAGTGGGCCATAGAAAGCCTATTTTATTTTTTTTGGGGTTTTATAAATTCTCCCTGAAAAAAAGGGAGATTAATATTGGCCTCTGGGCTTCTGTGCCAGTCCTGAGCGTGCCATCTGTGCCAGTCCTGAGCGTCCCATCTCTCTCACAAATAGTGGGCCATAGAAAGCCTATTTAATTTTTTTTTTGGTTTTATAAATTTTCCCTGAAAAAAGGGAGATTAATATTGGCCTCTGGGCTTGTGTGCCAGTTGTGAGCGTGCCATCTGTGCCAGTCCTGAGCGTGCCATCTCTCTCACAAATAGTGGGCCATAGAAAGCCTATTTAATTTTTTTTTTGGTTTTATAAATTTTCCCTGAAAAAAGGGAGATTAATATTGGCCTCTGGGCTTGTGTGCCAGTTGTGAGCGTGCCATCTGTGCCAGTCCTGAGCGTGCCATCTCTCTCACAAATAGTGGGCCATAGAAAGCCTATTTAAATATTTTTTTGGTTTTATAAATTCTCCCAGAAAAAAAGGGAGATTAATATTGGCCTCTGGGCTTCTGTGCCAGTCCTGAGCGTGCCATCTGTGCCAGTCCTGAGCGTCCCATCTCTCTCACAAATAGTGGGCCATAGAAAGCCTATTTTATTTTTTTTGGGGTTTTATAAATTCTCCCTGAAAAAAAGGGAGATTAATATTGGCCTCTGGGCTTCTGTGCCAGTCCTGAGCGTGCCATCTGTGCCAGTCCTGAGCGTCCCATCTCTCTCACAAATAGTGGGCCATAGAAAGCCTATTTAATTTTTTTTTTGGTTTTATAAATTTTCCCTGAAAAAAGGGAGATTAATATTGGCCTCTGGGCTTGTGTGCCAGTTGTGAGCGTGCCATCTGTGCCAGTCCTGAGCGTGCCATCTCTCTCACAAATAGTGGGCCATAGAAAGCCTATTTAATTTTTTTTTTGGTTTTATAAATTTTCCCTGAAAAAAGGGAGATTAATATTGGCCTCTGGGCTTGTGTGCCAGTTGTGAGCGTGCCATCTGTGCCAGTCCTGAGCGTGCCATCTCTCTCACAAATAGTGGGCCATAGAAAGCCTATTTAAATATTTTTTTGGTTTTATAAATTCTCCCAGAAAAAAAGGGAGATTAATATTGGCCTCTGGGCTTCTGTGCCAGTCCTGAGCGTGCCATCTGTGCCAGTCCTGAGCGTCCCATCTCTCTCACAAATAGTGGGCCATAGAAAGCCTATTTAATTTTTTTTTTGGTTTTATAAATTTTCCCTGAAAAAAGGGAGATTAATATTGGCCTCTGGGCTTGTGTGCCAGTTGTGAGCGTGCCATCTGTGCCAGTCCTGAGCGTGCCATCTCTCTCACAAATAGTGGGCCATAGAAAGCCTATTTAAATATTTTTTTGGTTTTATAAATTCTCCCAGAAAAAAAGGGAGATTAATATTGGCCTCTGGGCTTCTGTGCCAGTCCTGAGTGTGCCATCTGTGCCAGTCCTGAGCGTCCCATCTCTCTCACAAATAGTGGGCCATAGAAAGCCTATTTTTTTTTTGGGGGGGGTTTTAGAAATTCTCCCTGGAAAAAAAAAGGGAGATTAATATTGCCCTTTGGGCTTGTGTGCCAGTACTAAGCGTTCCATCTCTCTCTCTCTCTCTTAGTCAGTGGGCCATAGAACGCCTATTTTTGGTTTTATTTGTTTTCTAAATTCTCCCTGAAAAAATCATTTTATTTTATTTGGTTTCTAAATTCTTCCTGATAAAATCATATTTTTTTTATTATTTTTTTTTCTAAAGTCTCCCTGAAAAAAAAAAAAAAAAAAAAAACAGTGGGAGATTAATATTGGCCTTTCTGCTTGTGTGCCAGTCTTGACTCCTGGGTGTGCCATCTCTCTCTCTCTCTCTCTCCAATTGTGGTCCATAGAAAGCCTACATTTTTTTTCCTTGATTTGGGTTCCAAAATCTACCAGAGAAAATAACTCCATCAATCATTGGTAGAAAAATATTGGCCTCTGGGCTTGTGTGCCACTCCTGATTCCTGTGTGCGTCATCTCTCACTCAGTGGCCCATAGAAAGCATATAGTTTGTTACATTTGTTTTCTAAATTCTCCCTGCAAAAATCTATTTTTTTTTTTTTGGGGGGTTTCTAAAGTGTTCCTGAAAAAAATAAAAATAAAAAAAAAATAATAGTGTGACATTAATATTAACATTTGTGCTTCAGTGACAGTCCTGCGTGTGGGGCATCTCTCTAATTTGCAGCCACCAAAAAAAGAGTGTGTAACATTGGGCCTGATTTTCGCTGTGGTCTCACCAACCTGTAAAGGGGTAGCTAAATCATACTGAAGTTATAGCTCACCGTGTAAGTTGTGTGACTGCAACAAATAACGTTAGTTTGGTTACGTTTTTAAAACAATGAGGAAGTCTAGTGGAAGAGGTCGTGGCCGGGGGCGTTCATTGTCAGCTGGTAATGAGGGTAGTGGTAGTGGTGGAGCATCAGGTGGTCGTGGGGGAAAAAATATTGCACCTAAGTCTGGAGCTGTGGAGCCAGGTTCGTCGTCCGGCTACACAAGGCCTCGAACGCTCCCTTTTCTGGGATTAGGAAAACCGCTTTTAAAGCCGGAGCAGCAAGAGCAAGTTTTGGCTTATCTTGCTGACTCAGCCTCTAGCTCTTTTGCCTCATCTCGTGAAACTGGTAAAAGTAAAAGCAGCGCGTCGTTAGTGGATGTTCACGGTCAGGGACAAGTCACTTCCTTGTCCTCTTCAGCAAAAACAACAACAGAGAAGAATGCAGCAGGCGACACAACGGGTTACTCCATGGAGCTCTTTACACATACCGTCCCTGGCTTAGAAAGTGAAGCAGTTAACAGTCCATGCCCATTACAAATTGAATCTGACATGGAGTGCACTGACGCACAGCCACAGCCAGACTACTATGCTGGTCCTTTGACTCAGACCACAACATTGCCCTCGCAGGGTGCTGATCAAGAATCAGACCCTGATGAGACTATGTTGCCCCATCACGAACGCTATACCACCGAACGACACGGTGACACAGACGAAGTTGCGCAGGAGGTACAAGAAGAGTTATTAGATGACCCAGTTCTTGACCCCGATTGGCAGCCATTGGGGGAACAGGGTGCAGGCGGCAGCAGTTCTGAAGCAGAGGAGGAGGAGGGGCCGCAGCAGGCATCAACATCGCCACAGGTTCCATCTGCCGGGCCCGTATCTTGCCCAAAACGCGTGGCAAAGCCAAAACCTGGTGGAGGACAGCGTGGCCATCCGGTTAAAGCTCAGTCTGCAATGCCTGAAAAGGTATCCGATGCTAGAAAGAGTGCAGTCTGGCATTTTTTTAAACAACATCCAATTGATCAGCGCAAAGTCATCTGTCAAAAATGTTCTACTTCCTTAAGCAGAGGTCAGAATCTGAAAAGTCTCAATACTAGTTGCATGCATAGACATTTAACCACCATGCATTTGAAAGCTTGGACTAACTACCAAACGTCCCTTAAGGTTGTTGCACCCTCGGCCAATGAAGCTAGTCATCAACGCAACATCCCTTCCGGCAGTGTAGGACCACCATTTAGCGCACCACCTGCTGTATCTGTGCAGGTATCTTTGCCAGGCCAAAGCAGTCAGGGTCAGGGAATCACCAGTTTCGTAGTAGGAAACACTGCATCTAGGGCACCGGCGGCAACAATACCATCTCCCACCGTCTCTCAGTCTGCCATGTCCACCGGCACCCCCGCTAGTTCCACGATCTCCAGCTCTCCAGTCCAGCTCACCCTACATGAGACTATGGTTAGAAAAAGGAAATACTTAGCCTCGCATCCGCGTACACAGGGTTTGAACGCCCACATAGCTAGACTAATCTCGTTAGAGATGATGCCCTACCGGTTAGTTGAAAGCGAAGCTTTCAAAGACCTGATGGACTACGCTGTACCACGCTACGAGCTACCCAGTCGACACTTTTTTTCCAGAAAAGCCATCCCAGCCCTCCACCAGCATGTTAAAGAGCGCATCGTCCATGCACTCAGGCAATCTGTGAGCACAAAGGTGCACCTGACAACAGATGCATGGACCAGTAGGCATGGCCAGGGACGTTACGTGTCCATCACGGCACACTGGGTAAATGTGGTGGATTCAGGGTCCACAGGGGACAGCAAGTTTGGGACAGTTCTGCCTAGCCCACGGTCTAGTAAACAGTTGTCTGTAGCCGTTCGCACCCCCTCCTCCTCCTCGTCCTCCTGCAGAAGCAAGAGCTCGTCCACAGACCGCAGTCGCACAAACACTCCATCCGCACCTGCCACTGTTGCACACCAGGTCTCCCATTATGGGGCAGCTACTGGCATACGTCAGCAGGCTGTATTGGCTATGAAGTGTTTGGGCGACAATAGACACACCGCGGAAGTTCTGTCCGAGTTCTTGCAGCAAGAAACGCAGTCGTGGCTGGGCACTGTAGATCTTGAGGCAGGCAAGGTAGTGAGTGATAACGGAAGGAATTTCATGGCTGCCATCTCCCTTTCCCAACTGAAACACATTCCTTGCCTGGCTCACACCTTAAACCTGGTGGTGCAGTGCTTCCTGAAAAGTTATCCGGGGTTATCCGACCTGCTCCTCAAAGTGCGTGGACTTTGCGCACATATCCGCCGTTCGCCTGTACACTCCAGCCGTATGCAGACCTATCAGCGTTCTTTGAACCTTCCCCAGCATCGCCTAATCATAGACGTTGCAACAAGGTGGAACTCAACACTGCACATGCTTCAGAGACTGTGCGAACAGAGGCGGGCTGTTATGTTTTTGTGGGAGGATACACATACACGGGCAGGCAGTAGGATGGCAGACATGGAGTTGTCAGGTGTGCAGTGGTCGAAGATTCAAGACATGTGTCAAGTCCTTCAGTGTTTTGAGGAATGCACACGGCTGGTTAGTGCAGACAACGCCATAATAAGCATGAGCATCCCCCTAATGCGTCTGCTGATGCAAAGTTTGACGCACATAAAGGATCAGGCGTCTGCACCAGAGGAAGAGGAAAGCCTTGATGACAGTCAGCGATTGTCTGGTCAGGGCAGTGTACATGACGAGGTACCGGGCGAAGAGGAGGTGGAGGATGAGGAGGATGATGGGGATGAGTATATTTTTAATGAGGAAGCTTTCCCGGGGGCACGGGAAATTGGTGGCGTGGCAAGGCCGGGTTCTGGTTTTTTGAGGGACACAAGTGACGTAGATTTGCCTGCAACTGCCCCTCAACCAAGCACAACCGCAGATTTGACAATGGGAACTTTGGCCCACATGGCGGATTATGCCTTGCGTATCCTCAAAAGGGACACACGCATTACAAAAATGATGAACGATGACGATTACTGGTTGGCCTGCCTCCTTGATCCTCGCTATAAAGGCAAATTGCAAAATATTATGCCACATGAGAACTTGGAACTAATATTAGCAACAAAACAATCAACTCTTGTTGACCGTTTGCTTCTGACATTCCCTGCACACAGCGCCCGTGATCGTTCTCACACGAGCTCCAGGGGCCAGCAGACCAGAGGTGTTAGAGGGGCAGAAATCAGAAGTGGCGTTGGCCAGAGGGGTTTTCTGACCAGGTTGTGGAGTGATTTTGCTATGACCGCAGACAGGACAGGTACTGCAGCATCAATTCAAAGTGACAGGAGACAACATTTGTCCAGTATGGTTACAAACTATTTTTCATCCCTTATCGACGTTCTCCCTCAACCGTCATTCCCATTTGATTACTGGGCATCCAAATTAGACACCTGGCCAGAATTGGCAGAATATGCATTGCAGGAGCTTGCTTGCCCGGCAGCTAGTGTCCTATCAGAAAGAGTATTCAGTGCTGCAGGTTCAATACTAACAGAAAAAAGGACTCGTCTGGCTACCCAAAATGTAGATGATCTAACCTTCATTAAAATGAACCACAACTGGATTTCGAAATCTTTTGCCCCACCTTGCCCGGCTGACACCTAGCTTTCCTATGAAAAGGTCTTGCCTGTGGACTATTCTGAATGACTTTTCCAATCTCGTAATTTTCTTCACCTGATTGTCCAGCATACGACATGTTTCCACCTCACGAAATGGCCAAACTCCCCACACGGGGTCGTGCTATCGCCACTTTGCGCTTGGACCCTTGAGAGTGCTGTTTGTCTGAAGAGGTGGGTGTGGCCGCTTTTGGTCGACGGCACTGCCACTGGGTCCCTCATAGTACAATAAAGTGTCTCTGGCGGTGGTGGTGCGCACCCAACGTCAGACTCACCGTTGTAATATGAGGGGCCCTGTGCCTGTACCGCCGGCCACAAGCCAGTTCCCCCCCCCCCAGCTCAAACAGTGCTCTACCACTAGCAAAATTATCTCTCACAGCTTCACCAATGTGTAGTCTAGGCGCTGACATCCTTCAATGCCTGGCACTGACAATACCATTGTTTTGACATTTTTGTTATGTTAGGCCTTCGAAGCCTGTCTGCGGTCACTCCTTCCACTAGACTTCCACTGACCATACACTGCTGCCCATGTACCCCTGGAACCAATTTAAAGTGCCTACAGCCAGCCCAATTTTGTTATGTTAGGCCTTGGAAGCCTGTCTGCGGTCACTCCTTCCACTAGACTTCCACTGACCAGACCACTGCTGCCCATGTACCCCTGGAACCAATTTAAAGTGCCTACAGCCAGCCCAATTTTGTTATGTTAGGCCTTGGAAGCCTGTCTGCGGTCACTCCTTCCACTAGACTTCCACTGACCAGACCACTGCTGCCCGTGTACCCCTGGAACCAATTTAAAATTGCCTACAGCTATGTGTTAATATTTTAGGCCTTCGATGCCTGTCTGTGGTCACTCCTTCCACTAGGCCTCCACTGACCACACCACTGCTGCCCGTGTACCCCTGGAACCAATTTAAAATTGCCTACAGCCAGCCCAATTTTTTTATTTTAGGCCTTCGATGCCTGTCTGCGGTCCATTCTTTCAACTACTACTACACTGACCAGGGCACTGCTGCCCAAGTACCCCTGGAACCAATTTAAAATTGCCTACAGCCATGTGTTAATATTTTAGGCCTTCGATGCCTGTCTGTGGTCACTCCTTCCACTAGGCCTCCACTGACCACACCACTGCTGCCCGTGTACCCCTGGAACCAATTTAAAATTGCCTACAGCCATGTGTGATTATTTTAGGCCTTCGATGCCTGTCTGCGGTCACTCCTTCCACTAGGCCTCCACTGACCACACCACTGCTGCCCGTGTAACCCTGGAACCAATTTAAAATTGCCTACAGCCAGCCCAATTTTTTTATTTTAGGCCTTCGATGCCTGTCTGCGGTCCATTCTTTCAACTACTACTACACTGACCAGGGCACTGCTGCCCAAGTACCCCTGGAACCAATTTAAAATTGCCTACAGCCATGTGTTAATATTTTAGGCCTTCGATGCCTGTCTGTGGTCACTCCTTCCACTAGGCCTCCACTGACCACACCACTGCTGCCCGTGTACCCCTGGAACCAATTTAAAATTGCCTACAGCCATGTGTGATTATTTTAGGCCTTCGATGCCTGTCTGCGGTCCCTCCTTCCACTAGGCCTCCACTGACCTGTCTACTGCGGCCCGTGTACCCCTTGAACCAACCTAATAAAATATTTAAAAAATTAATTTGATTATAAAAAATAAGATCGTGTTGAGATCTCAAATGCAGACATTTTAACAATCAAAACAAACACACAACAAATATCTGGAACTGTACTACAAAGGTCCAACAGCTACAATTTCTTTCTCCTGCAAGAAGTTAACTGAAAGTTTTTTGGAGTTGTTAACACAGATATGGCATCCACCGAGTGTTGTCCTGTCGCGTCTCCTTTAAATTATTTCCAATAAGATGTTAAACTATTAATTTAATAAAATCAATAATTAAAAAATTAATTGAGTAAGTCAAAAGCACATTGCAAATAAACATTAATTACAAATCAAGAAGCATGGCGCGTCCGAGGGTGAGTAGATACCGAATAAGAATATAATCACCCTCGGACGCGCAATGCTTATTTACAACAGCCTTCCTTCCTAAGAATCAGCCCTTCCGTGGTGTAGAGAGAGGTTGTTGTTACACTCCAAGGTGTTCCCCAGGTTGCCTTTCCTGAGCTTCGATCTTCATGCTCTCGTTTAGTAGGTGTCGGAAAGTAGGCTGCATTAGGCCTAAAAAATGGGGAATGGGGTGGAGAGAGATGGTGTGTTACACTCCAAGGTGTTCTCCAGGTTTCCTCGCCATTGCTTCGATCTTCCGACTCTCGTTTAGTAGTTGTAGAAAACTACACTGCATTAGGCCTACAAAATGGGTATCGGGTGGAGAGAGATGGTGTGTTACACTCCAAGGTGTTCCCCAGGTTGCCTTTCCTGAGCTTCTATCTTCAGGCTCTCATTAAATTGTGGTTAAATGGAACAACTGCATTTGGCGTACTAGTTGGTTTGGGGCCTACTATCGGTGTCTGCCACTCCTTGCTGTTCTCCTGGTTTCCTGTCCTGAAATTCCATTTTCAGCCTCTCGTTAAGTAGTTGTTAATGTTAGACTGCATTTGGCCTACTAGTTGGGTTGGGGCCTACTATCGGTGTCTGCCACTCCTTGCTGTTCTCCTCCACTGAACAAAGCTGTGCCGCCTGTTTACTACGGTTGCCAATTTTGAACTGCATTTCGACTACTTACTGATTTGGCCCTACTCTCTGTGTCAGCCTCTCATTCCAGTTGTCCTCCACTGCAATGCCCCCTGGTTATTCCTGTGTTACCAATTTTGAACTGCATTTAGCCCACTTTATTCTTTGGGCCTATATCTGTGTTTCCACTTCATCGTGCCCATTGCCCAGCCAGTGATAGATGAGTCTGCTGGTACATTGACCCATAACGCAACATTCCCCGTGCACGCTACACAACAACATTGTGACCCTGCTGAAAGTCAGGTTGCTCTTCCCGCATACCATACCACCTTACACGGGGACAAAGAGGAAGGTGCAGATGAAAGTGCAGGTTCCTTCATCAGGTGGGGGGAGGAATACTAGTTGGCGACGTCACTGGCACAGGGCCTCTCATAGTACGCAAAAGTGTTGCTGCCGGTGGGAGGCGCCCCCGCCGTGCAAACACACCGCTGTACTTTGAGGGGCCCTGTGCCAGTGCCAATGCCAACGAGTGGGCCCCCCCTGCTTGCTCAGGATCACAGCACTTGCAAAGTTGAAATACTTACCTCTCCCTGCTCCACTGCCGTGACGTGGTCCAGATTTACTGGGCCCACTAATTACTTGAACCAGCCCTACCCCCCACAACTTTAGCCAAATGACCCCCAATTTCAAATGCCTTCCAATTATTTTAAGGTAAATTACGCTTGACAAGCTTCATTAAGAAGAATGGATGGTTTTGACATTAAAATGGGCACTCTAGGTGTTTTCCTGGCCCCCACTCACTGCCGACTATGCTGCCCCATTGACTTGCATTGGGTTTCGTGTTTCGGTCGATCCCGACTTTACGTCATAATCGGCCGATTTCACTCGACCCGACTTTGGACATAGTCGGGTTTCGCAAAACCCGGCTCGACTCTAAAAAGGTCAAGGTCGCTCAACTCTAGTTACAATACATTTATTGCACAGATGTTACTCTTGTTTTTGAGAAATCAAAGGGCTTCCACCACTGTGCAAACTAAGACCTTCCTCTGGACAAAAGCCGTGCGAGAGAACTTTGATGATCAGACTCTGGGCTCCAGATCCAGCATGCCACCGATTGTTTCCTTGCCAAAATAATGTGGGAACTTGTTATGGTCTTCGATAATGTGAGCAAAACCTCCTTGTAGTCCAAAATCCACTGAGAAATAAGGCAAGCTTTTTGGAACAGATCGACGAACATACTTTGTAGACAGGTCTATTAGCTTCTTATTCATAGACCATTCCTCGTCAGATTCCAGAATTGCTTTCTTGAAATAAATGGGTGCCATATCTCCCACCTCCTTGGGCAGGGGAATACATTCATAGACCAGATGAAAGCTTTTTTTAAGTTTATGTTTGTTTCCAGAAAGACGCAGTCCAGTCCGTTATCGGCAAATAGCCTGACTGTTTTACGGAACATCTGAATTTCATTCCATATGTCTTCATCCAGAAGCGTCGCTGCAGTGTAGTGTTGTAAAGGAACGATCAGACAATGTCCCTCTGTGAGGGAAAGGTGGTTGGGAAGACACAAATATACGTTCACTCCTATAGCAATGATCAGGTGCTTTGGCAGCTTATTTCTCTACATTTCAGTTCACTCGTTGTGTATGTCCTATTCTAATGTATAATGTATAATGTTCTTCTGTCAACTCCACTGTCATGTCAACTATGTAATTCCTTTATGATTTTTATAATTTAAGTTGTGCTGCTGTGATACCATAATTTCCCACGGGATCAATAAAGTGTATCGTATCGAAGCAAAATGGACATTTTTCCATTCTGACAGCCAGTCTCCGATGCTCGGCCATGGCTTGCAGCCTTTCCTCTTCCTCATTTGCTCGCTCTTTATTTGCAGCTTTTGAGACAAACATATCGTCCAGGGTGTAGTAATCCTGTTCAGTCTTCTCTCTGAGCTTAGCTGCCATTCTCAGGAATAGCTTGTTCTGGTCTTCGGCTGTTCCCATCTTTTCTCTCTTGACGACCATCAGAGCCTTCAAGATCTGGTCATCATGGAAGTAACGCACCCTCTCCTTGTCCATGTGTGTCTCAACCAGTTGTCTTTCGCCTTCCTCCCCGCGGCTCTGCAGGACCCGCCATGGAGTTTACTGGCCACGCTCTACCAGACAGGTCCGTTTTCACCAGCAGAACTTCTTGCTCTTCTCCAGCTTTGGATTTCTGGGATTTTTCTCTTTCTTTCTCGTAGTCTTCCAGTCGATTTCGCTTTTGCTGACGAGCTTCTTCCAGTTGAGCTTTGAGTTTTGCAGCCATCTCCGTGTTCCCCATTATTTCCACCTTTACAATCTTAGCACCGAGCTTGTTATTTATTTATAGAGCACCATTAATTCCATGGTGCTGTACATGAGAAAAGGGGTTACATACAGGGCTATAGATACGGTTAACAGTAAACAAATTTACGATGACAGACTGGTACAGAGGGGAGAGGACCCTGTCCTTGCGGACTTACATTCTACGGGAATTATTATAAGTGCTTGTTCTTTTGTCTACTCAGATCTGCAGTCATCAGCTGGCAGCACAGCGCCGGGGTTTTAGATCAAGACAAAAGTCCACCATACACATAAGATGGCTGTCGGGCAAGCAATGCTTCAGCCGATCATTCAACCCTACAGCCATCTCTGTAATCTCTACCATGCACAGGAGCGTTAGCATTTCCGAGTGTTCCTGTGCTCTTTATAAGAAGGCTGCCGACAGACATCTCTGCCAGTGGCTGATCTATGGGAGAGCAATGCGATCAGCATTCTGAAATCGGACATGTTCGATCGACATCTCCCCCATGACAATCAGTTGGCCAGGGTTCCCATCCACATTAGACTGCTGGCCAAACCCATCGCTATTTTTTCTAGGGCAAAATGTAGTTTTCATTGGTCCTATTGTAAGGTATTTGACACAAAAATGTCCTTCATTCCCTATATCCAATCACTCTCTCGCTTATGTCATCTGCACCTTAAAAACATCACCAGAATCTAACCTTCTCTTAACTTTAAAACTGCAAAAACTCTTGCTGTCACTCTTATTTATCCTCATCTAAAATAAAAATTTCTCACAAAACTCTCCACAGTTGTTCACCACCCTAAATCTTCTCCCTCGTCTCGGTCTTTCACCCTACCTGTGTCCACTGTTCTGCAACTGATCTACTGATCTAAAACTAACATCTTCCATAATTCGAACCTCCAACTCCAAATTTTGTCTCCAAGACTTCTCTCATGCTGCACAAGTTTTCTGGAATGCACTACCCCAGACCACCCGATTAATACCTAGCCTCCACATTTTTAACCGTGCTTTAAAAACACATCTCTTTTGACAAGCTCATCACATTACTTCACTAATCTTAGAAGCGGAGGCCGATGTCGTCCTCGTCACATTATAATTCCATTATTCCTTGTCACATGGACACATCTGTATATAGCGAGTTATCAGCAGGACCCTCTAATACAATGTATATGGCGGAGTCATGGGGGGATTGTTCCTATCGTTTTTCCTCTTCCCTGTAGATCAGATGCAGAATCAATGATTGAGCAGAATGCCTCCCTGCTAACACCCTTGCACCTCTCCAGTCCATCCTTAACTCTGCTGCCCGACCAATTCATCTCTCTCCTCGCTACTCCTCCACTTCCCCCCTCTGCAAATCTCTTCACTGGCTCCCATTCCTTCAGCGTATCCAGTTCAAATTACTAATTCTGACCTACAAAGCCATCCACAACCTGTCTCCTCCATATATCTCTGAACTAATCTCCCAATATCTTCCCTCACGTAATTTTCGGTCCTCCCAAGACCTCTTTCTCTCCTCCACACCAATTCGCTCCTCATCCAACCGCCTCCAAGACTTCTCCCGAATATCCCCCATCCTCTGGAATTCTTTGCCCCAACACGTCCGACTATCAAACAATCAGATCCTTCAGACGGAACCTGAAAACCCATCACTTCAGGAAAGCCTACAGCCAGCACTGACCCCGCTGCCTCCTCATCACTACCGAAGCTACTGCCTCACCAACACCGGAGCTCCGGCACCCCTCAATCTACTGTCTACTTCCCCATAATCCTGTAGAATGTAAGCCCGCAAGGGCAGGGTCCTCGCCCTTCTGTATCAGTCTGTCATTGTTAGTTTACGATATCTGTAAGTTGTATGTAACCCCTTCTCATGTACAGCACCATGGAATCAATGGTGCTATAAATAATAATAAATATTCATGGTTTCATTTACCATTTCTGTATTTTGTGCTTGTGAATATCAGAATGTGACATCTGGAAACCACCATCTGAAGGACAATTTCCTTGTGTGTTGCTGAATAAGACAACAGAAACCAATATATTACACACTGTCCTATTAGTTGTCATTTTTGTGAATTGCCCCGCCCCCCCCCCCCACCCTCAAGCTTCCCTAGCAGCATGCAAAACCCTGTGTTCAACTTCTGGTATGGTAGTACAATTGCAACCATTATATCAACGTCTTTAGCTTGTATCGTCCACTACTGGCCAGTGCAGTTCCTAAGGTCGATGCTTCCAATTCAAATTATGATATAAAACACTTGTACTAATAACGTTAGTAAAAAAAAAATACTTCCTTTTTATAGTTCACATGTGCTGTCTAATCCCCCATTTTCGGCTTTAGAGGTTGAGTGTTATTTGGAGAGTAGGATATCTTGATACTTCACGCTTGTGTATCGTATATCAAATCCTTTCTTGCCGATTATATCAAGTGGGGATTCAATACGAATTCATTTTCATACTGATTATACAATTTCTTCTGGAGGCCCGGAACCACAAAAACGTTTTAGCCGCATCGCAGATGTATCATGACCATCAAAGAGCTCCATGTAGTCATAACCACAATCTGCTTCTTCTTCCACCTCAAATGTTGGGAAGTCGAGTTCAATTCGAAGACCTTTCTGTCACCAACAACCACTCACAATCTGCTTTGACTGGATAATTGTTGTCTCCAAACGGAGCGTGTGAAAACAAGTCTCCTGGCTTTGGTTCTGGTTTCAGTCTACCTCCACACTCCGTGGAATGTGTGGCTTGAAAACCTTTTCTTTGTACGGATGCGTCAGACAAAACAGAAACATCTCATTTCCTGTAGCAACTAAAGGCTCTGGAGTTTTATTGCCAGTCGTCCCAGGATTGAAGACTTCTCCGTTTTCCCATCAAAAACCTCCAGGTGGTCATAGGCGCACTCTTGATGCTGCTCAATTTCAAATTTGCCAAACGTTAGTTTAAAGGTACTGTCACACTAGACGATATCGCTAGCGATCCGTGACGTTGCAGCGTCCTCGCTAGCGATATCGTCCAGTGTGACAGGCAGCAGCGATCAGGCCCCTGCTGGGAGATCGCTGGTCGGGGAAGAAAGTCCAGAACTTTATTTCGTCGCTGGACTCCCCGCAGACATCGCTGAATCGGTGTGTGTGACACCGATTCAGCGATGTCTTCACTGGTAACCAGGGTAAACATCGGGTAACTAAGCGCAGGGCCGCGCTTAGTAACCCGTTGTTTACCCTGGTTACCAGCGTAAAAAAACAAACAGTACATACTTACATTCAGCTGTCTGTCCCTTGCCGTCTGGTTCCTGCCTTGACTGCTGGCCGTAAAGTGAAAGCAGAGCACAGCCACAGCGGTGAGTCACCGCTGTGTGACTCACCGCTGTGCTGTGCTTTCACTTTCACTTTGCAGCCAGCAGTCAGTGCAGGAACCAGACGGCAAGGGACAGACAGCTGAATGTAAGTATGTACTGTTTGTTTTTTTACGCTGGTAACCAGGGTAAACAGCGGGTTACTAAGCGCGGCCCTGCGCTTAGTTACCCGATGTTTACCCTGGTTACCGGGGACCTCGGGATCGTTGGTCGCTGGAGAGCTGTCTGTGTGACAGCTCTCCAGCGACCAAACAGCGACGCTGCAGCGATCCGGATCGTTGTCGGTATCGCTGCAGCGTCGCTAAGTGTGACGGTACCTTAACCCTATGGCCTGGAGTGGCACTTATTTCCAGGCAGATGACAATCACTGTGCAAACATAGTGCTCGCTATGTTCACTACACTAAGAACCCTATGCTGGAGGTCTGCCTGACAGCGGAGGTTGGCACCCCAAACATAGAAACGAGAAATGGCAACCTGAACTCATATCAAAATCGCCTAGTTAAGGACACCTCCTGGACAATACTTATGCTGACTGCACCCCAGATGTCCAAATTGGGATGAACAAGTACATTTTTTTATACAATAAAAATTGTTTTTTTTGGCTAAAGCCTTGGATCTTTTAATTTTTCGTCTGTTTACGTTTAGCTAAGGCTAGTTCTCATTTTGTATTGTGGTCTTCACGGTATTATAGTTACATGTGTAAATAGAAGTGTTTTGGTTTTTTTTGCCAGTGAATGATGTACCCCAGAGATGGCGAAGCTGCCGTGATAAATA
Organism: Ranitomeya imitator; assembly: GCF_032444005.1. Classification (NCBI taxonomy): domain Eukaryota; kingdom Metazoa; phylum Chordata; class Amphibia; order Anura; family Dendrobatidae; genus Ranitomeya; species Ranitomeya imitator. The sequence continues at coordinate 802,388,763 of NC_091284.1, forward strand.
CTGGAGGGAGCACCAGCATAGTAGTTCCTCGACCAGAAAAAAAAAAAATGTCCCTACCTCTATATGAGTCGCTTAAACTTTTTAAGCCCCTGTCATGGACCCAAGATGGTAAGTACTGTTTTTCAGCCTTATTGTTAAAGTTTAAAACCACATTTGTAGTTACCAAAATGATAAAGAAAAGTGGTTTTAATTTATATTTAGACCAGAATCCAACATACAGGAAAGACGCCGCCTCTGAGGAAGGGCCATCCCAACCTGCGGTTCAATGCCCATGTGAGGAAGATGTCCCTGGACCATCAGAGGAGGAAGGTCATGGACCAACAAACCCTCAAGAGGATGCAGCACCGCAGGAAGAGCAGCAGTCCTACATTGCCCCTAGATACCTCACCCCACGAATCATCAATACCACAGCGAATGCGCAGAAGGAGGGATGCACAAAATGTAGTGTCAAGGAGGCAAATTGATAGCCATATAATTGATTATATTGGGCCCCTTTCACCATCACCGTCATTTTAATTTGTAGTTGAGTACTAGCCATCGTATCCTTTGAGTCTATTGAGGAGCACTGACCTGGCATATTCGTGCGCTACAATATACTTCAGCTGGATGTGTGACTGAGGATGCAGATCCAGCTGAAGTAAGGGCTGGCATCCCAGGGCCTCACACCCCCTGTTCAGATGGCGTGGCATTGATGGCAGTTTGACATGCAGATTCCACGGCACATTGAGGTTATCGTAAAAGACATGTTGGGGTGGTTAAAAAGAAAGTCTCCTGCCCTCATTCATGTTCTGAGAGACTGGGTAAAAAAGTAAATAAATAAAAAGTCAGTAGGGTGTGGGCAAAGAAGAGCAGTTTCACCCAAGGCACAATTCATGCCAAGTCCGGCCCTGGCCATTATGGATCATTCTTACCTGGGAGGGGAGATGCCATGATCTATAAGGTGAGGTGGGTCTCCCTGCGTGTGAAGAGTTAAATTAAAATCTTACGGCTGGTGGCGAAGCCTCAGGTGTAAGCAACACCATTTGTTTACTGGTTAAACTGGAGACTTCTCATTGAATTCCTTTTATTTCCTGCAAGACAATGCTGGTCAAGGGCTTTATAAAGTTTCTTTTGAGACAAGTGGACATTGCCTGAATATTACTAATGTATTACTAATGTATGTTATATATCATATGGTAAGGGTGTGCTCTATTCCTTCCATGATTACACTTGCAACACCGGCTCCTTGTCTTGCCTTGGGAGGAGGTAAACCAATTCCATGCTGCCCTCTTCTGCCTTAGTTTGGCAATGCAACTTGTTCTTCTGATTGAAAGATAAGTGGCAATTGGAGGTGGTGCGTGCGGGACCAAAAGCACTTTATGTTCTGGTGTTCTGGTTGCAGCGGTGGCAATCGCATCGCCCCTGCAGCCAGTCACTGAGCTCGGAGGCTCTCACAATGTCTACCGCAAGAGCCGCCGAGCTCTGTGGTTGGCTGTATTGGTGTTGTGCATGTCACCCACTGCAGCAAAGATACAAACAAGATCACCAGGGGAGATGAAGAGTTTGGGGTCCACTTTTCTTTAAGTGAAAAACCCCCATTAACGGTCTTGTGTATTTTTTTTGTGCTGGCATTGTGCCATCTTATGGATGTGTGGCCTGCACGGTGTCCATGACCATTATAGAGAATGACTAAATAACACAAATACTGCACTACAAGTGCCTATGATTTAACAATTTGCTGATTATTAAGTGGGCTCCTCGCCTACTTTACCCCTTACACTGTTTAATGCACATTTAAATGTATATAATAAAACATGTAAGAGGTCCTAATGTGAAAAAAAAAAAAAAAAAAAAAGCACTGGATGGTTTTAGTGGGGAGAGGAGGTAGAATTGGGGCAAGTGGGGTGTACAAATAGCACCCTATTCGGAGTGCCCCGTGTCTTACAGCAACAGAGTGCTGAGACAAGAGAAGGAACTGCCCAGCAGATTCCCGGATACTCCGATCTGATTAAGGTCAGTTGGAGCCTCCCCTTCATGCAGCCCAGTTAGTCAAATTAAAAGTTACCACCATCCTACCAAGGCCGGGACTGAGAAAAGGCTTTGGCCATCGAAATAGTGAGAAAAATTTTATCGGCTACCCATAACTTATATTGAAAAATATAAGGATTGTTACAAGTCTGCAGTAAAGTTCATCTTTCAAGTTTGCACGAGACCCCGGTGTATGCTTCTTTCGTCCGCAGCCTCATCCCTTGCGGGCATCAACATAACTCACAGTCTCATATCTGTTGACTCCCCTTTATAATTGCCACTGAACCTAGGGATTGTTAGAGCCAATCGAGTCACCGTGACTGAACCATCCTCAGATTCTAGGCCCTGCATCTCACAAGGATCTGCGTGATCTCCCACAGGTGAAGACTTGCAGCTTTATTCCCCTTTTCAATATGGATTTAAAACCATTGACCATCCGTCTCTACGACCCCTTCATAGATCTGGCACCTATAATGTCCTTCCTAAAAATATACTGCAGCACGGTCAGAGGAGGGATAAAATTGAGGAACAGGTTTAATATTCCCAACGGGAAAATTCTTTTCTGGGTTCGCTTCAAGCAAGAACTGCATGGTATCGGAGGATTGTCCCACCTGCCAGCCATCTTCTGTAGGAGGTTATCGAGCATTTGTGCTCTTCCCAAGGCAGCCGGAGTATTGTCTATCATGCTTTCAGTACATTCACACCCAGGACTCATCCCAAGGTAAATGCTGCCGCAACTGCACAATGCCAGGGTATGGGGCCAGGTATTGAAGCAGCCAGATCTGGAGGAGACCCAGTTTTCCTGGAATTCTTGGCTTGGAGACAGATGAAATGTCTGAACTAGCTACAGAGTAAACAGTGACCCACACACTTGGCCAGTTAACTCACCCTTTTCTAGAGCCTCAGGGGAACCCTGTCTCCAGACACAAAACTGAAGTACAGACAGTGAATGCCAAATGACCTCATACTTCCAGCACTACAGACAAGCCTTAATGAAACCCAAATGACTGACTGGAGTGCTTATACCTCAGTCTGAGGGTCAACTGCTGGTTTATGACAAAAGGGAAGACCAGAGACATCCAGATCTCCACCATGCCTGGAGTGGAACCTCTAAACCCCTGGTAACCTCTCCGCCGGAAGCTATGGACCTCAGCCTCGGAGACCGCACAGAAAGAAAAATGACTGTCACCCCTACTGGGCTTGTGAGTATGAGCTCCCCTCCTATATTTCCTGAACCTGATGGCTCTGAAACTACTGGGGATAGGTCTGCCAAATCTGCTCCTGATTTATCACCACCGGCAAAATTTTGACAGCTGGGAGACCGTCCACAAGAAATCTAAAACATTTAAAGCAGACTCTGGTAACTGACATGGATTCTAGCCTTGTACGCCAATTTTTGATGCAAGGCCCCTTCCCACCTTACCCAAAAGCTTCCAAAGACTGGCAGAGACACTGGATTCAGACAGTGTGGGGCGTCATCACCCTTTCTTGATATGGACGCTGTGACACTACAAATGCCCAATACCAAAATGTCCTCAAATACTGTTTGAATATTTTCTTTGTATGGATTTTCCTAATTACTATGTTTTACCATATCTGTTTTATAATTCACATTTTCAATAATTTCCAAAGATGTTTGAGGTTTTCAAGGATACTGCAAGATGAAGAGCCATCTAAAAGGATCTTGCAGAGAAATCGGGGGTGGGGGGTAATTTGTGCCTTCAAGAATGTGGATTTTCCAAGGCACCCAGGAACGCTCAGTGGGGTGAAGTTATGGAGAGGCAATATGGTCGTTTTGAGGAGGTTGGGATCCGGTTCATAAAATCAAAACTTTACTGTAGATTCATATACATTGTGAAGTGCTTTCTCTTAATGGTCTATTTTTTTTTTTTTTTACTACAATTTTTCTTAGGCCACATTCAAGATTTGATCAGTATTTTACATCAGTATGTGCAAGTCAAAATCAGGAGTGGGACAGTTAGAGGAAACTTATAATAGAAAAACGGCACTACTTATGCATTTTTCACCCACTCCTGGCTTTGGCTTACCTTACAAATACTGATCAAATACTGAAAGGGTGAACGTGGCCTTAAAGAAACTTTCTAGCTCAAAAAAAACTACAGCTTCACAATGGAAGGATGAAAGGTCAATTAATTTCAATCTTGGATAAGACTTGTAAATCCTGTTACCCAATATTTCATAATGGCTTATATACATTGGAATTGTCCTGATATATTCCATCATGTGTGAGGTCAGTGGTAAAGCTATGATCGGTGCCATCATCCTGAGAATTAGTTGCTTCCTCTTGCAGTTTGATGGAATAGCGATCAACACCCGATCACATCAAGTCTCTTTATTCTCTTTGACATGTACGGATTCCAGATCTTACTTGCGCTGTTCATTATAGAAGTAAAGGTACCGTTACACTAAACGACTTACCAATGATCACGACCAGCGATACGACCTGGCCGTGATAGTTGGTAAGTCGTTGTGTGGTCGCTGGGGAGCTGTCACACAGACAGCTCTCTTCAGCGACCAACGATCAGAGGAAAGACTTCGGCATCATTGAAACGGTCTTCAACGATGTCGAAGTCCCCCTGCAGCACCCAGGTAACCAGGGTAAACATCGCGTTACTAAGCGCGGCCCTGCGCTTAGTAACACGATATTTACCCTGGTTACAAGTGAACACATCGCTGGATCAGCGTCACATGCCGATCCAGTGATTACAGCAGGTGATCAGCGTCCAAAAAAAAGGTCCTGATCATTCCCCACGACCAACGATCTCCCAGCAGGGGCCTGATCGTTGGTTGCTATCACAACGAGATAGTTAGCGGGATCGTTGCTACGTCACAAAAAGCGTGACGTTGCAACCATATCGTTAATGAAATCGCTATGTGTGAAGGTACCTTAACTTGTGGATCACATTCTAGGTAAACTGGGTCATAGGTTTATACCTTTATTTCTGTTTGGGACATCTGGTCACAATGTGTGGGATTATATTGCCTTTATATCATAACGGTTGCCCATTTCCTTCCTTAATTTTACAATAGAACAATGGAGCATTGTCTAATTGTATGTTTTATTCTTTTTCTCCTGCATTAAAACAACGTTTAAAAAAAGAAGAAAGGCTAAAGCTTTGTTTGAGAAATACAATTTTTTTTGGTTCCTTCCTGGTATATTACTACTTTTCATCTTGTTGGGGGACCCGAATTGTGGGTTACTCAGACGATTAGTGTGTGCGGTGTGAATGATTTGGAGGAGGACAATATGGGAAAGGTGTCTGGAAGCTGAATGCTAGTTAGTATGCTGGATAACCAGAAAGTGGAAATGGGCTTCAATGTCTGCAGTCTGATGATATCCGGGTGCAGTCCGTTTTCCATGTACTCATTGAGTTGTATGGCCGAGTCCAGTCAGAATATCGCATCAATATTGGGCATGCTTTTTTTTTTTTTCACACCCAAGGAAAAATTCTTGTGTGCAAAGCCCCATAGTATACCATTGGTTCAACTGCAATCAGTGTTTTATCAGATCACACGAAGACCTAAAATATTGTCATGTGCACGAGCTCAAACTGGTTACTGGACATGTGAACAAAGCCCAAGAAGAAGGCCGGTGAGGACGAGTAGCTAGAATCGAATCAAGTGACTGACACATACAGGCAACATCTTGTATCAAGCCAAGCTCGATTTGTAGGGAAAGGATGAAAATACTCATGCCCAGAAGACAGAAGTATTCTAGCACAATCTGCACAAAGGAACAGCGCTCCACCGGGTGTATAAATCCAAAGAAATCTTTATTCAGCCATTAAGCATAAGCAATGTTTCGACCATATGCTGGTCTTTTTCAAGCATACAGATATGGCTAATAGCGCGGAATAGCGCCTCGTCACATGACCCGACAGAGGCAGCACCCGGAAATGACACAGGCTAGTGCCGCACCTCCGCATACCTCCAAGCCGAGCAGGTCACCAAGGGAACGCTGGTAAACACTACCGCGTCATCCTTAGACCACGCCCACCAGACAGTCCAGGACACAGAGCATCGGCACAGGCGCAGTGCGTCATGACCGAGACACAAAGGAACCGCTCAGACGCAATGCAAACCTTCGATGCCAACACTCCTACCCCGGTATTGTCCAGCAGGCTAATGACCAAGGAAATGCATACACAAAATGGGGCTCATCTCTTAGGATACACTGTATAATCATCTCAGAGATCACTCAATACATAATATTCTCTACATACAGTGGGGCAAAAAAGTATTTAGTCAGTCAGCAATAGTGCAAGTTCCACCACTTAAAAAGATGAGAGGCGTCTGTAATTTACATCATAGGTAGACCTCAACTATGGGAGACAAACCGAGAATAAAAAATCCAGAAAATCACATTGTCTGTTTTTTTAACATTTTATTTGCATATTATGGTGGAAAATAAGTATTTGGTCAGAAACAAACAATCAAGATTTCTGGCTCTCACAGACCTGTAACTTCTTCTTTAAGAGTCTCCTCTTTCCTCCACTCATTACCTGTAGTAATGGCACCTGTTTAAACTTGTTATCAGTATATAAAGACACCTGTGCACACCCTCAAACAGTCTGACTCCAAACTCCACTATGGTGAAGACCAAAGAGCTGTCAAAGGACACCAGAAACAAAATTGTAGCCCTGCACCAGGCTGGGAAAACTGAATCTGCAATAGCCAACCAGCTTGGAGTGAAGAAATCAACAGTGGGAGCAATAATTAGAAAATGGAAGACATACAAGACCACTGATAATCTCCCTCGATCTGGGGCTCCACGCAAAATCCCACCCCGTGGGGTCAGAATGATCACAAGAACGGTGAGCAAAAATCCCAGAACCACGCGGGGGGACCTAGTGAATGAACTGCAGAGAGCTGGGACCAATGTAACAAGGCCTACCATAAGTAACACACTACGCCACCATGGACTCAGATCCTGCAGTGCCAGACGTGTCCCACTGCTTAAGCCAGTACATGTCCGGGCCCGTCTGAAGTTTGCTAGAGAGCATTTGGATGATCCAGAGGAGTTTTGGGAGAATGTCCTATGGTCTGATGAAACCAAACTGGAACTGTTTGGTAGAAACACAACTTGTCGTATTTGGAGGAAAAAGAATACTGAGTTGCATCCATCAAACACCATACCTACTGTAAAGCATGGTGGTGGAAACCTCATGCTTTGGGGCTGTTTCTCTGCAAAGGGGCCAGGACGACTGATCCGGGTACATGAAAGAATGAATGGGGCCATGTATCGTGAGATTTTGAGTGCAAACCTCCTTCCATCAGCAAGGGCATTGAAGATGAAACGTGGCTGGGTCTTTCAACATGACAATGATCCAAAGCACACCGCCAGGGCAACGAAGGAGTGGCTTCGTAAGAAGCATTTCAAGGTCCTGGAGTGGCCTAGCCAGTCTCCAGATCTCAACCCTATAGAAAACCTTTGGAGGGAGTTGAAAGTCCGTGTTGCCAAGCGAAAAGCCCAAAACATCACTGCTCTAGAGGAGATCTGCATGGAGGAATGGGCCAACATACCAACAACAGTGTGTGGCAACCTTGTGAAGACTTACAGAAAACGTTTGACCTCTGTCATTGCCAACAAAGGATATATTACAAAGTATTGAGATGAAATTTTGTTTCTGACCAAATACTTATTTTCCACCATAATATGCAAATAAAATGTTAAAAAAACATACAATGTGATTTTCTGGATTTTTTTTCTCAGTTTGTCTCCCATAGTTGAGGTCTACCTATGATGTAAATTACAGACGCCTCTCATCTTTTTAAGTGGTGGAACTTGCACTATTGCTGACTGACTAAATACTTTTTTGCCCCACTGTATACTTCAACCATAAGGAAACATCATAATTATATTTCCTCACTGGTTATGACATGTTACAAGGTAGTATATAAAAAGATCACAGGTCAGAACATGAATAGGGATCAACAAAAAAACCTATATATTACATATCTCACACCACAATCAATAGTGAACATATAACATAACAGCCACACAGCGGCAGCCGGGAATTCGGAGAAGCATCATCTTTAAAGATAAAAAAACTATTTATCCACATAAATTGTCCAATTTTAATATATCACAACATCATCCATATCCATCCACCGACTGTCACATGTGTGGCTGATCTAATAAAAACATAGAAAATCAATTAAAATACCAACAATGTTAAAAACATGACGAGCAACATATATCAAAAAGGGGAACTTTTATCGAATGGGAATTAGATTCAATAAGTACATCCTTGAAGATTGAAATCTATATTCAAACCCCCTGGTTGTAATGAACCTAGGGTATAGATCCATTTCATCTCTTTAGTTTTTAACATTTGTAACCTGTCCCCACCCCTTCTCAAAACCGGAACATTATCAATGACCCTGAACCCAAGCTGCTTCCTATCAACAAAATGTTTTGGTACCGGCAACTGTGAGTCCTGTTCTAATCGTGCTTTTATGTTTAGTGATGCGGGCCTTCACTTCCATTGTTGTCTCGCCTATATAGGCGAGTCCACATGGACAGGTAATCATGTAGATGACATAACTAGATGTACATGTATACCTTTCTTTCAAGAAAAATTTCTTCCCAGTGTTCATGTTCTGACCTGTGATCGTTTTATATACTACCTTGTAACATGTCATAACCAGTGAGGAAATATAATTATGATGTTTCCTTATGGTTGAAGTATATGTAGAGAATATTATGTATTGTGTGATCTCTGAGATGATTATACAGTGTATCCTAAGAGATGAGCCCCATTTTGTGTATGCATTTCCTTGGTCATTAGCCTGCTGGACAATACTCGGGTAGGAGTGTTGGCATCGAAGGTTTGCATTACGTCTGAGCGGTTCCTTTGTGTTCCGGTCATGACGCACTGCGCCTGTGCCGATATTCTGTGTCCTGGACTGTCTGGGGGGCGTGGTCTAAGGATGACGCGGTAGTGTTTACCAGCATTCCCTTGGTGACCTGCTCGGCTTGGAGCTATGCGGAGGTGCGGCACTAGCCTGTGTCATTTCCGGGTGCGGCCTCTGTCGGGTCATGTGACGAGGCGCTATTCCGGTGTGACGGGACTGCCTGCGCCCCTCTGCCTGTGCGCCTATTCAGCGGTTATGACGTTGGTGGAGTGCGACGGAGGTGTGTGGAGGTGCAGGTACAAGGGATTATGTGATTGGGGGAATCTTAGTAGCTGAGTATAAGGATAGACCTGATTGGCCATATAAGGTCTTGGATACTATTGAGCCTCATAATGAGACTCCATACAGGAAGCTCTACGTCATATGGGTTACCGGTCACTATGACAACGATGATACATGGAGGAATCGATGATACATGGAGGTCGAAACGTTGCTTATGCTTAATGGCTGAAAAGATTTCTTTGGATTTATACACCCGGTGGAGCGCTGTTCCTTTGTGCAGATTGTGATGTGTTACCCAGGAGGGTTCCCTGGATATGGAACGAGTGCCCGAATAAGAGAGTGCTGTCGGTCATCTACATTTGCTATATACTAGAAGTATTCTAGCAGTGATATTTATTGGCTAATCAGCAAATTTATATTTGCATCTTTCAGAGCACAGCGGCTCCTTTATCAGGGAGGTTTACAAATGAATGACAGACAAGAGCACAACATTCAGGAGATGTTAGTACAGGACATTGGTGGACGGGGTGGTGAGGTCTAACTAGAGATGGGCGAACCTGAACAGTAAAGTTCAACGTCCATACTGAACACCTACTGTTCAGGTACAGACACCGAACCCAGATTTCACCAGGAAGTCCGTGTTATTGCTTGGGTTCAGCCCCCTGAACACCAGGTGTTTGTCATGCTGTCATATGCATGACAGAGCGGCAAACCGCTTCTGACGGTGGTAAAATCATCCCTGCTGGTCAGAGCCACGGTTCCCACGCTGTCAAATGACAGCATGAGCGCTCAGCTCACCGATCGGAGGTATAACGGTTACCTCCGGTAATTGTGTCGCTAATGGGACTACTGATCCCATCAGCTGCCGCTAGTAACCGTGAAAGCAGGAGTGGCTTATGGGAGTATTCAGCCGGTGCCTGCACTGTAAATAATGGAGAGAAAAAAAAAAAATGTGTGGGTTCCCCTGTAATCTTGATAAAAAGGCAGGGGCTGCAACCCTCAGCTGCCAGCTTCAGCAAGACTGGATTTCAAGAATAGAGGGGTCCCAGCACCGTATTTTTTTTTTTAAATAAAAAAATAAATATAATATGAATGGCATGGAGTCCCCCTCATTTTTCACAACCAGCCAAGCTAAAGTAGATAACTGGGGGCTGGTATGGGACCATGGATATTGGCACAACCCAGACTAAAAATAGCAGCCAACAAAAGGCCCATCTATTAGACCTCTGGTGATTGTTTACCTGAAAAGCTGCACGGCTGTGGCTAATCAGCGAGGAGCGGTTGCCAGGGGGTGTCCCGTCTCCGGAGCCAGCGTGCGGTAAGTATATCGGGTCCTCACTCCCTCATGTGCTGTGGGGCACTGATGGGGCGGCAGAGTCTCGGTGGCACCGGCCGGAGTACAGCTGTCTGGCCTCGGCGTTCCACGATGGCTGAAGCGCTGACAGGAAGCACTGAGCTGTGGTGATGTCGGTAGGAGGAGCCGGTGACGACTTGCGGAGCTCCTGCGCATGTGCGGGGGCTCAAAGATGGCGGCGCCCACCGGAGATTCATGCCGCTTTCCCTCAGGCCCTTGGATGATTCCTTACAGCTGCGGGGGGTTGGGAGAATCAAAACGGATGCTGAGCAAGGTGTGCTGACCGAAGGAGGGGCTTTATAAGAGCGCTCCAGCTGCGTGTTGCCGGCTTCTGGCTCCAAATTGCTGAAGATGGAGTCTGATCAGGATCAGCAGGTTGTGCTGCTGGACGAAGCAACCCAGAAGCCTAAGGAGAAGGAACACGAAAGAAGGAGCGATGGATCTGGCCGCAAAAGCTCCTCCAGACAGGGGTCTGGAGTATCAGCCAAGAAAGATTCCCCTCGTACTTTGGTATCTCTCTGGGTGTGGGCAGCCACTGGTAAGTGATCTTCAAGAAAGTTCACTTAGTGACTAGTCTCCCCTCATATGTTTTGTGCAGGGAAGAAAAAACATCAGTAAGGCGAAGCATAGGGAGTGTGCCATCTGCGGGGTTCCCTTGCCTGACTCACACCCTAAAAAAAAAAAAAAAAAAACTATGTGACCCCTGTATCCAGCAGACAGTGAGGTCCTGGAAAGACGGGAGGGGGTATGGCATTTAGATCTTATAGACTAGTCTGCCTTACTTATCCCCTCAGGTAGCGGAAGAATCCTCTTCTATTGCGGCCAGTCTGAAGGAAATGGTTAGAATGGAGGTCAGACAGTCCATTAAGAACCTTTCACAAACAGGAGGCTCTAAGCAGAGAACTCAGTGGACGTCTGATTCGTCTGTGGATAAGGACTTTCTAATGCTGCAAGGAGAGCCCTATGGTTGAAATGCTGGCCAGGGGATATGCAGGCGAAAGCAAAGCTCTGCGCTATCCCTTGTAAAGGCAAATATTTATTTGGGCCTACCCTGGATGAACTCCTGGAGAAAGCGGGAGATTACAAGAAAAAAAATTTCCTAATTTAGTCAATTCATATTGTTGTCCCTTCAATAAGAGAAGGTTCAATCGGGGAGGGAAGCACACCTTCTCACCGGGTAGAGATCGATCCAGATGGGATGATAAGCGAAAACGAGGTACAGAGCTCATGTTTTGCCGTAACCTGACAAAGCAAAAAACAAGATCAATGACTAGCAATCCCAGTGGGAGGGAGACTGATGCATTTCTCGGCAGAATGGTCGAGAATCACAAACAGCGTTTGGATAATAGACACTGTTTTCCATGGTCTTTAACTTTAATTTGTTCATACTCCACGGGACAAATTCAATTTAACACCCTGGCGCTCATCTCCCACTGAACAAATTGCCTTAGAAGAGGAAGGGAGGACTCTGCTCTAAGAATGTTCTGGTAGAAGTACCATATTCTCAGGCAGGGAAAGGGTTTTACTCTCCCCTATTCCTAATCCAAAAACCAGATAAGACTTATAGAACTATTATAATTAAGGTTCTCCATAAATTTTTGATCAAACACACTTTCAAAATGGAGTCCAACAATTCGACAATAAAAATGCTTTTCAATAACCGTTTTATGGTAGTAGTGGATTTGAAAGATGCCTACTATCATGTACCCATTCATGCTGATTTCCAACGATACCTGAGGGTAGCATTCGACATTTTCAGTTCAGGGCACTCCCCTTCGGGATAATTTCTGCTCCTAGAGTGTTCACTAAAATAATCGCTGAAGTCATGGCTCATTTAAGGGAATCAAATGTCCTTATAATCCCCTACTTAGAGGATTTCCTTATTGTAGGAAATTTGGTAGATCACTGTGTCACAATGGGAGATTACTAAAGCTAAACTAGAACACCTGGGTTGGATCATAAACTTCGAAAAATCTAAGTTACAGCCCCTAAATATTAAAAAATTCCTGGGACTAATGTTGAATTCAGTAACACAACAGTGTCTTCTCCCTATAGAAAAAAATAGATCCGATTCAGAATTATGTATAAAAAGCAATTAATACACCCTCCATGACACTTCGGCAAGCAATGTCCCTACTTGGGTCACTCACATCTTGCATTCCAGCAGTTAAGTGGGCTCAGTTCCACACCAGATCCCTACAAAAAGTAGTCTTGTTCATTGACAGAGCCTTGGGAGGTGCGTTAAATGGGAAATTAACGTTGGGGTCAATAACATTGGATTCCCTTAGGTGGTTGGATAAACAAAATTTATCAGCAGAGGTTCCCTGGATAGTAGATGTCACCCAGGTGAACCACAGATGCCAGCTCTTCGGGGTGGGGAGCCGATATGGGGGACATGGTGGTCCAGGGGCAATGGGAACCCTTCACAACATTATCATCAAATCAAAGGGAGTTGTTGGCGGTTGAATTGGCTGTTAAAAAATTCCTCATATCTGCAGGGCCAGCACGTCAGAATTCTGTCGGACAACAGAGTTGCAGTCGCTTATATAAACCGGCAAAGGGGAACACGTTCCGAGACATTAAAGGGAACCTGTCACCTCGTTTTTTCAGATTGAGATAAAAATACTGTTAAATAGGGCCTGCGCTGTGCGTTACAATAGTGTATGTAGTGTACCCCGATTCCCCACCTATGCTGCGAAATACATTACCAAAGTCGCTGTTTTCGCCTGTCAATCAGGCTGGTCAGGTCGGGTGGGTGTGGTCAAATCAGGCTGGTCAGGTCGGGTGGGCATCTTGGCTTTGGGAAAATGGCCGCCGCGATCTCTTCTGCGCACGCGCATCCCGCGGCCATTTTCCTGAAGCCCCGTGCAGCAGAGCACTCCATCTGCGCACGCGCGGCCCCAGGAAGATGGCCGCCCCCACCGATGCCAGTAATAGTGCAGATCGCGCGCTTGTTTCTTCACGTGCGCGCAGTGGATGCGGCACTTCGACACGCGCACACCACCAACGTAAAGCTGGGGAAGAAACAGCGCTGTGACCACGCCCACCCAACCAGACCAGCCTGATTGACAGGCGAAAACGGTGACTTTGGTAATGTATTTCGCAGCATAGGTGGGGAATCAGGGTACACTACATACACTATTGTAACGCACAGTGCAGGCCCTATTTAACAGTATTATCTCAATGTGAAAAAACGGGGTGACAGGTTCCCTTTAATGCAGTTCACGGATCGCTTGTTCCAGGTGGCAGAGCTCAATTTTCAATCTTTGACAGCTCTCCACATCAAAGGAAAAGAGAATGTGGCAGATTTCCTCAGCCGAAATGTATTAAAGCAAGGAGAGTGGTCTCTCAACGAGGACATTTTCAACCTTATCGTCCACAGATTGGGTCAACCAGTGGTGGATCTGTTCGCCACCAGAAGCAACAGAAAAGTAAAAGATTTTTGCTCTCTAAATCCCAGGGAGAATCCCCTGGCGGTGGATGCGTTTCTAATAAAATGGGATTTTCCGCTGGGTTGCGCCTTCCCACCGCTGAACCTGATACCTCTAGTTGTGGGGAAAATCAGGGAAGATTGAGCAAAAGTCATCCTTATCGCCCTTTTGGCCCAGAAGAACCTGGTTTGCCTGGCTCAAAACAATGTCCGTATCGGTTCCCTGGGTACTGCCAGAGATCCTGAACTTGCTTTCTCAGGGACCGATCTCCCATCCACAAGTGGCAGCGCTCCATTTAAAATGGAGTGGAGTTTGAACGGTCACTGTTAGTAGATAAAGGCTTCTCTCCAAACTTAGTAGAAACGCTCCTAAAGAGTAGAAAGCAAATAACTATGAAAATCTACTCTAGGACTTGGAGGAAGTTCTTGACCTGTTCAAAATTTAATATCCAAGAAGGGGTGCCGATACAACACATTTTAGAGTTTCTGCAGACGGGGTTTGAGTTAAAACTCTACTAGTACAGGTCTCAGCCCTGGGTGCTCTGTTTTCCTGTAATATAGCCAACAACTATTGGATAGCGAGATTTATGAAGGCATTTAGAACTAGACCAGTGTATAAAGACAGAACGGTTCCGTGGGATCTAAATTTAGTTCTGTCCTCTCTAACAAAACCCCCCTTTGAACCTCTACAAGAGGCCTCAATCAAAATGTTGACACTTAAGACAGCCTTCTTGATTGCCATAACCTCAGCTCGCAGGATAGGGGATATCCAGGTGCTTTCCAGACTCCCCCCCCCCCCCCCCGCCATACACAGAAATCTTGTAGGACAGGGTAGTCCTTAGACCAGACCCAACATATCTGCCGAAGGTAGCGACACGTTTCCATAGATCGCAGGAGATCGTTTTGCCATCTTTTATTCCTAATCCCTCTAATCCTAAAGAGCAGGAGCTTCATACGTTAGACATTAGGAGATCTCTTCTACAGTATATTTCAGCCACTGATAATTGGAAGAAAGATGGAGCACTGCTTCTTTCCTTCCTTCCAAGGTCCAAGAAAAGGGTGTAGAGTATCGAAATATTCACTGGCTAAATGGATTAGGGAAACTATCTCTCTAGCTTACACAGCAGTTGGGGGCCAGCTCCGCAGAATCTAAAGGCACATTCCACCCGGGCCATGGCGTCATCCTGGGCAGAAAGATCTGGAGTATCAGTGGAACAAATATGTAAGGTGGCCACATGGTCATCCCCTTTCACATTCTTTAAGCACTATCGGTTGGATTTGGGGTCCTCCTCTGATCTCTTTGGGTTAAGGGTGCTACAAGCTATAGTCCCTCCCTAAGGTAGCTTACATCTCCAAATCCCTCATAGTGCTGTCATGGGAGTCTGAATAAAGCATTAAGCTACTTACTGGTAGCGGAATTTTTCGGAGGCCCATGACAGCACCCTTAGTTCCCTCCCTATTCACGTGGGGGTTGCACTTCCTAATATGTATATAGTGTGATATGTAGATCTCACGTGTGGTGTCTAGATATAATAGGATGTTTTTTCAAAATGTATATAATGTATATTTGTGTACCACTAACTGCGGTAGTCCTCTCAGGCTCTGAAATACAACTGATGCATGGGAGAGGTACCACCTTTTTGTATCTGTAGGTTTCCTGCTCCTTAAGGGCGGATCCCCTCTCTCGTAGTGCTGTCATGGGCCTCCGAAAAATGCCGCTACCAGTAAGTAGCTTAATGCTTTTCTAGCTATAGTAGCCAAACATTAAGAGAGATGTAGATCTGGTGTCGCTGTAATCACACTGACCCAAAGAATAAAGACATCTAAATCACTACCGCACGAGGAACTGCAAAAAAATAAAACCAATTCTTCACCTGCTGTTGATTTGTTTTCTCTACCTCTCAAAGATAGCAGTAAAGCTCAACTCCCATTTACCTGCTGTCTTCGCTGAGTTCTTATATTGTGGTTTCTTTATAAATATCGAAAACACGCGATTCAGACTGAACTCACGACAGAAGATTCCCCATTATGAGGCAGATGGAAACCCTGTGGATGCTGTCTGACTTATGATTCAGAGGTGTCCGTCTTTTAAAAGCATGCATAAAAGTATGGTTGGCTATAGTTTTGTGCACCTCTGAAAAAGAAATACAGCGCTGAACAAAGACCAGATGGAGTCCAGGGTAACTGCTGTCTGACTAGACCCGTTGGGGGGGGGAGGGGGTTTTCATCCGAATCCCGTCATTTGGAAATTTAGATGGAAACCCCAATGTAAGTGCTAAACGTAGAGCGCTGGATAAATGTGATCCCAAACATTATGTAAAATTTCATCATCTGGTAGTACAAAGATCCTAGAAAGTGCCATTGCTCCTCGCCCTTTAAAAAAAAAAAAAAAAAAATAATAATAATGCAGCCAATTCTGCACTCCCAAATCCAAACGCCCCACTCCATTCTAAGCCCCTGTGTGCCTAAACCACATAACATCTATGTGTCTAGCATTTCTATAGTGATGAGAGCCAACTTCAATTTACTGAGTGCATGTCTCCAGAAGCAAGAGCTGGGCACAATGTACGGGGCACTACAATGTAAGAGAAATCCAATGAAAGATTTGCCATTTTCTCTCTGCAACATCCACTGCTGCTTGTGTGTGGAAACCACCAATAGAGTCAAAAATCATTAATACACCTGTAGATTAATTCCCATAGGGGGTGCAATTTCCAAAATTGTGTAATGTGAGGAGTAATTTTGCTCTTCTGCCATTTAGGGGCTCCATACGATTCCACGAACTGTTCTATGAAGATTTTGTAAGATCTGCCTGAGGTCACGTGCTCAAAAGACTGCCTTGGACAATGGTGGCACAAGCCACTCCGTCTGGCAGACTCCAGAGAAATCCCAATGCCCTTTAACCCCTGTACAGGGATCTGGATTTATAATAGGACTCAGTGGAATGCCACCATAGAAGGGCTGCCGTCCAGAGGTAGCAATGGCCACCAAGCAAGGTCAGAGCAGAGGTCACATCATGGACAAAAATCAGGATCTGTAAGATTAGTCAAACAAGCCAGGGTCAGAGCAAGAATACACTAAACCAAACAATCAACTGCTCCAGTTGGCTGAAGCAGGTAGCAGATTTCAGCTGGACAGTGCACACACCTATGCGGGCATACTAGATGGCACTAGAGGTGCAGGCCACTCTGCTTACTGGCTGGACTGAGCATGCCATCCAGAGCTTCTGGTTCTGACATTATATCACCACCAGCAGAGTGAATACGGCAGCGCATAGTGACAGATGGAGATGTGACAGTACCCTCCCTTTTATGAGGGGCCTACATCCCTTAGAACCAGGCTTGTTAGGAAACTGAAGATGGAACTTCCCGATTAGATTTTTGGCATTGATATTACTCGCCGGGACCCAGGATCCCTCTTCTGGGCCATGACTCCTTTAATGCACCACATTGTACAGACCCTCTTACCATATGAAAATCAAGGATTCACTGCACCTCACTCTAAATTGCCTTTAGCTAAAACAGGAGAAGGAGCATTTCTGACTGGGTGAACCTGGGAGTTATATGGTTTAAGGAGGGACATATTAAATATTTTGGGTATCTCAAAAAAGGAGGAGGTTTCAGGCAGACTGCCTCAATTATCTCCTAAGGTCCATGGAATCCGAGACCCAGCTTGGCAGAAGGACTAGCGAGATTAGAGATTTTTTTTATTTTTTTTATGGACCACTATACCTTGTTTCCTATTCGAAAGCTTGGGCCTCTAGAACGTTTAATAGCAGTTGGGGTCTTACCGCCGTGAGCCCTCTTCAAGTTCTGACTTCAGACCAGATAACCTTTAATTTATCCACAGATATTCAACCTCTAGAGCAACCACAGTGGTTGAAAGAACCAAAATGAGCATGCAAGCCAAGACTACAGAAAAATTGTGCACTTTTAATGGATTCTTGATATTGATTATTAATAGCAAATTCAGTGTTATGACAGTAGCAATTCTGCAGGGAAAATAGGTAAAGCTGAAAAAACCGCAAGTGACCCTGAAGTTGTTAGTTGTTTCTGCATGAGCCAACACACCTTTAAACTAGAGACTAGACGATGGACCTATGCTGCCTGAAAGGCCATCTAGCACTTCACGTTCCTCCTAAAGAGGTGGGAAGAGCAGAGTGTAAATTCCCTACAGATGGGAAAGTGTGCTGAAATAGGAAACAATAAAAAGATACTAGAGTGCATAAAATGAACCACAAAATACAGGATTAATTATGTACAGTTAGAAACTAAGCCTCTTATTTCCTAAAAATAAAAGATAAGTGCAGGGTAAAGAACAGATGAGCGAGCACTAAAGTGCTCGGATGCTCATTACTCAAAACAAGCATTCAATCATTTAAAAACTGCTTGGTTAGAGTAATGAAATGGGATTTGTTAGCATTTTTCCAGCAGACCCTACAACAGAGGCCTTAGGGGTGGGGCAGTGAAAATGTTGATATAGGTAGAAAAAGTGCTGACTGGATGGAGAACAGCAGGGGGGAGACCCAATGCATCTGACTCGCAGATCGGTGCTGAGAACAATGATGTCACATTTAAAATAAACCAAAATAGATTTTATCAAAAAATTGGAAAATTCAGGGCAATTAATTAAGTAATAGCAATTGGATGGTGCAAAAAAAAAAATCTTTAATAGGTTTTGAAAATGTAGTAATTTAAAAAAAAAAAAATTCCAAAAAAAGGGGAGGGAAACCCTGGTGAAATGAAGTGCCCCATTATCTGACACAGAAAGGGAAGACAAAGCAAAAAAAAAAACAACACACACACAACGTTCTAAACTGACAGCACTATTGGTCTCTGAACAGCTGATGTCACAATCAGAGAGATAAGACCAATCTCGTATTGTATCTAATATTCATGCAACATCCTGCAGTATTAGAGTCTAAAGACACATAGGCGGTCAGACTCGGTGATTAGACTGCAAGATGTTGCATGAATATTAGATACGGGGTTGCATTTAAGATATTAGATAGGGTATCAGCCCATACAGTGATATACCCTATATGCAACTTTGATCAATACATTTGATACCTGTCCAACCGGTGGCTTCTCTTCAAATCTGGATCTCTGAAAAGTAGTCTAAAGAGACATTTTTCCACCTTAGTAGAGATTGGTCTTATCTCTCTGATCGTGACATCACCTGTTCAGAGACCAATAGTGCTGTCAGTTTAGAACGTTGTGTGTTCTGTTTTTTTTGCTTTGTCTTCCCTTTCGGTGTCAGATAATAGGGCACTTCATTTCACCAGGGTTTCCCTCCCCTTTTTCTTTTTGTATTTTTTCAAGATTTTATTACATTTTTAAAGAACCTATTAAAAGTTAAAGTTTTACAGCATCCAATTGCAATCTTCATTAATTGTATACAAGTGAGGTGAGTAATCCAACAAAAAATGAAGAAAGCAAGGACTGACAAAAATTAGGGACTCTGATACCTTGTATTCGACATAAAAGGAGGGCTGCACACATTTTGTTCAAGTTGTCACAGACTCAGAGGCTATGCACCAAGTGCAAATCGTTCCAAAAATTATAATCAAGGTTATTGATACACCATTGAAGGCAACAACTGTCAGGTCTCATTCAAATATTGAACATTAAAAACAGTATGTGCTGTGGAAAAGTGGGGGCTAATCCAGGCTTTATTCATTTCTAATAGTGTGAGCATGTCTATTCTCTGCTGTGACCCCACCCGACTGCACTAAAAAAACCTGCTCAGACAAGACGTGTCAGGGCAGCACACACACCTCCAAGCCATAAAAGGACAGCTCATGCCAGGTGTCCAGCTTTGAGACCCCATAATTGAAGGTCCCAAAGGAATTAGGGAGAATTGTGGTTTGGTTGGTCAGGTCTGGCTTGACCATCTTTAAAAAGTTTTCCCTCCTTATCAAAAATACCCAGTCAAATTGGCCCATGTATGTTATAATTTATATAGCACCATTGATTCCATGTGTTGTAAATGAGAATAGGTTACATACAAGTTACAGATGTCACTTACAGTAAACAATGACAGACAGATACAGAGGGGAGAGGACCCTGCCCTTGCGGGCTTACATTCTACAGGATTATGGGGAAGGAGACAGGTTGATGGTTGCAGGAGCTCCGGTGTTGGTGAGTCAGTATCTCCGGTAGCAATGAGGAGGCAGTGGGGGTCAGTGCAGGCTGTAGCCTTTCCTGAAGAGATGGGTTTTCAGGTTCCATCTGAAGGATTCGAATGTTGTTGATAGTCGGACATGTTGGGGCAGAGAATTCCAGAGGATGGGGAATATTCTGGAGAAGTCTTGGAGGCGGTTGGATGAAGAGCGAATAAGTGGAGGAGAGAAGGAGGTCTTGGGAGGACCGGAGATCACGTGCCTTTGACAATGAACCCCTGCCTCTTTGTGCCTCCCTCGCCTCTCCTCCTTTGTTGGGCAAGGAGGAAGCTTTCCCACTACCGCTAGCATTGTCTGATGGGAATTTTCTCAACAATGGCCTTCTGGTACTGCAACATTTAAGAAGACCCCTCTGCATCAGGAAAGATGTTAAAAAGTCTTCTTGTAGCATGGGACTAGCATGATGAACTGATGAACAACCAGTACTGTTTTTTTCTTAAAGATAAATATAACGTGAGGGTCACAGGAATGGCAATCGGTACATAAAGTCAGCTATATGTGCCAAGATCCCTACAACCAACATTTCCCTGTCCACAGGATGATGACCATTTTCCATCTAGTCATCACTATCCTCAGCCCATCTACGTAGGACAGATGGGACAAAAGGTTGTGCGTTTTCTAGCCGCTGTTGAGAGCCAAAAACTTCTATTACTCTTCCTCGGTTACCCAATCCACACTGAGCAGATGAGATGAGGCTGGGCTGAGTAGCGTCTACCGGTCTCATGTCTTCCTCCACTTGGTCTGCATGCATAGCTTCATGTTTAATTGTGATCAGCGACTGTTTAAGTAAACACACAGGCAGGATCATTGCACCGACTATGGCATCAGCCACTCACCATCTTTGTGGAGTCCTCAAAGTCTTGGAGAACTGTACAAATGTCAGACATCCATGCCCACTCAGTTATGTGTGGAGGCTGAGCAGAATATGGGCAAGCGTGTTGGAGCTGGTACTCAACTGGCATCTGCTGGTCAAAGCCTTGCCAGCATGGTCAGTGTGAAGTTTCAGCACATGATCATGTCACACACCAGTCAGTGAGCTGGCACTTGCATGTGCTACTGCAGTACTGCCAAAGCGGCAGCAGCAGAAGCAGACTATCAGAAATTGGCGCCGAGATGGCATACCTTGACCAGAAGCGCACGCAAATCTGGGTAGGTTTTAAGAAATAGCTGAACTACCAGGTTGAGAATGTGTGCCAAGCATGGTACGCGTGTTAGCTTGCCAAGCTTTACAGCCACCAAGTTAAGGCAATTATCACATGACCATGCCTTGTTTGAGGTTCAGCAGAAAAAGCCACAGATCAGGTCTGATATTCCTCTAAGTAACTGCCACAGTGTGTGGTTTGTCTCCTACACAAAGCTTCCGAAGAGCCTGTTGCAGCTTCACAGAGGCAGTGCTGCAGAGCTTCCAGCTGATGTGGTCTACGTTATCTGACATTATACATTGGGGACGAAGGATGAGCAGGAAAGGGTGCAGGGACTGATTTATGAGATGGAGGAAATGCTGATAGAAGTAGGGCCAGCAAAACTCTGCGTTAGGAGCACATGTGCCGTGGAAGGGTGGGAATCAGCCCCAGCCTCCACAGCATTAACCTAGTGTATAGTCAGTGAAATGTAGTGTACCTGGCCACAAGCGGTTGTCCATGTGTCTGTCATTAAGTGACTCCTTCACTTTCTCTCTGCCGACACTCCCATCATGGGTGATTTCAACATCCCCATTGACACCCAGTTAGCAGCCTCCAGACTCCTGTCCCTTACTTCATCCTTTGGATGTACTCAGTGGTCCTCCTCAGCCACCCACACATTAGACCTTGTCTTTGTTTGCATATGCAAGAGATTAGGACTTAAGTGAAAGAGGGACTTTATACTAACCAGACAGCAGATGGTGATAGTGTGTAAAGTTATATACTTGCTGTAATGTGGGGAGGGAAGCGCTCAATTGTTGGTTTTCTTACTTCCTGTTTTTTTCTTCTTCTTGAATGTGTTACGGCGCGCAAATTTTTGCCTGTAGGACATTATTGCAAGAGAGCTTGGCTGAGTAGATTGCACAAGAAGGAAAGCACACAGCAAGTCAGCAGGATCTAGGAGCAACATGGCAGATGTGACAACCTACATGGTCAGCTGCAGCATGTGCTACATGTTCACAGATCGACCAGAAGAAGAATCCAATTTCACCTGTCAGAAGTGTAGACTAGTGGCCCTTTTAGAAGAAAAGGTGCGGGGTCTGGAAGAAAGAATAGCAACTTTGAAACTCATCAAAGAGAATGAAGACTTCCTAGACAGAACAGAAGCATCTCTACTGGTCACAGAAGGTGAAAAAAGTGTCAGAGAACTGTTGTGAATTCTGTGGCTGAATTCACTCCTGTGGTCACAAGTGGTACTGCAGCTTCTGAGCTTCCTCCCTCAGGTGTTCTGGTTAGCTCGTTAGCTGCTTCGTTACTTAACTCCGCCTGATGCTGCTATCCTGGCTCCTTGTCAATGTTCCAGTGTTGGATCTGAGCTTCTCCTGATTGTTCCTGTGACCTGCTGCTCTGTATAGCTAAGTGCTTTTTTGCCATTTTGTTGCTTTCTGTCCAGCTTGTCTTTTGTTTTGCTGGAAGCTCTGAGACGCAAAGGGTGTACCGCCGTGCCGTTAGTTCGGCACGGTGGGTCTTTTTGCCCCCTTTGCGTGGTTTTTGCTTTAGGGTTTTTTGTAGACTGCAAAGTTCGCTTTACTGTCCTCACTCTGTCTAAGAATATCGGGCCCCACTTTGCCGAATCTATTTCATCCCTACGTTTTGTCTTTTCATCTTACTCACAGTCATTATATGTGGGGGGCTGCCTTTTCCTTTGGGGTATTTCTCTGGGGCAAGTCAGGCCTATTTTTCTATCTTCAGGCTAGCTAGTTTCTTAGGCTGTGCCGAGTTGCATAGGTAGTTAGGCGCAATCCACAGCCGCCTTCAGTTGTGTTTAGGATAGGATCAGGTGTGCAGTCTACAGAGTTTCCACGTCTCAGAGCTCGTTCTTTTGTTTTTGGGTATTTGTCCGATCACTGTGTGCGCTCTGATCGCTAGGCACATTGTGTCTCTGGATTGCCTTCATAACACCTTTCATTAGCACACATAACAGAGAACCTCCAAAAGCAGATGAGTGGAAGCATGTGACCAAAAGCAGCAAGAAGACCATGGAGAAATCACCAACCACACAACTGAAGAACCGATATCAAATCTTTGTAGAGGATGAAGATGGCACACCTAAGGATGAAGCAAGCAAAAAAGAAAAGGGCACACAGCAACATGTGACAGCAAAAAGTACAGCCAAGAAGCAATGAAGAGTGGTGGTGGTGGGAGACTCACTACTGAGAGGCACAGAAGCAGCCATCTGCAGACCGGACATAACTGCAAGAGAAGTATGCTGCCTTCCAGGTGCGATGATCAAGGATGTGACCGATAGGATACCAAAGCTCTTCAGCTCCAAGGACGTCCACCCATTTCTTCTGATACATGTTGGTACCAATGACACGGCAAGGAAGGACCTACCGACAATCTGCAAGGACTTTGAAGAGTTGGGGAAGAAAGTAAAGGAACTGGATGCACAGGTAGTTTTTTCTTCTATCCTTCCAGTAGACGGGCATGGCACCAGGAGATGGAACAGGATCCTTGATGCAAACAACTGGCTAAGACGATGGTGCAGACAACAAGGATTCGGATTCCTGGACCACGGTGTGAATTACTTGTACGATGGACTCCTCGCCAGAGACGGACTACACCTCAACAAACCTGGGAAACACACATTTGCCAGAAGACTCGCTACACTCATCAGGAGGGCGTTAAACTAGAAGAAGAGGGGACGGGAAGAAAAACATTACTCGAACAAAGAAGACCCAGGAAAACATACTCAGAAGGGAGGTAAGAACATTTCTAAACAATCCACAGCGAGGAGATTGGAACAAAACAAAATCCTCTAAACTGCATGCTCGCAAACGCCAGAAGCCTGACAAACAAGATGGAAGAACTAGAAGCAGAAATATCTACAGGTAACTTTGACATAGTGGGAATAACCGAGACGTGGTTAGATGAAAGCTATGACTGGGCAGTTAACTTACAGGGTTACAGTCTGTTTAGAAAGGATCGTAAAAATCGGAGAGGAGGAGGGGTTTGTCTATGTAAAGTCTTGTCTATAGTCCACTTTAAGGGAGGATATTAGCGAAGGAAATGAGGATGTCGTGTCCATATGGGTCGAAATTCATGGAGGGAAAAATGGTAACAAAATTCTCATTGGGGTCTGTTACAAACCCCCAAATATAGCAGAAACCATGGAAAGTCTACTTCTAAAGCAGATAGATGAAGCTGCAACCCATAATGAGTTCCTGGTTATGGGGGACTTTAACTACCCGGATATTAGCTGGGAAACAGAAACCTGTGAAACCCATAAAGGCAACAGGTTTCTGCTAATAACCAAGAAAAATTATCTTTCACAATTGGTGCAGAATCCAACCAGAGGAGCAGCACTTTTAGACCCAATACTATCTAATAGACCTGACAGAATAACAAATCTGCAGGTGGTCGGGCATTTAGGAAATAGCGACCACAATATTGTACAGTTTCACCTGTCTTTCACTAGGGGGACTTGTCAGGGAGTCACAAAAACATTGAACTTTAGGAAGGCAAAGTTTGACCAGCTTAGAGATGCCCTTAATCTGGTAGACTGGGACAATATCCTCAGAACTAATAATACAGATAATAAATGGGAAATGTTTAAGAACATCCTAAATAGGCAGTGTAAGCGGTTTATACCTTGTGGGAATAAAAGGACTAGAAATAGGAAAAACCCAATGTGGCTAAACAAAGAAGTAAGACAGGCAATTAACAGTAAAAAGAAAGCATTTGCACTACTAAAGCAGGATGGCACCATTGAAGCTCTAAAAAACTAAAGGGAGAAAAATACTTTATCTAAAAAACTAATTAAAGCTGCCAAAAAGGAAACAGAGAAGCACATTGCTAAGGAGAGTAAAACTAATCCCAAACTGTTCTTCAACTATATCAATAGTAAAAGAATAAAAACTGAAAATGTAGGCCCCTTAAAAATAGTGAGGAAAGAATGGTTGTAGATGACGAGGAAAAAGCTAACATATGAAACACCTTCTCCATGGTATTCACGGTGGAAAATGAAATGCTAGGTGAAATCCCAAGAAACAATGAAAACCCTATATTAAGGGTCACTAATCTAACCCAAGAAGAGGTGCGAAACCGGCTAAATAAGATTAAAATAGATAAATCTGTAGGTCCGGATGGCATACACCCACGTGTACTAAGAGAACTAAGTAATGTAATAGATAAACCATTATTTCTTATTTTTAGTGACTCTATAGCGACAGGGTCTGTTCCGCAGGACTGGCGCATAGCAAATGTGGTGCCAATATTCAAAAAGGGCTCTAAAAGTGAACCTGGAAATTATAGGCCAGTAAATCTAACCTCTATTGTTGGTAAAATATTTGAAGGGTTTCTGAGGGATGTTATTCTGGATTATCTCAATGAGAATAACTGTTTAACTCCATATCAGCATGGGTTTATGAGAAATTGCTCCTGTCAAACCAATCTAATCAGTTTTTATGAAAAGGTAAGCTATAGGCTGGACCACGGTGAGTCATTGGACATGGTATATCTCGATTTTTCCAAAGCGTTTGATACCGTGCCGCACAAGAGGTTGGTACACAAAATGAGAATGCTTGGTCTGGGAGAAAATGTGTGTAAATGGGTTAGTAACTGGCTTAGTGATAGAAAGCAGAGGGTGGTTATAAATGGTATAGTCTATAACTGGGTCGCTGTGACCAGTGGGGTACCGCAGGGGTCAGTATTGGGACCTGTTCTCTTCAACATATTCATTAATGATCTGGTAGAAGGTTTACACAGTAAAATATCGATATTTGCAGATGATACAAAACTATGTAAAGCAGTTAATACAAGAGAAGATAGTATTCTGCTACAGATGGATCTGGATAAGTTGGAAACTTGGGCTGAAAGGTGGCAGATGAGGTTTAACAATGATAAATGTAAGGTTATACACATGGGAAGAAGGAATCAATGTCACCATTACACACTGAATGGGAAACCACTGGGTAAATCTGACAGGGAGAAGGACTTGGGGATCCTAGTTAATGATAAACTTACCTGGAGCAGCCAGTGCCAGGCAGCAGCTGCCAAGGCAAACAGGATCATGGGGTGCATTAAAAGAGGTCTGGATACACATGATGAGAGCATTATACTGCCTCTGTACAAATCCCTAGTTAGACCACACATGGAGTACTGTGTCCAGTTTTGGGCACCGGTGCTCAGGAAGGATATAATGGAACTAGAGAGAGTACAAAGGAGGGCAACAAAATTAATAAAGGGGATGGGAGAACTACAATACCCAGATAGATTAGCGAAATTAGGATTATTTAGTCTAGAAAAAAGACGACTGAGGGGCGATCTAATAACCATGTATAAGTATATAAGTATATAAGGCAATAATACAATACAAATATCTCGCTGAGGATCTGTTTATACCAAGGAAGGCGACGGGCACAAGGGGGCATTCTTTGCGTCTGGAGGAGAGAAGGTTTTTCCACCAACATAGAAGAGGATTCTTTACTGTTAGGGCAGTGAGAATCTGGAATTGCTTGCCTGAGGAGGTGGTGATGGCGAACTCAGTCGAGGGGTTCAAGAGAGGCCTGGATGTCTTCCTGGAGCAGAACAATATTGTATCATACAATTAGGTTCTGTAGAAGGACGTAGATCTGGGGATTTATTATGATGGAATATAGGCTGAACTGGATGGACAAATGTCTTTTTTCGGCCTTACTAACTATGTTACTATGTTATGTCTTCAGTGCACGAACTGTGTTTATTCGTGATTCCTCGCATTTCATTGATATCTGTGGTCAAGTCGAATTGCCTTCTAACTTTCTACTTGTCACTTGTGATGTGGAATCACTTTATTCAAACATCGACCATAAGGATGGGACGGAGGCAGTCGCCCATTTCCTGAATAAGAAACAGTCCACCGACAGGGGTCACGACTCATTCCTCCTTGATTTACTAACTTTTCTTCTCCATCATATTTTTTTCCTTTTTGACAGTCTATTATTTGCAGCGATCAGGCGTGGCGATGGGCGTGAAATGTGCACCAGCCTATGCGAATATCTTTTTAGGCTGGTGGGAAGAAAAATTTGTTTATCTCTTAACATCTTTCGCTGCCCATGTACACGCCTGGTATCGCTTTATAGACGATATTTTCATCCTGTGGAAGGGTACCAGGGAGGAGTGTGTTCTATTTTTGGATCATTTTAACATCAATCCTCATAACATTTTTCTAACGTATTCTATTTCCACCAGTGATACTACCTTTCTGGACCTTAGGATATTCCCACATGAGCAACATCTGACGACGAATCTGTTCCATAAACCCACAGCAACAAATGCGCTTCTGGAATTTTCCAGCTTTCATCCGTGGCACACTAAGGTGGGTATACCTACGGGACAGTTTCTACGCGTGAGACGCAACTGTACTCTTGATCATGATTTCTCAATTCAGGCCCGTGAGCTCTCGGATCGGTTCTCAAAAAGGGGCTACCCTAAACGTGTTCTCTCTACAGCTTATCAAAGAGCGAGGGGACAAGATCAGAGGGCACTTTCTTCCAGGAGGCAAAAATCAGGAAACAGACCAGATTCATCACAGATTTTAACAATAGCTGGAAACAGGTCAGTGAGATTCTTTCTACACACTGGCCAATTCTCCGAGCTGACACCTAAACGATGGAGGTCACTAGCAGCAGACCCCTTATGACAGCAAGACTGGCACCTAATCTGAGGGACCTACTTACAAGGAGCCATTTCAAGAGACCTACGACGAGGTTGAATAGGGGCATTACGCTTCGGGAATCATTTCCCTGTGGGGATTGTACTGTATGTCCCCACATGGTTCCGACCCGTGATGCCTTCATCCACCCCACCCTATCCAACAGCTATCCCTTAAAGACCTACATTAACTAGATCTAGGGACGTAGTCTATGCTCTCATCTGTCCCTGCAAGATGGTGTACGTTGGGCAGACCACCCAAGAGTTAAGGAAGCGGGCCCAGAAGCACATTTCTACTGTGCATCTGGCAGCTTCGGAGTAGAGGAAGGGTAAAATCCTTACTCCGGTGGCCGAACACTTTTTAGCCAAACATGCGGGCTCTTCGGCTCACCTGAAAGTGGTTGGTCTTCAAAAACTTACCCCAAATGAGAGAGGTGGTGATAAACGCAAACTTTTACAACTGGAATCCCGTTGGATTTTTCTATTACAATCAGTGACTCCCTCTGGTTTGAATGAGGAGTTACTATTTATGGGATTTCTAGGTTAGTGTAGGTTTGTGGGGATTGGCCATTTCCCGCTTTGCTCTGTTCTATATTGTTATACCATCCGCGATAGTTTACATCATTATATATATATATATATAAATTTTTTTTCCTCTTTTCCATCTTCAGCTGTCTGCTGTTGTGTGACCTCCTCTTTTTGGATAATGGTTGGCTCTTCAGTAGGATGGATGGCTCCTGCTGTACATGACTTCTGGATATTAAGAATTTGAATTTGCCTTCTACTAGCATATTTATACAAACAAGAGGACTAATAAGACATTGCATTATGTCTGTTCAAAGTTGGCTGTCATTCCTGGAAGTTTGAATCTCATTGCATTAGACGGACGCTCTATCCTGTATGACCTGTGGATACGACGGACTTATATTTGCCATTTACTCCTTCCATCGGAATGAGCATACTAACGAGTCATCCTCCCTTGTGTGAACATCATTGGCTGGCATCCTGGGATCTTATTGGACGGGATCAACATATGACGGACATTATTCAGCGTGATTTTATGTTGGACATGGAAGATCTTATTCTGATCCGCATTATCGGTGGTCTCTTGGATCCTTGGTCTGTTGGTCAACAACAGGGAAAGAAACATTTGGAGTGGGACTCGTATATCCATCCTTCTTTAGGAAATCCATGTATGTGGACCTCCGTGGTCCATTCACTCCGCAGTATATTAAAGAGTAAAGTCCAGTGGGCAGTTTATGCTCTGTCGTGTTATTCTATTTTATAGATTCTCTTCCGGTTTCTATTTCTTGCCCTAGGGTTATAATTGGGGATATGCGAGACCTCTCACATATTTCTACACTGTTGGTGATATATGTATTAATTATATATTTCCTATACAGGTTTCTTCTAGCTATGCTTCGTTCATTCCATCCACATTTGCGCGTGGCCGCATTTTGTCCTATTATGCGCGCCGCTCATCTTAGGCACTTATCGCTGTTCCCTTTCCCTTCTACATCTATGGGCCCTGTTTTTGTCCGGCGCTTGCGCAGTGCGGCTCATTATTGGATCCGCGCATGCGCTTTTCTCCATGGAGATTCTTTCATTCTGCTCTGTCTCCCTCCTTCCGTGACCGGCAGTTCATTTCCGGTCTATTCCTCCTGCGTCCCAGCGACACACCGGTGTCCATTCTGATTGATTGTGGACACTATATACACGCAAGTTATCCATCATACGACCCATTTCCCCTGACGAAGCCGCTGCGGCGGTGATACGCGTGGGGTCCTGTTCTTACACCCCCTCCTTTTTTGACACTTGCCGGCTATGCGAGTTATGCGAGCCATTCATAGCTTAGCAGCTTTTTACTCCCAGCTCTATTAGAACCAGGGCGCGTCCGAGGGTGAGTATCAATATTTATTTTTATTCTTTATTTTACACTTAAATATGGATTCCGATACCCGATATCTTAAACATATCGGAACTCTGTATCGGAATTCCAATACCAGTTCAGAAGATCGCCGACCTCATGGCCGACCCCACACAGGGGTCGGGTTGGGTTTCATGAAACCCGACTGTGCCAAGAGTCGGCGACTTCTGAAAGTGGCCGACCCGTTTCGCTCAACCCTACTCAAGATATCTTGCTGATTGAAGCTCTCGTAAGTACAGCAGTGACTGCAAGAAGACGCACTCTGTAACAGTCTTCACCGGTTTCTGCTCCCTATCTAACTTCACAACCTCCCCTCTATCTAACCACCATCTACTCACTCTCATCCCTGTCCTCCTCACCTGTCACCCATGTCCAGCAACATGTGCATCCATGCAGGAACCTCGCACACCTAGACACACACTGACTATCCTACCACTAACATCTATACCCTCACTCCACGACAGACACTGCCACTGCTTTCTACAATGCCACTCTTGCATCAGCTATTGACACGGTCGCCTCTGTCATGCATAGAGTGCGACGGACCAATAGACAACCCTGGCACAATATCACTAAAAAGCGTCGGCAAGTATCTAGAATTGCAGAACGGCGTTGGAAGAAAACGCATTCACAAGATGATTTCACTGCACTCAAAACAAGCAACACTGGCATTCAAATCAGTTCTCACCTCTGCTAAACAGACCTACTTCACAACCCACGTATCTTCATTATCCCCCAACAGTTGTTAACTTTTAATCCCCTCTGCATTCCCTAATCATTGCCCAAGACTTTGCCACGCACTTCAAAATATAAGGTCGACCAAACAAGGCAAATCTTTGTCAAACCACCACAACCCCTTTGTATATCAGATCAATGCCCAAAACTCCAGAGAAAGAAAAAAAAAAGTCACTGAAGGGGAGCTTGCTCATCTCTCCAAGTCACACCACCACTTGTGCACTTGTCCCCATCCCACCTCCTCCCCACCACACTAATCCATCTCTTCAACCCATCACTAATTTCTGGTACCTTCCCCACTGCTTTCAAACATGCCACAATCACACCTATCCTCAAAAAGCCATCATTGATCGTTTTGAAAAGGACATAAAAGGAAAAAAGATAAATTTCAAAAGGGACAAGCTTGATTATGCTGAGGGCAGAGCCTTTAGATGGACACAGCATGGCAATAGGATGCTAGGTTGTAGGAGGCCACAGTTCCCAAACACCACTGCTGGTGTAGGAGATGATTAGATAGTATCAAGTGATTTTTTATCCACGGACACCAGCGACCGAGAAAGCAGCACAGACAGGGGGAGAAGGATCCGCAACAGGTCGCAAGAAGAGAACGGGGCGACACAGGGATTGTCACCGAGCTTCAAGCGGGTGACGCATTACAACAACCGCAGACGATAGAAACGGATCAAACATTGAGGTTGGGAGGTGGCGAGTTGAATATCATTAACCTGTCCTCTTATAAGCTATCTGATGCTGAAAGAAAGCTTTTATCTAGGGGGCTGTCGTTCTCCCCGATGAATACACTGGACAAATTCGAACTGACGAATGATGTGTACCTATTCTGTAGGCAATTAACATTCAAACTATTGGATCAGAAGCCATCAATTATGGATGTTGTGATAGACAGACAGACTTCTTTTGAGGGATTTGACGGACCTGTTGGAGGAAAATGAAAATCAAGGTAGGCGTAAATTTACTGGTAGAATACCCTCACAGGCCACTCCATCATTCTCCCCATTTCCAGCCATTCAAATTTTCGAGAAAACCAGCAATGAGATCCAAAACTTGAAGGTAGATAAATTTGGACAGAATAATTTATCTAAAGAGGAAAAACAAGCCTTGTCTAGCCTTAAATCTAATGACCTTTTTGAGATCAGGGAGGCGGATAAGGGGGAGGGGGGGGTTAACAGTGTTGTGGCCCAAAGATCTATATTGCAATAAGGCAAGGAAGCAATTGGGTAACACAACACTATGTTACCCTACCCCCAGATCCAACAGCTGTGGTCAAGTCTCGATAGACTTTTAAACAATGCCATTATGCAGAACATAATAGATAAGAAAGAACTGGATTTTCTTACAGTCAGGCACCCAATTGTTCCTACTTTCTATATGTTACCAAAGGTGCATAAATCTGTGACTGAACCCCCGGGAAGGCCTATTGTCTCAGGTATCGGGGGTTTGTACGAAAAGTCCTGCATTTATCTTGATTTTTTTCTAGCAGCCCATGGTCCTTAAAAATGAAGAATCTCGTATGAAAGACTTCAATCTGATACAGCAACTGGATCCCTTGGTGCTACCTGATGACATCATTCTGGCAACCTTGGACGTGGAAGCACTCTATACCAACATCAACCATGATCTAGGTATATCAGCTGTGACCCATTTCCTGGACAAATATTCAACAGGGAATAGGGGCCACGATTAGTTTATCCTTGACCTTTTGAGAGTTATTCTTGAGAAAAATTATTTTATTTTCGACAGGGTCTTTTATAAACCGGTATCGGGCACAGCCATGGGGGCTAGGTGCGCACCCCCATATGCAAACCTCTTTATGGGGTGGTGGGAAGAAACGCAAGTGACTAAGAATCGGTACTTTGAGGAAAATGTTCTGAAATGGTACTGATTCATTGACGATATTGTTTTGTGGACAGGTACAGCAGAGGCTCTGGAGAACTTTGGGGAGGAACTGAACACGAATCAGTGTAACATCCGCTTAACATCGTATTACTCCACCACTTCAGTGGATTTCCTGGATCTGAGGATTATGGTCCGGAACAGGATTAACACCACCTTGTTCCATAAGAGTACAGCCACTAACAATTTATTACACTACTCAAGTTTTCACCCAAGCCACCTTCGGAATAGCATCCCCAAGGGACAGTTCCTACGTCTTCGAAGGAACTGTAGCACCATGTTGGATTTTCAGGAGGAAGCGAGATCACTCACTAATCGGTTTCAGGAATGTGGTTATCCACGCAAAATCATTGCTAAGGCATTCATGCATTCTTGACAAAGATCAAGAGACGAGGTCCTGGAAACAGGGCAGAGCCACTCCCAACCAACTGAGCCTTATAACCAAATTTCACAATCAGTGGGGGGGGAGGGGGGGGTAGGATGTCCACCATATTTTGAACGAGAACTGGGGTATTTTGCTGAGTGATTCGAGGCTTAAGTCCATCATCCCGAAGAGGCCCAAGGTGGTGGCCAGGAGAGCAAAGAATTTGAAAGACTGCCTGTCCAGGAGCCACTTTAGGCGTGCAACGGTTAAAACATGCACGGGTAACAAAATCATTGGTTCTTTTCCCTGTGGGGGTTGGTCCGTATGCCTGCTGATGTTCGGGGGAGGTAGGGGTAGGGACAATGATATCTTCACTACCGTTCCAGATCAGAGCGAGATCATTTTTCAACTGTCGTACATGTAATTTGGTGTATGCCCTGATTTGTCGGTGCAGGAAAATATATGTGGGCCAAACATCACAGGAGTTGTGCTGTCGTGTGCAACAACACGTTTCTAATATAACCATGGCCAGATTAGACAGGGAGAGGGGTAAACAACTGATCTCCATAGCACCACACTTCTTGGAACAGCATAATGGTAGCCAAAGGACCAGAGGCGTAGCTAGGGTTTCAACTTAGGGGGGGGCGAAACATCTGAGTGGGCCCCTAACCAGCTAACCCTGATTACGGTTGTGCAATCTAATTGTGAATATAGGGGAACCTCAGAATATGACCGCACTTATTGAAAATAAATCTATATACAAAAACGAACATTGATTTTACCGCCATATTGTGACGATATGCAACTTTGATGGTCACAATACTCTGAGTGCCCCTATAACAATGATGCTTAAGTGCCCACTTTACATTTAATAATGTCCCCTAAGTTCCCCCATGTACTGCTCCATTATACACAGTACGTTGAGCTCAAAGCTTCCATATACACAGTGTAAGGCCCCCCACAGCTCCACTATACACAGTATGATGATTCTATAACTCCCTTATACACCGTATGAAGTTCCCACTGCTCCCCTCTACACAGTATGATCCCATTGCTCCCCTATAGATTGTATAGGGGAGCATTGGGCTCATACTAAGTAGAATGCTGACAGAACTCAACTACAGAAAGTATGCCCCCCAGAGCTCCCCTATATACAGTGTAATGGGCCAACAGCTCCCATATGCACAATATGCCTTCACAGTTCCCTATACACAGTATGATGGGCCCACATTTTCCTTATACACACACACAGTATGATGGGGCCACAGCTCCCCTATACACAGTATGATGGGCCGGCAGCTCCCGTATACACAGTATGATGAGCCCGCAGCTCCCTTACACACAGTATGATGGACCCGCAGCTCCAGTATACACAGTATGATGGCACGCAGCTCCCTGCCATGATTTGGCAGTCTGCAGTCACATAAAGTGACTGCAGACATTTATTCCAAGCCTTTATCAACTTTATAGTAATAAATTGTTTATTATTAAGTTACTAAAGCACCTCTCTAGCAGGGTTTTTTTTTCCACCGCTGGAGTGGTGTTTTAAGCGCAAGTCCCCATCCCCGGTCATTTACTCATCCTCTGGTGTATTCACTATTTTGTGGCACTACTGCAGTCCCACGGCTCAAACTTGTGAGCGCAGCTTCTGACTGGCCAGAAGTGAGAAGCTATGTCACAAGCGCTCAATGTAAGACTGAGGCTATGTGCACACGTTGCAGATTTTTCCGCACCGTTTTTGCAAAATCCACAGGCAAAATGTGCTGCATTTTACCTGTGGATTTACTGCGTTTTTTGTGAGGATTTTGCCTGCGTTTTTTACACCTGTGGATTCCTATACAGGAGCAGGTGTAAAACGCTGCGGAATCCGCACAAAAAAATTGACATGCTGTGGAAAATACAACGCAGCGTTTCCGTGCTGTATTTTCTGCACCATGTGCACTGTGGATTTGGTTTTCCATAGGTTTACATGGTACTGTACACCACATGGAAAACTGCTGCGGATCCGCAGGCAAATCCGCAGGCAAATCCGCAACATGTGCACATACCCTGAGAGTGAGAAAGAGGCCAGAGCGAGGCTCCCATAGACTCACATGGATTAGTGACTTCTGCGCTGCTCCATGAAACACTGGAGCAGCGGACAGGTCACTAACTGCAGGCGACGGAGCTGAGCAGAGACAAAAACAGATGAAGACGCCAGAAGATGAGTATCAGACTGGGGCAGCGGACTGGGATTTTCAGCACCGCTCCAGCAGGGAAATAAAAAATAATGCTGGAGTGGTGCTGTAAATGTGATGCAGCTCTTGGTTACTATATGGGGGCTTCGTATACTAATACTCGTAAAAGAGCCAGGTGGTACGTATCAAAAGCCCCCCAAAAGCTGTTTTTCTCACTAGTTTTACTTGAGCCATCTGAATCTAATCATCTATGGCTAGTTATATGCTGGATTTTCTAATAATTCAATGGTGACCTAACTTACCGTACTTTACCCCATGTCTTGCATTATCTAGGCGGTGCCATCTATGAACGGTACTGTCTGCTGAGGTGTTTACCAGACTTCCTGCCATAGAGGGGTTGATTCGGCCCAGATTATGGTGAGCTTGACCCTGTTCCCTTATGGTAGGACTTATAGGTGTTTATTTCTGAGTGGGACTTACCCTCTGAGACGTCTATACTAGGGTGCCAATTGGGTGTGTGGGCCGTTGGCAATTTCTATATTCTGACAAACAAGGTAGTCCTCGATGAGGACCTAGACCTGGTTCATCTATTCTTTATTGGAGCCCAATAGCAGAGGAATTGTTTGTTTGCCCTTGGCTTTTTACACATCTGTGCATAACAAACATGGGCCAGGTGACCGTGGGAGTTCACTGTGCCGGACTACCATTTACCTACAATGACTGCACAGCGGATATTGGTATTTACAAACAGGGGCATCTCCTTTAGCCTAATAAGAGCAGTTATAGAGTTGCCATGGCAACCTGAGGATTAGGCAGGCGCCGTTGGTATACTTCAGACTCCTGGACTATTTGCGCATGCGAGATCAGGGATAGTGGTCTATGTTTATTTTTCACAGAGTGCCATTGAAACAGCCTGTGCAGCTTCGCCGCCGGCGCACTGGGTCACAAATGTATGTCTGTATAAGAGTAACCATTGCGCAATAGTATAGACGCTTGCATCTGCACGTGCGCGGAGCAAGCTGTGGGCCAGTTGCAACGGCAACCGGGCTAACAGGCAGGCGCCGTCATGACACCTCATTTCCGGTCAGCTGGGACTTCCTGTAGTAGCACCGGGAATCTCTGAACGCCGACATGCGGCCTGATTATTGCCATCTTCGCCTACACCTGGTAGGTTTATTAATTAAGGTTTATGGTATAAATGCTGGGGACACACTAGTAGGGCATGCTCTGACCCTGAGGAAGACGCTGAGTGCGTCGACACGCATTGGTCCAGGACACTGGTCAATGGGATGCACTATGCCCAGCACACCAGAAATTTAGCAGGTTACTTCTGGTGAGATACTCTGTGTAATCTGTAGCCAGGGCTCGTTATGCTAGCTGGTGATAGGTTGACCAGTTCACACAGACTAGAGGTGGGGAGACAAAATAGAACAGCATTAGCACCCTTAGGATATTGGGCAGCAATTTTTGACCTGCTGTATGTACTTTTCCTAGCACCTCCTTCATACAATTCTTGTGTGCTGCAGTCTGTGGGGCTCATTGGGCTATTCAACTATATCTCTTACCAGTTTTTGGGTGCTTGTATATTATGTGGCATTTAATATGATTGTATCCATGTGTACTACCATGTATGGATATTTGACCTAGGAATGGTTACAACTGTGGTCAGGGTCTATTGTATACTATATGTGGCCCATCAGTGTATTCTTGTGCATTATATTGTTTGTGTGTAATTGTATTGTGGACCCGCCACCTCTACTCATGTGGTGGAGGCCTTTTAAATGTTTTTAATGTGCTTTGTGTCCTCAATAAATACATTATTTGGTATATTATTGTACTGGTGATCCCATTCTTTATTGCATACCTGGTCTCTTTTTGTTGTATCTCATGTGAGTATTGAATAGGTGATCCCAAACCCTTATATTGGATGGTGCCCACTCTAACATTTGTTTGGCAAAAAGCCATCCCTTGACCCAAGCGCTATGTCCAGCTACTGCCCCATATCTTTGCTCCCATTTGCATCCAAACTCCTTAAGCAGCACGGCTATGCTGAACTTTCCTCTCACTTTGCATCTAACCCTCTTAGACAACCTACAATCTGGCTTCCGTCCCCACCATTCCATTGAGACTGCCCTGACCAAAATTACTACAACTTACTTACAGCCAAAGCTAACAGACAATTCTGTATACTCCTCCTCCTAAACCTGTCCTGTGCCTTCAACAGTTGACCACTGCCTCCTACTACAGATCCTCTCTTCCTTTGGGGTCAAAGACCTTACCCTATCTTGGATCTCCTCATACCTTAACTGCACATTTAGCGTCTCCTACTCCCATACTACCTCTTCATCTCGCCCCCTCTCTGTTGGAGTCACCTAAGGCTCTGTCCTAGGACCCTTACTCTTCTCAATCTATACACTCGGCCTGGGACAACTCATAAGGTCCTATGGCTTCCAGTACCATCTATATGCCGATGACACTCCGATCTACCTCTCTGCTCTCCAGAATCCCAGAGTGTCTATCAGCCATATCCTACTTCTCTCGCTTCCTCAAGCTCAATGTGGACAAATCTGAACTCATTATGTTTCCTCCATCATGAATATCTTCCCTTCCTGATCTATCTAAATAAGTGAAATCGCACTTTCCCCTGTCCCCAAAATCCACTGCGGAGTAACCCTGGATTCTGCCCTGTCCTTCAAACCACACAACCAAGCTATCGCCACCTCCAGCTCAAAGATATTCCAGAATCCGTCCTTTCCTCAACCCTCACTCTACCAAAATGCTTGTGCATGCCCTAGTCATCTCCCGCATCGACTACTGCAACATCCTCCTCTGTGGCCTACCTACCTTCTAACACTCTCGCACCCCTCCAGTCCATCCTTAACTCTGCTGCCCGACTAATCTCGCTCCTCGCTACACTCCTGCTTCCCCTCTTTGCAAATCCCTTCACTGGCTCCCAATTTCCCAGCGTATCCAGTTTAAACTACTAACACTGGCATACAAAGCCATCCATAACCTTTCTCCTCTGTATATTTCCAAACTACCGTAATCTCAATATCCTCACTCACGTAATCTCCAGTCCTCCATCTCTCCTCTATGCTTATTCGCTCCTCACACAATCTCCTCCAAGACTTCTCCCGAATATCCCCCATCCTCTGGAATTCTAGGCCCCAATACGGTCCAGTTATCCACCACATTTGGATCCTTTAAAAGAAACCTGAAAACCCACCTCTTCAAAGATGCTTACAGCCTGTAATGACCACACGGCCACCTCACCACCGAAGCTACTGCAACCCCCGACCTATTGTCTCCTTCCCCATAATCCTGTAGAATGTAAGCCCGCAAGAGCAGAGTCCTCTTCCCTCTGAAGGGAAGGTTATTATAATAATCTCATGTTTATAAGCTGTGTAACAGGTGCCAAACATGTGGGGTGGGATTTAGACTTTGAAATCTAGCACCTCTCAATGCTCACCGAGTTAAGAGCACCGAGATACTCGAGTGATATCTGAATATCACAGAGCACGTTTGCTTATACTTAGTAAAGAACAAAACAGCAAAGAGATACCCCAGCTGATCTTTCACTGACTGGCTTCAACAGCAGTATGGCTGGACATTGATAGGAGACACTCACCAGCAGGAAATACCAACAGAGGGAAAGTATATAAAAAGCTGCACCCAAAAGGTGATAAGGCAGACAAAATGAATAAATTAAAAACACCCTTTATCCTTGCTGGAGTCTGTTTAGGGTAACAAACTAAACACCTGGAGAAAAGGTGTGTGCTGTTTCTTGGCTGATCAAGAAGACCACAAAGCACAGGCTCAAAAGTTCAAACCCAAAATCATAACATTCAGCTAACACCACATGTCCCACCAAGTGAGACTGATGATCAGATACACAACACCAAAGATATTGCATGAGTGTCTGATTAGTACCCTCTGTCTGACCATTGGCAGCTGGGTTGTAGCCGTATCTGGCCCACAAGTAACCAACACTAGTCCCCCACTTTTCAGCTACGTGTAAATGTGACATCCGCAAACCACAAATTTATGTAACAAACTGGTTAGATTTAAAAAAAAAAAAAAAAATCAATAAAATGCTGCCTCTGTCTGTACATAGTGATTCAAGTATGTAGTGCCAAGTACTGCTCATATACGAGGGTGGTGGCCCACCGGAGGATTCTCTTATGCAAGTCTGGGTGGGAAGCAGAAGACAGACATTTCCATATTGATATTTTTACAGAATGCCCTTCAAAATTTGGAAATAAACTTTAAAATTGAATAGTTTTGTTTAGATCAGTAACTTGCAAGCACAATCATGAGACTTCTGAAAAATACATGGGCTTGCTCTTGGAAGTCTATGAATCTGTTACAAGATCTAACTATACGCACAGCTAGAATAGGAACTGGTTCAGAATCCTCAGAATGAGAAGGATAGACAGTCCAGGAGTGCATCAGCTTTTATGTTCTTAGTACGAGGTCTGAACGTCAACCACAAAATCAAATATAAATTTTTATTTAATTTTTTTTTTTTTTTTTTTTTAATATCTCACAGTCACACATCTGGACCCCGATAGCATCATAGGCTATGTTGTGAGGCAAAATTTTAACCCTGCGCGTTCCAATTCACCAAACAATTTTGCCCCCATCTACATAATGGGGAAAAAGTGAAAGGAAAAGTGTTGGAAGCAAATTGACAGCTGCCAGATGTGAACAAGGGGGACTTAGAGTGAGAGTAATGGCGCCAAAGAGTACCGTATATACCGTACAGTTGCTAAGCTGGGGCCCACCATGGGATACTCACCACACATGGGGATATGAACACAAAATGCACCACACTACCACGTGCTTGAACACACACCACCCTCAGCACATAAGTCGAAACACAAAAGTCGCCACGCACAAAATTTGCCACATGCAAAATTCGCCACATGCAAAACTCGCCATAGGCGGAAAAATTGCCACATGCACAAAAGTTGCAACACATGCAGAGGTTGCCTCACAAAACTTGCATACTCAAAACGCACCACACAACTCGCCATGCGCAAAACTTGCTGCACACAACTTGCTACACTAACCTGTCACATGCAACTCGACACAAAAGTTGCTACACGCATGTCTCCACACGCAACTCAACTTGACACATGAAACTCGCCCTGAAACACACACAAGTCTGGTATTATCCTTCAAAAATAAAAATCTGATTAATAAGCAGACAAACTACAAGAGCAACAAATGTACCATATAGGAAATACGGCAGCTGTCAGTCACATGACCTGTCTATTATGTGTATGTGTGAGCTAATATATACTGCCGGGGGGAGGGCTTCCTGTTGGCTGGGGATTTATCAGGCTGCCAATAGCAACCAATCACAGCTCAGCTTCTATTTTGCTACAGTTAATTAATCTGAACTCTGGTTAAAATAGGCAACACAGGACATTCTCAGTATAACAAAGCTTGTGTGACGTAATAGCATGTTAGGGTGTGTTGGTGGAAAGGCTTATGTCAGTCACATTACCTCTATGTGAGAGGATATATACAGACTATTTTTACCACAATAATGTCTCAAAAGGAATTCCATGGCACAAATGTCAGCTGATGCGAAAAGAAAAGCTGCATTACGGGCCAGTGAAAAATGTGAAGACCGAGAAACAGGGCTGACACGAGAACAGCAGCTGCTTCCTCAAGAGCCATATTCAACTGATTTCCTCAGTTCCTTGGAGCCACAAGGACTTCCTCCTCAACCTCTTTCTAAAACCTGGAGCACCTATTCGGCTATTGAGAAATTTGGATCCGCCAAAGCTGTGTAATGGAACAAGACTCTTGATTAATAGCCTGTTTCCACATGTATTTGAGGCAACCATTTTGACAGGATGTGTCACAGGAGAAGATGTTTTCATTCCAACAATTCCTCTCATTCCATCTGATTTGCCTTTTGATTTTAAATGCCTCCAGTTTCCTGTTTGACTGGCATTTGCCATGTCCATCAACAAGGCTCAGGGACAGTCCTTGAAAGTACCGTATATACTCGAGTATAAATCAACCTGAGTATAAGCCTCCCACCCTAATTTGGCAAAAAAAAACAAAAAAAAAAACTGGGAAGATGTATTGACTCGAGTATAAGCCTAGGGTGAAAAATGCAGCAGCTACCGGTAAATGTCAAAAATACAAGTAGATACCAATAAAAGTAAAATTAATTGAGACATCAGTAGGTTAAGTGTTTTTGAATATCCATATTGAATCAGGAGCCCCATAAAAAAAAAAAATACCGGATTACGTACCGGTAATGCTCTTTTATAGAGCCCACGACAGCACCCACTAGAGAGAGGGGATCCGCCCCTAGGAACAGGAAACCTACAGAGAGATAAAAGGGGCGGCCCCCCCTCGCTCCTCAGTTGTTTTACAGAGAATAGGAGGAACCGCCGCCAGGTTTTAGTTAACAGGTTCGGGTATATCCATATATATACATATTTACAACCTCATTATATCTTTCTAATATTTACACCTCACCAAACAAGCACCATGTGCAACTATATACAGAAAAGGGAGGGATGTGAACGGGTGCTGTCGTGGGCTCTATAAAAGAGCATTACCGGTACGTAATCCGGTATTTTCTATTCGCCACGACAGCACCCACTAGAGAG
The DNA here is from genome assembly GCF_032444005.1 of Ranitomeya imitator. Taxonomy (NCBI): domain Eukaryota; kingdom Metazoa; phylum Chordata; class Amphibia; order Anura; family Dendrobatidae; genus Ranitomeya; species Ranitomeya imitator. Next base: position 802,430,462 of record NC_091284.1, read on the forward strand.
AATTGCAGAGACTATAGACTGGGTGGGTTTACTGAGTCAAGGACCGATACACCAAAAGTTAGATCAGAAGCAGAGGATAGATCTAATCTATAATGCTTATAGAAGGTATTCGGTGAAGACCAAGTTGCAGCCTTACATATAAGGTCTATTGGCACATTTGCCCTTTCTGCCCAGGAAGTCGACAAGGCTCTTGTAGAGTGCGCTCCCACATGCATTGGAGGATCTTTCCCTCCGGCCTTATACGCCAAGATTATTGCCTCTCTGATCCAGCGAGATAATGTGTTCTTTGTGACTCCGGCACCCTTGGTTTTACCCTGAAAAGACACAAAGAGAGCCCTACTCTTCCTCCAGTCCCTAGTTCTCTCTAAATAGGCTAAGACAGTCCTTTTTACGTCTAGGGTGTGAAGTCCTTCTTCTGGAGTTGAGTGGTTCTCATAAAAGGTAGGTAACTGGATCTCCTGGGATCTATGAAAGGTAGAAGCCACCTTAGGGAGATAACAAGGATCTGTTTTTAAAAGTATCCTATCTGATGTTACCACAAAAAAGGGAGGATCTATAGATAAAGCATGAAGATCACTTACTCTTCTGGCAGAAACTAATGCCACTAATAATACCGTTTTTAAAGAAATATTTTTTAGTGAGGCTGCATGGAGAGGCTCAAAAGGTGATTGAGTCAATGCATTTAGGACTATTGATAGATCCCACTGAGGGACCCGAGGTATGCTAATTGGTCTCGATCTCTCACAGGCAGATATAAACCGAGATATCCATTTATTACCTGCTACATCAAAATTAAAAAGAGCTCCTAAGGCTGACACCTGCACTTTCAGAGTGCTTACAGAGAGTCCTAATTCCAGACCTTTTTGTAGAAATTCCAATATTGGAAATATAGGAATATCAGCGGAAAGTTGTGTAGTATGGAATTGAAGGAATTTCCTCCAAATTCTGACATAAATCCTGGTAGTTGAGGGTTTTCTACTTTTCATCAGAGTATCTATTAACCCACTAGAAAACCCCCTGAGATTTAGTAACTGCCTTTCAAACTCCATGCAGTTAAATTCATGCCTTTTGCCTGAGGATGAAGGAACGGACCCTGAGAGAGCAGGTCCTTCGATTGAGGCAGAATCCACGGGTCCGACACTGACATCGCCCTCAGCCATGAGAACCATGGCCTTTTGGGCCAGAATGGGGCTATTAATAGAATTCTTGTTCCTTCTTCTCTTATTTTTCTTATTACCAAAGGTAGTAGATTCAATGGAGGAAAAGCATATGCCAGGTCGAAAGTCCAGGGCACTTGGAGGGCATCGAGTATGTCCGGCTTGTCCTCTCTGTTTAGAGAGGCAAACATCCTGACCTGTCGGTTGGCTCTTGTGGCAAACAAGTCTATTTGAGGAATACCCCATTGCGCTGTTATCATTTTGAAAATTTTTCTGTTTAGCATCCATTCCCCTTGATGAAGGGTGTGACGGCTCAGAAAATCGGCACGAAAGTTGTCTGTGCCCCTGATGTGAACTGCTGATAGTGATAGCAGATGACCTTCGGCTAATTCCATGATGTCTGATGCCAGCTGCCTGAGTCTGTCCGACCGCGTACCTCCTTGATGGTTTAAGTAAGCTACTGCCGTGGTGTTGTCGGAGAACACTCTTGTGTGAGAGCCGCTGAGCTGAGGAAGAAAGTGAAGTAGGGAATAATATATTGCCCTCAACTCTTTGACATTTGAAGAACTATCTAGTTCCGAACTAGACCAAAGATCCTGAACCCACTGATCCTTAAAATGTGCCCCCCAGCCTTTAGGACCAGCATCTGTGGTCACTATACTAGAGGGGGAAATTATCCAGAGAACCCCTTTTGAAAGGTTTTTCTGATTTAACCACCACCTAAGGGAGTGTAATACTTCCGTTGTTAGATAAACTGTTCTATCCAGACAGCCTCTATTCTTAATGTCCTCCTCTAATATAAATTTTTGTAGAGGCCTAGTATGAGCCTGTGCCCACTGGACCGCAGGGATACACGATGTCAGAGAACCTAGTAATGACATGCTCTGTCTGAGTGACATACTACGATTTTCTATTGCTAAAGATACCTTATCAACTATGGAGATTTTCTTATCCTCAGGCAGCTTACAAATCTGGTCAGCTGAATCTAGAAGGAGCCCTAGGAATTTCTGACACTTAACCGGCTGAAGTCTAGATTTTTCCCAATTAACCAGCCACCCCAGGGATTGTAAGGAAACCACTACTTCCCGTAACCTCTGCTCACACTGTAGGGGGTCTTTACCCACAATCAATAGGTCATCTAGATATGGAATGACTAAAGTATCTTTTACTCTTAGGAAAGACATAACTTCCAATAGCAATTTTGTGAAAACCCTTGGGGCCATGGATAATCCGAAGGGCATCGCCTTATATTGTAGATGACGAATTTGTCCCTCTATACAGACTGCTACCCGAAGGAACTGCTGGAATAAATGATGTATAGGAATATGATAGTAAGCATCCTTAAGATCCAATACTACCATGTAACAGTTTGGAAATAAATTCTTTATGGCTGAACGAATGGATTCCATTTTGAATGTTTTAGGCCTTATAAAGGAGTTCAGCTTTCTTAAATTAATTATGGTTCTGAAAGAGCCATCCGGCTTATTAATCAGAAACAAGGGAGAATAAAATCCCCTCCCCCTCTGGGAAGATGGGACTTCCACTAGGACTTGTTTGCGTAGGAGGGTTTTAACCTCTGTTTCAAGTGCCTCTTGCTGAGGCCTGGATCTTAAGGTGGTAAGGAGGAAGGAGTCCGGTGGAGTTCTAATAAAGTCTAATGTGAGGCCTGAAGATATTAATTTAATGGCCCAAGTATTTATTGTTATCTCTTCCCATTGTTGCCTAAACTGTTTTAATCTTCCACCCACTGGAGGAATATAATTACTGGAATTTGTCGGCTGGCTTGAATGGACGTTTATTAAACAGGTTTCCTTTTTGTTTAAAATCCTTATTGTTCCATCTGTCTCTGAAGCCTCCCTTCTTTCCGAATGGTGGCTTCCTGAAGGCCCTTCTGTAAGATGGAACAAAGGGATTAGGGAATCCTTTTTTCCTTTCACCTGCCTTCTTGAGTATATCGTCAAGGACTGTTCCAAACAGGTACTCACCCTGACAGGGTATGGCACATAATTTTGATCTAGATTGGGCATCTCCTTTCCAGTTTTTTAGCCATAAAGCCCGCCTAGCCGTGTTGGAGATATTAGCTGTTCTGGCCGCCAGACGTAGGGAGTCAATAGAGGCATCCGATATAAAGGCAGCCGCACCCTTGATCAAAGGGATAGACGCTCGTAACTTCTCCCTGGATACACCATTTTTAATATTTTGCTCCAGCTGATCCAGCCAGACTAACATTGATCTGCCAGTACATGTGGCTGCAATTGCCGGTTTGAATGCCGTGACACAGGCCTCCCACGATTTTTTAAGGAGCGCATCTGATTTTCGGTCCATGGGATCTGTTAAGGAACCTGCATCTTCCACGGGCAAGGAGAACCGGCGAGATGTAGATGCAACTGCAGCATCGACCTTTGGTATTTTGGTCCATGTACTTAAATCTTCGTCATCAAATGGGTAGCGCCTTTTACAGGGTATTGGTACAAAACCTTTTTGACCTTTACCCCATTCCTTTTTAACGAGGTCCTTTATGGCCTGGTTTATTGGAAACACGTGGCCTTTCCGTTGGGAAAGACCAGCAAACATGATTTCCTGTGGTGTTTGGGGTTCTTTTGACTCCGATACCCCCATCGTATTTCTCACCGATTTAACCAAGTTGTTTATGCCTTCAGTTGGAAAGCAAACAAAGTCTTCTTCCCCTGAAGAATCAGACAGTTGAGAGACCTCAGAGTCGACCTCCCCACTCTCTGCTGACGTGTCGGCTCTAGGTGAGGATACTCTTCTTTTCTTTTTCTCGGTATTAATCGAGGAAGAACCGCCTCCTAACGACTGAAGTTCTTCCCTAATTATGAGCCGTATCTCGTTCATTTTCACCGATTCCTCCTGCCGTAAGGTGTTATCTATACATGCCTGACATAGACTCTTAGTATAGGAGTCAGGCAGGGGTTCGGTACATATAGCACATTGTTTGTGCTTACTCTTTCCCGTCCTTTTTGCCTAAAATACAAGCAAAGGAATCAATATATACTTCAGTGAAGTATGCGTACACTCACCCAGCGTATTAATTTTACCGGCTGCGGGGTTGCCTTAGTTTGGGATGTGGAACGGGATGATTTTCTTCCCGATTTATCAGTGGAGTCACTTAACTTAAAGTGTCCACTGCTGTTTTTCCTGGTTTCGCTACTAGGTACTAGTGGCTCTTCCATGGAGTGCACACGGACCTCCTCTTGGGATGACATAATGCACACTGACTGCACTTCTCATCCTGACTTTTATAGTGTAGCCACTCCTGCATACATCCCCATCCTGTTTTTTTTTTTTTTTTACTCACAAGACCGGCATCCAGACGCTGGGATCGCATGGGGGAATCCAATATGGCGGTTCCCCCGGAAATGGTACTCTGACACCGCGACCCCGGAAGTTCAAGCTTCCTTCCATGGGACGCCGACGCTACTGCGCATGCGCCCGCGTCTCTGCAAACCGGAAGCGCTCTCAGCGCTGCTTCCCACCATGTCGCCTCTTACCTCTGGAGGGAACGGAGGGAAGATTCCCCAGGGATACCACACCGCTGCTCAGCTCCACTCAGGAGGGCATTCCACAGGTATCCACACTGCGCCGTGCCTTTCATTAGTACTTACCCAACGGTGTCCCAGCAGGGAGACCGTTGGTACCTTCAGGCTTCCCTGTCAGCCGCACCAGATGAGGGGGGAGCCCGCAGGAACATTCCCCCGACACTGTCTACCTGCTCTGGGACCCCTGTCGCTCAGCAGAGTCGATACAGGCGGTAGCCCAGGCAGGTCTTCCTCTTCTTAGCCATAGAGTTCTTCTCTGTGGGTTCCCTTCTAGGAACAGGAAACCAACTGAGGAGCGAGGGGGGGCCGCCCCTTTTATCTCTCTGTAGGTTTCCTGTTCCTAGGGGCGGATCCCCTCTCTCTAGTGGGTGCTGTCGTGGCGAATAGAAAAAATTATGATGAGCCCCATAAGATGCTCCATATTAAAATATGCCCCATATAATGCAGCACAAATGCCGATTACGGCTCCATAAGGATATTTGGCCCATATAATGCTGCAAAAATGCTTATTATGGCCCCATAGATGATCCATATAACAATGTGCCACATATAATGCTGCAATAAAAAAAAATAAAAAAAAAATTATAAGGACACCTCTCATCGCTGCTCCTCAGCATCCTGTCTCTCCGCACTGACTGTTCAGGCAGAGGGCGGCGCACACACTAATACGTTATCCTTATTCCGATTGCCTTAAGCTTCTAATTAATCACACCCGTCCCCTCCTTAATAAAGTCAGCACAGTCTTTGGAAGTCTAGGAATTTTTTTTCCTTTTTAATAAATTTACGATAATATAGTTTGCAAACCCAAGAAAGCCCTACAAAGCCTTCAGAGACTTGGGTTGCACCTGCTCCTTAATAGGTTGGACCTTAGAGGGATCCATATGGAAGTCTTTAGCGGACACAATATACCCCTGGAAATTTACTGAAAAAACAAAAAAGACTGAGACTTTGAAGTATAGTACGAACATGTTGGATATGTGAGGTCATCCAAATAGACAGCCACATACTGACCACCGATATCTCTGAATATGCCATTACAATTTTGTCATAGAGTTGGTGCATTATTTAACCCCAAAGGCATCACAAAATACTCCGTGACCTTTTGGTGTGTTAAAAGCCGTCTTCCACTCATCTCCTCCTCCAATAGGAATCAGGTTATAAGCTCCACTGAGAAAGTTTGGTGAACAGACAATCTCAGCAATTATTGAGAGCTGGGATGAGTAGCAGAGGTTACCGATTCCTTACAAGTCAGATTTTTCTCTTTTTTTTAATAAAAAAAATAAATAAAATTGGCACCTATTGGTGATGTGGTCGGTCTGATTAACCTTTTTTGACGACTGGCTGCTATGTAAATCTTTTATGGCCTGATGTTCTGTACCCAAAAAAAAGTTTATACATTTTACCTTTATGGAGACGGGAGTTGGGTACCAGGTCTATGAGAATCATAATCACTGTGTGGGGTAGTTTTTCAGATTTGGACAAAAAAAAAAAAAAAAAAAAACAATTTTCTGAATGCATGAGGTAAAATCATTGGGTAAGGCTTTAGACAGATCAAAAGAAAAGGACATTACATGTCTGCTGACACCAAGGGCTCCAGCGCACAATATAACCCTGGTGCCAGTCAATTACTGGGTTATGTTTACTTAACCAAGTGATGGCCAAGACCACAGCCGTGGACAAGTTCACAAGGACAAAAAAAAAAATAAAAATTTGAGATAAAAATCAAAGCAACAACAAGCAGGGATGCCTCCTTTGTGACGTACATCACCACACCCTGGGTGAGAGATCATCAATAGCAGTGGTTATCATAGGAACACAAATTTTAGCAAGAGTAAACCAAGATCCTTTGCATCAACAAAAAAAACAACCGCAATCAAAGGCCTGAAGCCGCAAGGATTTCTTTTGTAAGGATAAAACAGGTAACAATAATATTGCAGAATCAGAAAAGGAAATACCTGTGCGCCTAGGTGGACATCCTCGAGCCCACCCAGACGCTGAAGTTTTCTGGTGGCAGTTGTCTTGGGGAGGAAGACCTCCGACGTCCAGACTTTCCACAGTGTATTGCGTTGCTCGATCCCTTGAAGTTTATGGCAGTGAGTCACCCCAATCTGCATGGATTCCTCAGTGAGGGTAACAATTATTAGGAAAAGGTACAGTCAGTTGCGTTCCTGTCTGCCTTCATGCAAACGCTCATCAAGATGAATAGCCAGGGACCTGGAAATATCAAGAGTCAGGAATCAGTCCATTGTGAGTGTGTGGCTCAACGCCAGGACTCTAAAATAATCCTCAGCATGACATCTCCACTGATGAAGTGCAGTTAATTTAGTTTCAGTAAAGGTACCGTCACACATAACGATATCGTTATGTGACAGCGACCAACGATCAGGCCCCTGCTGGGAGATCGTTGGTCGCTGGGGAAAGTTCAGAACTTTATTTCGTCGCTGATCTCCCGCTGAATCGGCGTGTGTGACGCCGATTCAGCGATGTCTTCACTGGTAACCAGGGTAAACATCGGGTTACTAAGCGCAGGGCCGCGCTTAGTAACCCGATGTTTACCCTGGTTACCATTGTAAATTTAAAAAAACAAAACAAAAACACACTACATACTTACATTCCGGTGTCTGTCACGTCCCTCGCCTTCAGCTTCTCGCACTGACTGGTGAGCGCCGCTGTGCTTTCCAGCCGGCGCTCAGTCAGTGCAGGAAGCTGAAAGCGAGGGACATGACCAGACACCGGGAATGCAAGTATGTAGTGTTTTTTTTTTTTTTACATTTACAGTGGTAACCAGGGTAAATATCGGGTTACTAAGTGCGGCCCTGCGCTTAGTAACCCGGTGTTTACCCTGGTTACCAGGGGACTTCGGCATCGTTGGTCGCTGGAGAGCTGTCTGTGTGACAGCTCTCCAGCGACCACACAGCGACGCTGCAGCGATCGGCATCGTTGTCTAGATCGCTGCAGCGTCGCTTAATGTGACGGTACCTTAAGGCTATGTGCACATGTTCAGGATTTTTTGCGCTAAAAATGCTATAAAACACAACAAAATATAGGTCGGCACCACCGTCAGGGATCACCTATAACATGCTACAAAAGAGCTAAGACCAAAAACAAAAGAAAAAGGGTAGCATGCATGATAAAGGGATCACCACAAAATATATAGCAAAATATAACAAATTTTTATTGAACCACACCACAAAAAAGTATTAAAAACACTTAAAATAGCAGCATAAGGCAAACATGAAAACACGGCCCATAATAAGGTCAAGCCACAGTGTCACCCCACACAAACTACCAGGACAAATCCGGGTATAGGAGATTTAGGGATATAATGGAACCCAGTATGTAGGGCCTCTGTAGCTATAAATAGCCAAACAGATAACCCATCCTATACTACCTGACATGAATAGAGCAGGCCTCCTAGGTAGCGTTCCTGCATAATAGGTCAGGGCTGATGAAGGATGGCAATAAACAGGGGTGGCACCGGGCAGAGATGCCCAACGCGTGTCGCCAGTAAACTGGCTTCTTCAGGGGCAGTACCAGCAGTGTCCCAAGTGCATGGTTTAAATACCTGAATAATGATGTGAATAGTCGGTGCAGCTGGAGACCAGGGGGCCGGGAGCGCGGCGTGTGCTATAAAAACGCATACATTATGCATTCTATCATTCAGAATGCATTCTGCATGTTTTGTGCACATGGATGCGTTTTTTTCCGGAAAAAAAAAAAACAAAAAAAAAAAAAACACACCAAGCTCATTGCGGTAAAAAAGAAAAAAAAATGAGCATGTTCATCATTTTTGCGGATTTTCTAGGTTTTTCCCACAAACACATGCAGATTTCTGGCAGAAACGTCCGGTTCTTGTCAGGAAAATTTCTGCATGAAATCCTGACGTGTGCACATACCCTCAAAGCTACTCGGTCCAAAAAAAAAAAAAAAAAAAGTCTACAGTGGAGAATTTTGGGGTGTCAAGGGATAGGGAGAAGGCCCAAGCCTAAGGGTCTTCCTGCAGCAGGGACATGATGAATCCCAACCTCTGTCTCAGGCTAGGTTCACATTAGAGTTTCAGTCGGCAGCGTGGTGCTGCGGATTTTGCCTTAAGCTCTGCCTACATACCTATCTTTAACATTGTGTACACAGGGACATGAGTCGTTTTGGCGTGCCGCCGAACGCAAAAAAAAAATGCTACATGTTGCGTTTGGCGGTCACTTAAAAAACAATGTACGCGGACGCATCTGCATGCAACGCATGTCCCTGCATACACAATGTTAAAGATAGGTACGCAGGACGCATGCAGAAGTAGGCGGAGTTTACAAAAAATGTCCACAACACCACACTACAGGCTGAAACACTAATGTGAACCTGGGCTCAAAGCCAGACAGAAGTGTGTAGAACCTAAAATACAGGTGACACCTTTCCTTCAAGGAGAAAAAAAAAAAAAAAATTATAGAACAATTTTTGCCTGAAAATCTGTCAGGAAGGTTTACCTTGGGCTCCGGAAAAAAGTCAAGTGAGGTGCTGCAAGGGCCTGGGTGTATCCCTGATGCTGAATCCGCTCTGCAAGATGCCAGCCCTTGCATTCGATGCACCATCATTTGGAGGGGGTCCAGGATTTGGTCCAGATATGTTACATCTGCCTCTAGGTATAGGCTTAAAAGCTGCTTCGGACAGACTTGGCCAAAGCCGCTCCGTCTGGCAGACTCCAGAGAAATCCCAATACCCTTTAACCCCTGTACAGGGATCTGGCTTTACAATAGGATCCAGTGGAATGCCACCATGGAAGGACTGCCATCTCCATAGGTAGGGATGATCGCTAAGCAGGGCCCGACCTGAGCAATCACATCAAAGACACACACAAAAAAAAAATCAGGATCTGTAAGAATAGTCAGAAACAAGCCAGGATCAGTACATGACTACACCTAGCCAGGGAACCACTACATCTGGCAGCTTCCAGCAGTAAGCTGGAAGCCTTAGTAGGGTGTGGTGCTCTCCAATTGGCTGGAGCAGGGAGCTGATGACTTCAGCTGGACAGCACACACACCCATACTGCCAGACTGGATGCACTACAGGTCCCAGCCACTCTAACCTTAGGGTATGTGTCCACGTTCAGGATTGCATCAGGATTTGGTCAGGATTTTATGCAGGTAAAATCCTGACCAAATCTGCACCTGAGGTCACTGGCAGGTCACCTGCGTTGTCCTTGCGTTGTTTCAGCAATGTAAGGACATGCTGCGTTCTAAAAAGACGCGCCGCATCTGCGTTTTCGTGGGTCTGCCGCATGCGTCTCTTAATGCATAGTGGAGACGGGATTTCATGAAATCCCCTCCACTATGCTGTAACATCTGGACGCTGCGTGTTTGACGCTGCGGCTCAACGCAGCGTCAAACACGCAGCGTTTCCTGAACCTGGAAACATAGCCTTAGTGGCTGGACAGAGCTTCTGGTTCTCTCTCACCAGCGCCTCCCGCAGAGTGAATACGGATGTGCCTGGTGACCAAAGCAGAAGTTGCAGGAGCGGTTTCTGGTGGACAACTTTGTTCTCCAGAAGTCAAATAGCGCTCTGTCCCTCACCATATGGCTAAGGCTACTTTCACATTTCCGTTGGGCACTCCCCGTCATAATGCGTAGTTTAGGCTACTTTCACACTAGCGTTGTTTTCAATACGTCGCAATGCGTCGTTTAGGGAAAAAACGCATCCTGCAAAGTTGTTTGCAGGATGCGTTTTTGCTCCATAGAGTATCATTACCGACGCATTGCGATGTACTGACACACGTTGCAACCGTCGCGCGACGGTTGCGCCGTGTTGTTGCGGACTGCCGGGAGCAAAAAACGCTAAATGTGCCTTTTTTTGCTGCCGACGGACCGCTTTTTCCGACCGCGCATGCGCGGCCGGAACTCCGCCACCACCTCCCCACACCTCACAATGGGGCAGCAGATTCGCCGGAGAAATGCATCCGCTGCCTCCGTTGTGCAGCACACTGCGACGGGCCGAATCTGACGCTAGTGTGAAAGTAGCCTCAGGTAAAAAAAACGCATCCTGCAAATTTACCCGCAGGATGCGTTTTTTCCCCATAGACTTATATTGCCGACGGATCGCGACGTATGGCCACACGTTGCGTCCATCGTGCACTGGTTGCGTCGGGTTTTGGTGGCCCATCGTCTGGGAAAAACGTTCAAGGGAACGTTTTTCTCTGCGTTGTATCCAGTTTTTCCGTCTGTGCATGCCCGGCAGGAAAATGTCTCTCTCTGTGGCTACCGTCACACTAGCAGTATTTGGTCAGTATTTTACATCAGTATTTCTCAGCCAAAACCAGGAGTGGAACAATTAGAGGAAAAGTATAATAGAAACATACGCACCACTTCTGCATTTATCACCCACTGCTGGTTTTGGCTGAGAAATACTGATGTAAAATACTGACCAAATACTGCTAGTGTGATGGCAGCCTGTCTCTTTCCTGACCGGAACTGCAGATGGAAATGTGAAAGGACACACTTCTGTCGGTATGTCTTGCCGACGCTTTGTGACGGGCGACTACCGACGGAAATGTGAAACTATAAGGCCGGCGTCACACACAGCGTAAAACAATACGGTCCGTATATTACGGCCGTAATACGCTGAAAAGTCCCGAAAATAGTGGTCCATAGCTCCTCCGTAGGCAGGGTGTGTCAGCGTTTTTTGCGCATGGCATCCTCGGTATGTAATCCGTATGGCATCCGTACTGCGTGGTTTTCTCGCAGGCTTGCAAAACCAACATACCGCTATAGAAGTGATCCATGTGTCCCAAAAAGAAAACAAAATATATATATACTGTCTCTCTCTCTCTCTCTATATATATATATATATGTCAGTAGACACATATATGTATATATATTAATATTTATTCCAGCGCTATACAGCTTGAAAGCCGGTAATTCAATTACCGGCTTTTTCTTTCTCCTTCCTAAAACCCGACATGATTTGAGACATGGTTTACATACAGTAAACCATGTCTTCTCTCCATTTTTTTTGCAGATTCCACACTACTAATGTCAGTAGTGTGTATCTGCAAAATTTGGCCGTTCTAGCTCTTAAAATAAAGGGTTAAATGGCGGAAAAAATTGGCGTGGGCTCCCGCGCAATTTTCTCCACCAGAGTAGTAAAGCCAGTGACTGAGGGCAGATATTAATAGCCTGGAGAGGGTCCATGGTTATTGCCCCCCCCCCCCGGCTAAAAATATCTGCCCCCAGCCACCCCAGAACAGGCACATCTGGAAGATGCGCCTATTCTGGCACTTGGCCACTCTCTTCCCATTCCCGTGTAGCGGTGGGATATGGGGTAATGAAGGGTTAATGCCACCTTGCTATTGTAAGGTGACATTAAGCCTAATTAATAATGGAGAGGCGTCAATTATGACACCTATCCATTATTAATCCAATTGTAGTAAAGGGTTAAATAAAACACAAACACATTATTTAAAATTATTTTAATGAAATAAAAACAATGGTTGTTGGAGTATTTTATTCTACGCCCAATCCAGTCACTGAAGACCCTCGTTCTGTGAAAGAAAAAACATAATAAACCAACAATATACTTACCCTCCGCAGATCTGTAACGTCCAACGATGTAAATCCTTCTGAAGGGGTTAAAACATTTTGCAACAAGGAGCTTTGCTAATGCAATGCTACTCCTCGCTGCAAAACCCCGGGGAATGAGTCTAAATATAGATCAATGATCTATATTTAGCTTCATTTGCGGTGAGGCGCCCTCTGCTGGATGTTCATAGATCGTGGGAACTTTCCTAGAAAGCCTGGGAGCTTTCTAGGTAAGTTCCCACGATCTATGAACATCCAGCCTGGGAGCTTTCTAGGTAAGTTCCCACGATCTATGAACATCCAGCAGAGGGCGCCTCACCGCAAATGAAGCTAAATATAGATCATTGATCTATATTTAGACTCATTCCCCGGGGTTTTGCAGCGAGGAGTAGCATTGCATTAGCAAAACTCCTTGTTGCAAAATGTTTTAACCCCTTCAGAAGGATTTACATCGTTGGATGTTACAGATCTGCGGAGAGTAAGTATATTGTTGGTTTATTATGTTTTTTCTTTCACAGAACGAGGGTCTTCAGTGACTGGATTGGGCGTAGAATAAAATACTCCAACAACCATTGTTTTTATTTCATTAAAATAATTTTAAATAATGTGTTTGTGTTTTATTTAACCCTTTACTACAATTGGATTAATAATGGATAGGTGTCATAATTGACGCCTCTCCATTATTAATTAGGCTTAATGTCACCTTACAATAGCAAGGTGGCATTAACCCTTCATTACCCCATATCCCACCGCTACACGGGAATGGGAAGAGAGTGGCCAAGTGCCAGAATAGGCGCATCTTCCAGATGTGCCTGTTCTGGGGTGGCTGGGGGCAGATATTTTTAGCCAGGGGGGGGCCAATAACCGTGGACCCTCTCCAGGCTATTAATATCTGCCCTCAGTCACTGGCTTTACTACTCTGGTGGAGAAAATTGCGCGGGAGCCCACGCCAATTTTTTCCGCCATTTAACCCTTTATTTTAAGAGCTAGAACGGCCAAATTTTGCAGATACACACTACTGACATTAGTAGTGTGGAATCTGCAAAAAAAATGGAGAGAAGACATGGTTTACTGTATGTAAACCATGTCTCAAATCATGTCGGGTTTTAGGAAGGAGAAAGAAAAAGCCGGTAATTGAATTACCGGCTTTCAAGCTGTATAGCGCTGGAATAAATATTAATATATATACATATATGTGTCTCACTGACATATATATATATATATACCTATTCTGTGTGTACACATTTATTCTACCTATTCTACTGGAAGCTGTCAGTGTGATTTTACTGTACACCGCACTGAATTGCCGGCTTTTCTCTCTAACAGCGCTGCGTATTTCTCGCAAGTCACACTGCTTGTCCGTGTGTAATCCGTATTTTTCACACTTCCATAGACTTTCATTGGCGTATTTCTTGCGCAGTACGGTGACAAACGCAGCATGCTGCGATTTTGTACGGCCGTAGAAAGCCGTATAATACTGATCAGTAAAATACGGCAGATAGGAGCAGGGGCATAGAGAATAATTGTGCCGTATTTTTTGCGAGTTTTACGGACGTAGTTTCTGCGCTCTTACGTCCGTAAAACTCGCAAGTGTGACGCCGGCCATAAGTGGGAGTAAAATGTAATATCCCCCAGCTGCTGGAATCACCAGAATATGTGACAATTCTGTAAAAACCAACAGTAATAATCTAATATTCGATACTATCTTGCCTTGCGCAGGCGTGTACTATGGAGGACAGAGAATGAACTTCAATCCAATATTGCAGCCAGCGGGTAAGGAAAGGGTGAATCAAACACCCGAAAACCCCACCTCTAGGGCTGAAGATTGTTCCCTCCAAATTCAGGAGGCAGAGTCCCTTTAAATAGAACCAGCTCTAATGGGATTGGCTGGGGAGCCAGATCTGTGCAGGACACAAGAGAGTTAAATTCCTGCAGAGACTGGCCAAGTGCTCCTAAGGTCAGATAAAAAACCATGCTGAGCAGCCCTGCAGGAGGAAATAACTTTTTTAGTGGAACATCCTGATGCAAAAAGAAACCACATGGTGAGTAGGATGGTGATAAGGAGCCGTGGAAGTTGCTGCCATCATTGTAATATGAGGTTGTGCAGCAGCTGAGGTGAATGATGTACAATGAATTGTAGATTTTACAATCTTCGGTTTTTTTTTTCTGTTCACACACAATAAAATCAGCAGTAAATCTGCCCTAATATCCACATGATTCCGTGCAAATTTGTTTTATAGAATTTCTGAAGATTGATTTGACGTGTAGCCAACTGGTGTGAGCCCAGACTGAGGGAACCTGTCACCCCGAAAATCGCGGGTGAGGTAATCCCACCGGCATCAGGGGCTTATCTGCAGCATTCTGTAATGCTGTAGACAAGCCCCCGATGTTACCTGAAAAAGGAGAAAAAGACGTTAGATTATACTCACCCAGGGGCGGTCCCGCTGCTGGTCAGGTCGGATGGGCGTCTCCGGTCCGCTGCGGCGCCTCCCATCTTCTTTCCATGACGTCCTCTTCTGATCTTCAGCCACGGCTCCGGCGCAGGCGTACTTTGCTCTGCCCTCTTGAGGGCAGAGGATAGTACTGCAGTGCGCAGGCGCCGGAAAGGTCAGAGGCCCGGCGCCTGCGCACTGCAGTACTTTGTCTGCCCTCAAGAGGGCAGAGCAAAGTACGCCTGCGCCGGAGCCGTGGCTGAAGATCAGAAGAAGACGTCTTGGAATGAAGATGGGAGGCGCCGCAGCGGACCAGAGACGCCCATCCGACCTGACCAGCAGCGGGACCGCCCCTGGGTGAGTATAATCTAACGTCTTTTTCTCCTTTTTCAGGTAACATCGGGGGCTTATCTACAGCATTGCAGAATGCTGCAGATAAGCCCCTGATGCCGGTGGGATTACCTCACCTGCGAATTTCGGGGTGACAGGTTCCCTTTAATGAAGGGGTCTTTCCAGGTCAATATATTCTTCCATAAACTGCGCCCTGTGTCCTCATGATATACGTGTGGTCAGGGTCGTATTTAGGCTATGTGCACACGTTGCGGATTTTCTGAGGATTGCAGAAACGCTGCAGATCCGCAACTGATTTACAGTACAATGTAAATCAATGAAAAAAAACGCTGCGCTGATTGTGCGGAAAATTCAGTGCAGAAACACTGTGGATTAAAAGTAGCATGTCACTAGTTTTTTTGCGGATCTGCAGCGTTTTTGTACACATTCCATTATAGAAATCCGCAGGGGTAAAACCGCTGAAAATCCGCAGCAAAAACCCTGTGGATCCGCACAAAAAACGTGATAAATCCGCTGCTGCGTTTTCTGCCAAGACATGCAGAATCCGCACCAGAAATTCCTAAGGCTTATCCGCAACGTGTGCACACAGCCTTAGAGTTTCTGCTGCCCTAGGCACTTTTAGTGCTGCCTCCCCATTGGTGAGTATGACACTATCGGCAGTGACTTTGGCAAAAATCGCTGATGTGAAAGTAGCTTTTTGCAGCAGATCCGGCAGTTTCTCCACATCTGCCGCGTAACGGATCACTTATGGCAACACTACGTTCAGCCTCATTGATTCCCTATGGGACTTGCGGACATGTGCGGCACTTGCTGTTTTCCTGCGATCCGGAAAATGCGGTACTTGCTGCAATGGGAAAAAAAACGCTGCTAGCAGTGTTTTTTTGTCTCAACGCAAGTGCAAAACCGCAAGTGCCGCACATATCCGCAAGTAGCCATCACTACCTGTCCCCTCCTAGCTCATCCCTAACCATCCCTCTGACCCAAAACTACACTATAAAGCTTTAGAAAAACAATTTATTAACTAACTTATTCCTATGATAATGAGGCTGCAGGCTACGGCATAGACTGGGACGGGCAGTCTACAGGTCTCCATTCTCTCTGTGCACACCCTCAGTCCCTGCCTCACTGCCTGTGCACAGACCTCCCTCCACCGGACCCGGTAATCACCGCTCTCAGTAGTATACCGGCAGAGGTGTATGTCTGTTTTCTGGCACCCGGGACATACGTGATTTGCACACTTAGCCATGTACCTACAATCTCCTCTCCCTAATGCTCTCAATGTTCAGTGAAAAACTAAGAGAAGCAGAAGAGAAGCTCGATGTCACAGGACCATAAGTATGAAAGTCGCATATGAGTGAAGTGTCCATGTGACGACTACTGGAACCTGCAGAGCTGAATCCTGACATCGCAGCTTCTGAATTCTCACAACTAACGCACTGCACACTTTTAGGATTTTCCCTTGCTGGTGGACCGTCATGTCAGCACAAGCATGTGATTTGTATACTAATGACAACATTCTGACTAGATGTGCCTGGCCTTGCTCCGTTCATTTTCATTGAGAGGGGCCACACATGTCTAGTTAGCATGTGACCGAATGTGTTAGGAGTCGAGTTTCCTCTGCTGCACAGGGGGAATCTCGATCCCTGTCTGCTGCGGTCTCCCATTCTGTACTGGCCGCAGTGGGGCCTGCTCAGTGGAGGCGTCGCTCCCAGCGTCTTGCTGGAACTGATTCTGTGCAAAGGGTTAGGCTACGTTCACATTAGCGTTAAGCTAATGTGCGTCGGATTTGCGTCGGCGACGCAGCGGCGACGCATGCGTCATGCGCCCCTATACTTAACATGGGGGACGCATGCGTTTTTATTTGTTGCGTTGTGCGACGCATGCGTCTTTTTTGCCGCAAGCGTCGGACCAAGAAAACGCAACAAGTTGCATTTTTCTTGCGTCCGATTTTCGGCAAAAACCGACGCATGCGTCGCAAAACGCAGCGTTTTTGCGTGCGTTTTTGCCGCGTTGTGCGTTGCGTCGCCGACGCAGCGGCGCACAACGCTAGTGTGAACGTAGCCTTACTGTTGCCTTTTCTGGCTCTCCTGTTGTACCCTGCACTGATCTGCGGCGAGCGGGCTTCTCTGGGACTAAGTCCTTATTTGCACACACTGAGCATGCCCAGGGCAAGATCTCCCGTTGGAGATCGAGGGTCACATGCTCAGGTACTGCAGCACATTCCATTGGTCCTCCAGGAAGGTCCTGAAAGGGCAAAACTTCAGTAGCAGCTTCCTGTGCTGCAACTATATAAACTGCGCATGACTGCACGGCCATGCGCTAGTATTGTCTTGATAATGTGTGTGTGTTGTGTGTGAAAGTCGCTCTTTAAAATACCCTCCCTATTGGATGACTGTTCGCGGAAGGTGTATGTTTGCTATCTAGCGCCCGACTTATCCAACAGCACGTTACACACATAACAGCGTCTAGTTGCTGTCACCGCCTGTACGGCGCCGTGAGCTTCCTCTGCACTTTCCTTACCCAAGCCTGGGTGGTTAGTGGCGTTTGTCAGTGCGGCACTGCATGCACTCTCGTGCCTTTATATACTATTTTAATAGTTTCCTTACACACCCAGTTGCGGTGTTATGCCAGCAAGTGGTCTAATCGGACTTCAATCCTGTGTTGGGGTTGTGTTCGCTGACTTCTTGTTCGCGCTCTATGTGCGGTACCGCGGTCCTGTGACTCAACAGGATCGCTTCCTTCACGCAGGGTGAAGTTAACCCGTGCGTGTATACTTTTAGTACCGCCATATAGTCCGTCTTACTAGCGGCAGGTTCTTCCTGCACGGTGGACCCCGGGCAGCGAACGCACCATTTATAATAAATATCTATTTCTACTCGGTGCGTTCCGCTAGCCCAAACAGCATGTATGTAAATCACCGGCACGAGAGAATCCTGACAGCGTGCAGTGCGCACTGTGATAACTCAGAAGTCTGCAGTCACAAAGAATGACTGCAGACTCATTACAAACCTGGACATCCCCTTTAATGCTTCGAACATAAACAAAAACATAAAAATTAGTATCATAAAAAACATTTACATCCAGGTACCTCTGGAGCCGTTTTTATTTTCTTCATCTTGTCCAGACCTCATGAGTTTTCTCACCCACAGCCGTCTCTGCAGACTTCCATCTTCTCCGCTCTTTTGCCCTTAAAGATACAAGTGTCATTATAATGCTCCTGAATAAAAAAAATTGTCCCTCACTATATTGTCTGCACAAAATATGACCTCCACATTGTCCCTCTTATGGTACATGCTCTTCACACTGACCTCTCCTTTCCATATCGGCCCCCTCTTCACACTGTCCTCTCATACTGTGTCCCCCCTATAGGGCTCCGTCTCTATACTGTACTCTCTCATCACATTCCCGCTCCTTGGTATACTGTCACTTCCTGGCTGTGTCCTTACACTGTCCCCCATGTTACGAAACCACTACTCAGTTTCTATTCTGTGCCCACTCACTTTTCTCCCACCATACTGTCTCATCACACTATTACCCTCCCTCCTCATACTGTCTCCTCTCACATCCCTCCTGTTCACCATATTGTCTCCTCATATATTTATCCCCTCACTTTTGATACTGCCTGCTCACCTGACTCCCCATACTGTCTGCACACATCCCATCATCATCACTCCCCGTACTGTCCACATCAATTTTTCACATCGCTACTTGTACTGTCCGCATACATTCCCCCTTTCACTCCCCATACTGTCTGCACCCATCCCCCATACTGTTTTCTCATACATGCCCCCCATTCCCCAGTACTGTTTCCTCATACATGACCTCATTGCCCATACATGCCCCCCATTCCCCAGTACTGTTTCCTCATACATGCCCCCCATTGCCCATACATGCCCCCATTCCCCAGTACTGTTTCCTCATACATGCCCCCCATTACCCAGTACTGTTTCCTCATACATGCCCCCCATTCCCTAGTACTGTTTCCTCCTACATGCCCCCGTACTGTTTCCTCATACATACCCCCATTGCCCATACATGCCCCCCATTCCCCAGTACTGTTTCCTAATACATGCCCCCCATTCCCCTGTACTGTTTCCCCATCTCCCCCTTTGCTCTTCATTTTGTGTCCTCAAATATCCTCCCACACATTAAATCACCCATCCCAACTCCAATTCTCCCCACACATAAATCCCCCTATCCTCACTCAAATTGTCCCCACACACAATAAATCCCTCCATCCTCACTCAAATTGTCCCTCCCTCCCATCTTGTATGTATGGCTCAGCTCCCCCCCATCTTGTATGAATGGCTCACCTCCCCCTTCCCATCTTGTATGTATGGCTCAGTTCCCCCTCCCATTCTTGTATGAATGGCTCAGCTCCCCCCTCCCATTCTTGTATGAATGGCTCAGCTTTCCCCACCCTTCCATCTTGTATGAATGGCTCAGCTTCCCCCCCCTTCCATCTTGTATGAATGACTCTGCTTCCCTCCCTTCCATCTTGTATGAATGGCTCAGCTTCCCCCCCTCCCATCTTGTATGAATGGCTCAGCTTCACCCCCCCCCTTCCATCTTGTACATCTTGTATGTATGGCTCAGCTTTCCCCCCCCCCCCCCCCATCTTGTATGAATGGCTCAGTTCAGCTTCCCCCCCCTCCCATCTTGTATGAATGGCTCATTTCAGCTTTCCCCCCCCTCCCATCTTGTATGAATGGCTCAGTTCAGCTTCCCCCCCCCCTCCCATCTTGTATGAATGGCTCAGTTCAGCTTCCCCCCCCTCCCATCTTGTATGAATGGCTCAGTTCAGCTTCCCCCCCTCCCATCTTGTATGCATGGCTCACTCTCCCATGCTCCTCCCATCCTCCCTCCGCCCTCCTTCATCCTCCCCCCATCCTCCTTGGCTGTCATACTCGCCTTTCCCGCACCGCGCCGAACATCCTTCCATCTCTGTCCCGGCGCGGCAACGTCATCCTGCGTGAGCGGTCACACGGTACTGCTCATTAAGGTGATAAATATGCGTCCATATTCATCACCTTAATGAGCGGTACCACGTGAATGCTCACACAGGACGAGCTGCATGCGCTGAGACCAGGCATCACAAGAGTAGGGTGAGTATGACGTCCTCAAGTGGGCGGGTGCGTGGGGGGTGGGGTGAGGTGGTGGGTAGGAGGAGAACCCGGACTTTAATTTAAAAAAAAAAAAGGAAAAAAAAAACAGAACAAAAAACTTCCTCAGGTGCTGCCCCCACATCATCCCGCCCTAGGCACGTGCCCTCAAGTGCCTAGTGGCAAATACAGCCCTGTGTGTGGTACTGCACCTCGGCCAGTCCAGGTGAGTGGAGCAGAGAGGTAATGTCAGATATAAGGAGACGACCCTTCATTATGCAGGAAGCAGAGATTATTTCTTAATCTTGTACAATACCAATTGCCACCTGTATTTAGTTCCTGAGTATACGCAGAGCAGGCCGCCAGCCATATCCTGTGTTATCTAGTCTCCTCATTCTGTATATTTATTGCTTATCTACAGGATTTGAGGAAGGTTTGGTAGATGTGGATCCCACCAATGGGGCCACCCTCAGCCGAGAGATGGCAGAAGTCCTATCCATGTGTATAGCGATTTATACCACCTCTCGTCGTAGAGCAGCAGAGCCTTGTTCTCCAGATGAGGGTCCCAATGGTGATATCCGCCTGTGCGATCCATTATGTAATATCCATGGATAACAGCATAAATGTGCGAGATCAGAGTTCAGATGGGGTGGAATTAATGGGGATTTGAGGTGGAGATTCCACACCACAAATTCGGTGGAGTTTACAGTACAATACATGTGAGGGGTCATGTCAAACCAAGAAAACAAAAGTATGTGAAGAAAGCCAAAATTAATTTTCTCAGGATTTAAAAATGACAGTCACCTGCCGTTGGTGTTATGGGAAACTGGTTAAAAAAAAATCTATTGGGTGAAGGCATCTATGGCTAGTTTCACACAAAGCACCATTCAAGCTAAGTCCAGCCCTCGCCATTGTGATGCATTATGTGAAATAACTTACCTGGGAGTGGAGATGCCATAATCTACAAGGTGGGTCTCCCCATTTGTAAGAGTTTATTAAAATCTCATCATGGCTGGTGCCAAAGCCTCAAGTGTAAGTAACAACATTTGTTTTCTGGTTAACCTGGACTTCAATAGAATACTTGATCTGGAGACTTTTTTTTTTTCATTAATGTTCTTTTTATTTCCTTCAAGGTAATGCTGGTCAAGGGCTTCATAAAGTTTCTTTTGAGATGAGTGGACACTGCCTGAATGTTTTCAAAAAAGTGCAAACATCTGAATGATCTTCCACAGATGAAGACTTACAGCTTCATTCCTATTTTCGCTATGGATGAAAAGCTAGTGACCATCTAAGTCTACAATCCTTTCGTTGGCCTTCCTATTAAGATATTGCAGTTTGTTCAGAGGAGGGATACAATTAAGGAAAAGCTTTAATATTCTTAATGGGAAATCAATCAAATTATTGTTGATCGTGCTTTCAGTTCAGTCACACCCAGGACTCCTAGTCCTGATGTAGATGCTGCCACAAGTGCAGGATGCTAAGGTATTGGGCAGACACTAATGCAGCCAGATCTGGAAGAGGCACAATTTTCCTGGGCACCTCAGAGGAGAGAGTTGCAACGTCTGGAGTTGACAAAGGTCCAGACACACGACTAGTTAACTCGCCCTGTTCCATAACAGCAAAGCTGAAGTACAGACAGTAAATTCCAACAACCTCATCATTCCAGCACCACTGGCAAGAACCCAACCTGATACCCAGATGACAGCGACTGGAGATCTTCTATCTCAATCTGAGGATCATCTTCGAGTTTCCAATACACCTGAGAAAACTGAAGATGTCCCCATCTTCACCATGCCCAGGGCTGAGTTATCTAAACTTCTGGAGACCTTTCTGACAGTCTATGGACCACAGCCTCTCTGAGACAGCACAGAAAAAAGATTTTGCCACCCCAAGTAGGCTCGGGAGTATGAGCACCTCCCCTTTCCTGCCTGAAATTGGTAGCTCTGAAACCACTGGGGATACGTCTGTACAATGTGCCCCTGATTTATCACCAGAGGCAAATCTGGACAGATGGAGACGGTCCTCAGGAAACCTAAAAGATTTAAAGCAGACCTGGCTAGTTGTGTTGATGACATGGGATCCTTTCCCCATGGGCAAATGTTTTATCTAATGCCCTGTCCAACCTCCCCCAATAGCTGCTTAATAATTAAGTAACTTGAAGAGCACATTCTGAAGAAGAATAACCTCATGACCCAATATCAACATGGGTTTACAAGGGACCGTTCCTGTCAAACTAATCTGATAAGCTTCTATGAAGAGGTAAGATCTGGACTGGACCAAGGAAATGCAGTGGACGTGGTGTATATGGACTTTTCAAAAGGTTTTAATACCGTGCCACACAAAAGGTGGATGCATATAATGGGGATAGGGGAAAATGTGTAAGTGGGTTGAGAGCTGGCTCAGGGATAGGAAACAAAGGGTGGTTATTTATAAAGCACACTCGGACTGGGTCGCGGTTAGCAGTGGAGTACCACAGGGGTCAGTATTGGGCCCTCTTCTTTTTAACATATTTATTGATGACCTTGTAGGGGGCACACAGTAGTTTCAATATTTGCAGATGACTCTAAACTCTGCAGGGTAATCAATACAGAGGAGGACAATTTTATATTACAGGAGGATTTGTGTAAACTAGAAGCTTGGGCTGATAAATGGCAAATAAGCTTTAATGGGGATAAATGTAAGGTCATGCACTTGGGTAGAAGAAATAAGATGTATAATTATGTGCTTAATTGTAAAATACTGGGCAAAACTGTCACTGAAAAAGACCTGGGTGGATGACAAACTCACATTTAGTGGCCAGTGTCAGGAAGCTGCTGCAAAGGCAAATAAAATAGGATGCATTAAGAGGCAAGAATCAAGAAGTATTAGCTACCTCTTGTATTCCAAATCATAAAAGGGGTCAAATTCTGCAGCATGATGGTGCTTCATCTCATACATACATCTCTACAACAAAGTTCCTCCAGGCAAAAAAGATCAAGGTGCTCAAGGACTGGCCAGCCCAGTCACCAGACATGAACATCATTGAGCATGTTTGGGGTAGGATGAAAGAGGAAGCTTGGAAGACAAAACCAAAGAATCTAGATGAACTCTGGGAGGCATGGAAGACTGCATTCTTTGCTATTCCTGATGACTTCATTAATAAATTGTATGAATCATTGTTGAACCGCATGGATGAAGTCCTTCAAGCTCTTTGAAGTCACGCAAAATATTAAATACCGTTTATACTCAAGTATAAACCAACCCGAGTATAAGCCGACCCCCTAATTTTGCCACAAAAAACTGGGAAAACTTAATGACTTGAGTATAAGCCTAGGGTGGAAAATGCAGCAGCTACCGGTAAATGTCAAAAATAAAAATAGATAACAATAAAAGTAAAATTGAGACATCCATAGTGAATCAGGAGCCCCATATAATGCTCCATACAGTTCATGATGGGCCCCATAAGATGATCTGTATTAAAATATGCCCCATATAATGCTGCACAAATGCTGATTATGGCCCCATAAGATGCTCCATAGACCCATTTGCCCCATATAATGCTCCACAAATGCTGATCATGGCCCCATAAGATGCTCCATACAGATATTTGCCCCGTATAATGCTCCACAAATGCTGATTATGGCCCCTGTTGTGAATTCTGTGGCAGAGCTCCCTCCTGTGGTCACAAGTGGTACTTCGGCTGATTCTCTCTGGGAGCTTCCGTTTGTGGAGGAAAGTGGTTCTGCGGCTTCTGAGTTTCCTCCCTCAGGTGATCTTGTGAGCTCGTTAGGTGCTTCTCTATTTAGCTCCACCTAATGCTTTGATCCATGCTTCCTGTCAATGTTCCAGTGTTGGACTTGTTTTTCCCTGGATCATTCCTGTGGCCTGCTGCTCTGCATAGCTAAGTTCTCCTTTGCTATTTGTTTGCTATTTTTTCTGTCCAGCTTGTCTATTTGTTTTGCTGGAAGCTCTGGGACGCAAAGGGTGTACCTCCGTGCCGTTAGTTCGGTACGGAGGGTCTTTTTGCCCCCTTTGCGTGGTTTTCTTTAGGGTTTTGTGTGGACCGCAAAGTTATCTTTCCTATCTTCGCTCTGTTAAGAAAGTCGGGCCTCACTTTGCTGAATCTATTTCATCTCTACGTTTCTTTTCATCTTACTCACAGTCATTATATGTGGGGGGCTGCCTTTTCCTTTGGGGTATTTCTCTGAGGCAAGGTAGGCTTATTTTTCTATCTTCAGGCTAGTTAGTTTCTCAGGCTGTGTCGAGTTGCATAGGTAGCGTTAGGCGCAATCCACGGCTGCCTCTAGTGTGGTTTGTTAGGATCAGGGATTGCGGTCTACAGAGTTCCCACGTCTCAGAGCTCGTTCTATTATTTTGGGTTATTGTCAGATCACTGTATGTGCTCTGATCGCTATTTCCATTGTGATACTTAATTGCCTATCATAACAGTACAGGAAGCCAAAAGTACTAATGTTTCTCAATAGAGGGGAAAAAAGTTCAGAGACCATTTTTTTCCCTTTGCACTGTGTTTTGTCTTTTTTTTCCCCTAGACATTTGGGTGGTTCAGGACACAGGTGTGGATATGGATATTCAGGGTCTGTGCTCTTCAATGGATAATCTCGTTATAAATGTACAAAAGATTCAAGACTTGGTGGTTCAGAAGCCTATGTTAGAACCAAGAATTCCTATTCCTGATTTGTTTTATGGTGATAGAGCGAAGTTTGTGAATTTCAAAAATAATTGCAAACTGTTTCTGGCCTTGAAACCTCACTCCTCTGGTAACTCAGCTCAACAAGTGAGAATTATTTCTTTTTTGCGTGGTGACCCTCAAGACTGGGCATTTTCCCTTCCCTTGCCGGGAGATCCTGCATTAAGTAATATTGATGCGTTTTTCCTGACGCTCGGATTGCTGTACGATGAGCCTAATTCAGTGGATCAGGCAGAGAAAAATTTGCTGGCTTTGTGTCAGGGTCAGGATGAGATAGAGGTATACTGTCAGAAATTTAGAAAGTGGTCTGTACTCACTCAATGGAATTTTTCAGAAAGGGTCTCTCTGAAGCCCTTAAAGATGTCATGGTGGGATTTCCTATGCCTGATGGTCTGAATGAATCTATGTCTTTGGCCATTCAGATCGGTCGACGCTTGCGTGAGCGTAAAGCTGTGCACCATTTGGCGGTATTACCTGAGATTAAACCTAAGCCTATGCAGTGCGATAGGACTTTGTCCAGAGTTGAACGGCATGAACACAGACGTTTGAATGGTCTGTGTTTCTACTGTTGTGATTCCACTCATGCCATCTCTGATTGTCCTAAGCGCTCTAAGCGGTTCGCTAGGTTTGCCACCATTGGTACGGTACAGTCAAAATTTCTTCTGTCCGTTACCTTGATATCCTCTTTGTCATCATATTCTGTCATGGCGTTTGTGGATTCAGGCGCTGCCCTGAATTTGATGGACTCGGATTATGCTAAGCGTTGTGGGTTTTTCTTGGAGCCCTTGCAGTGTCCTATTCCATTGAGAGGAATTGATGCTACACCTTTGGCCAAGAATAAGCCTCAGTACTGGACCCAGCTGACCATGTGCATGGCTCCTGCACATCAGGAGGATATTCGCTTTCTGGTGTTGCATAATCTGCTTGATGTGGTCGTGTTGGGGTTGCCATGGCTACAAGTCCATAATCCAGTATTAGATTGGAAATCCATGTCGGTGTCCAGCTGGGGTTGTCAGGGGGTACATGGTGATGTTCCATTTCTGTCAATTTCGTCATCCACCCCTTCTGAGGTCCCAGAGTTCTTGTCTGATTACCGGGATGTATTTGATGAGCCCAAGTCCGATACCCTACCTCCGCATAGGGATTGTGATTGTGCTATCAATTTGATTCCTGGTAGTAAATTCCCGAAAGGTCGATTGTTTAATTTATCCGTACCTGAGCACACCGCTATGCGCAGTTATGTGAAGGAATCTCTGGAGAAGGGGCATATTCGCCCGTCATCGTCGCCATTAGGAGCAGGGTTATTTTTTGTAGCCAAGAAGGATGGTTCGCTGAGACCTTGTATAGATTACCGCCTTCTTAATAAGATCACTGTTAAATTTCAGTACCCCTTGCCATTGTTATCTGATCTGTTTGCTCGGATTAAGGGGGCTAGTTGGTTCACAAAGATAGATCTTCGTGGTGCGTATAATCTGGTGCGAATTAAGCAAGGCGATGAATGGAAAACTGCATTTAATACGCCCGATGGTCATTTTGAGTATCTAGTGATGCCGTTCGGACTTGCCAATGCTCCATCAGTGTTTCAGTCCTTTATGCATGACATCTTCCGAGAGTACCTGGATAAATTCCTGATTGTGTACTTGGATGACATTTTGATCTTCTCGGATGATTGGGAGTCTCATGTGAAGCAGGTCAGAACGGTTTTTCAGGTCCTGCGTGCTAATTCTTTGTTTGTGAAGGGATCAAAGTGTCTCTTAGGTGTGCAGAAGGTTTCATTTTTGGGGTTCATCTTTTCCCCTTCTACTATCGAGATGGATCCTGTTAAGGTCCAGGCCATCCTTGATTGGACTCAGCCGACATCTCTGAAAAGTCTGCAAAAGTTCCTGGGCTTTGCTAATTTTTATCGTCGCTTCATCTGCAATTTCTCTAGTATTGCTAAACCATTGACCGATTTGACCAAGAAGGGTGCTGATTTGGTCAATTGGTCTTCTGCTGCTGTGGAAGCTTTTCAAGAGTTGAAGCGTCGTTTTTCTTCTGCCCTTGTGTTATGTCAACCAGATGTTTCTCTTCCGTTCCAGGTCGAGGTTGATGCTTCTGAGATTGGAGCAGGGGCTGTTTTGTCGCAGAGAGGTTCTGATTGCTCAGTGATGAAACCATGCGCTTTCTTTTCCAGGAAGTTTTCGCCTGCTGAGCGAAATTATGATGTGGGCAACCGAGAGTTGCTGGCCATGAAGTGGGCATTCGAGGAGTGGCGTCATTGGCTTGAAGGAGCTAAGCATCGCATGGTGGTATTGACTGATCATAAGAACTTGACTTATCTCGAGTCTGCCAAGCGGTTGAATCCTAGACAGGCTCGTTGGTCGCTGTTTTTTGCCCGTTTTGACTTTGTGATTTCGTACCTTCCGGGCTCTAAAAATGTGAAGGCGGATGCTCTGTCTAGGAGTTTTGTGCCCGACTCTCCGGGTTTGTCTGAGCCGGCGGGTATCCTCAAGAAAGGAGTAATTGTGTCTGCCATCTCCCCTGATTTGCGGCGGGTGTTGCAAAAATTTCAGGTTAATAAGCCTGATCGTTGCCCAGCGGAGAGACTGTTTGTCCCTGATAGGTGGACGAATAAAGTTATCTCTGAGGTTCATTGTTCGGTGTTGGCTGGTCATCCTGGAATCTTTGATACCAGAGTTAGTGGCTAGATCCTTCTGGTGGCCATCTCTGTCGCGGGATGTGCGTACTTTTGTGCAGTCCTGTGGGATTTGTGCTCGGGCTAAGCCCTGCTGTTCTCGTGCCAGTGGGTTGCTTTTGCCCTTGCCGGTCCCGAAGAGGCCTTGGACACATATCTCTATGGATTTTATTTGAGATCTTCCCGTTTCTCAAAAGATGTCAGTCATTTGGGTGGTCTGTGATCGCTTTTCTAAGATGGTCCATCTGGTACCCTTGTCTAAATTGCCTTCCTCCTCTGATTTGGTGCCATTGTTCTTCCAGCATGTGGTTCGTTTACATGGCATTCCAGAGAATATCGTTTCTGACAGAGGTTCCCAGTTTGTTTCAAGGTTTTGGCGAGCCTTTTGTGGTAGGATGGGCATCGACTTGTCTTTTTCCTCGGCTTTCCATCCTCAGACTAATGGCCAGACCGAACGAACCAATCAGACCTTGGAAACATATCTGAGATGTTTTTTTTCTGCTGATCAGGATGACTGGGTGTCCTTTTTGCCTTTGGCTGAGTTCGCCCTTAATAACCGGGCCAGCTCGGCTACCTTGGTTTCGACATTTTTCTGCAACTCTGGGTTCCATCCTTGTTTCTCTTCAGGACAGGTTGAGTCTTCGGACTGTCCTGGTGTGGATACTGTGGTGGACAGGTTGCAGCAGATTTGGACTCATGTAGTGGACAATTTGACCTTGTCCCAGGAGAGGGCTCAACGTTTTGCTAATCGCAGACGCTGTGCGGGTCCCCGACTTCGTGTTGGGGATCTGGTTTGGTTATCTTCTCGTCATATTCCTATGAAGGTGTCCTCTCCTAAGTTTAAACCTCATTTCATTGGTCCGTATAGGATTTCTGAGGTTCTTAATCCTGTGTCTTTTCGTTTGACCCTTCCAGATTCTTTTTCCATCCATAACGTATTCCATAGGTCATTGTTGCGGAGATACGTGGCACCTATGGTTCCATCTGTTGATCCTCCTGCCCCGGTTTTGGTGGAGGGGGAGTTGGAGTATATTGTGGAGAAGATTTTGGATTCTTGTGTTTCAAGACGGAAACTCCAGTATCTGGTTAAATGGAAGGGTTATGCTCAGGAAGATAATTCCTGGGTTTTTGCCTCTGATGTCCATGCTCCCGATCTTGTTCGTGCCTTTCATGTGGCTCATCCTGGTCGGCCTGGGGGCTCTGGTGAGGGTTCGGTGACCCCTCCTCAAGGGGGGGGTACTGTTGTGAATTCTGTGGCAGAGCTCCCTCCTGTGGTCACAAGTGGTACTTCGGCTGATTCTCTCTGGGAGCTTCCGTTTGTGGAGGAAAGTGGTACTGCGGCTTCTGAGTTTCCTCCCTCAGGTGATCTGGTGAGCTCGTTAGGTGCTTCTCTATTTAGCTCCACCTAATGCTTTGATTCATTCTTCCTGTCAGTGTTCCAGTGTTTGACTTGTTTTTCCCTGGATCATTCCTGTGGCCTGCTGCTCTGCATAGCTAAGTGCTTCTTGCTATTTGTTGCTATTTTTTTCTGTCCAGCTTGTCTATTTGTTTTGCTGGAAGCTCTGGGACGCAAAGGGTGTACCTCCGTGCCGTTAGTTCGGTACGGAGGGTCTTTTTGCCCCCTTTGCGTGGTTTTCTTTAGGGTTTTGTGTGGACCGCAAAGTTATCTTTCCTATCTTCGCTCTGTTAAGAAAGTCGGGCCTCACTTTGCTGAATCTTTCATCTCTACGTTTCTTTTCATCTTACTCACAGTCATTATATGTGGGGGGCTGCCTTTTCCTTTGGGGTATTTCTCTGAGGCAAGGTAGGCTTATTTTTCTATCTTCAGGCTAGTTAGTTTCTCAGGCTGTGTCGAGTTGCATAGGTAGCGTTAGGCGCAATCCACGGCTGCCTCTAGTGTGGTTTGTTAGGATCAGGGATTGCGGTCTACAGAGTTCCCAAGTCTCAGAGCTCGTTCTATTATTTTGGGTTATTGTCAGATCACTGTATGTGCTCTGATCGCTATTTCCATTGTGATACTTAATTGCCTATCATAACAGGCCCCATAAGATGCTCCATACAGACATTTGCCCCATATAATGCTGCACAAATGCTGATCATGGCCCCATAAGATGCTCCATATACACATTTACCCCATATGCTATTGCTGTGATTAAAAAAAAAAATAAATCACATACTCTCCTCTCGTCACCCAGGCCCCCGGCACTTGCTATATTCACCTGTCCTCTGTTCCACCACCGAGCGTCGCTGTGTCTTCCGCGTCCTCTGCACTGACGGTCAGGCAGAGGGCGGTGCGCACACTAATCAAGTCATCGCGCCCTCTGACCTGAGTGTCACTGCAGAGGAAGACAGTGGCGCCCAGCAGTGGAACGCAGACAGGTGAATATCGCTCACTGCCCCTTATACTCACCTGCTCCTGGCGCGGTCCCTGCACGTACCTGGTTCTCCTGGCGCTGGCAGCTTTTTCCTGTGTTGAGCGGTCACATGGTACCACTCATTACAGTAATGAATATGCGGCTCCACCCCTATGGGAGTGGAGTCGGGTCCATATTCATTACTGTAATGAGCGGTACCATGTGACCGCTCAACACAGGAAAAAGCTGCCGGCGCCCGGAGAACCAGGGACCGCGCCAGGAGCAGGCGAGTATGATTACACAGCTGCCGCTCCCCCTCCCCCGCCGACCCCTGGGAATGAGTCGAGTATAAGCTGAGGGGCAATTTCAGCCTTAAAAAATGGGCTGAATTCTCAGCTTATACTCGAGTATAACGGTATGACTCTTAATAGCACCACAACTTCATTCACCAATGTTATGCAACATATATTTGCATTTTAAGTTAATTATTTGATTGAATATGACATTAATTTCTGTGGGCTACAAAACTTTTGTCTTGCCAAAATCTGACCATTCTGTGCCCATTAACTGATCAATATTTCTGCATTGATGCCAATTTATTTTCTTAACCTAAACCACATTTCGGAGGGTTTCAGCTTTCAAAAGAATAATTTATACAACCAATGGATGAATTTAACATCCGGTTATAAGCTTTTATTTACATAACATGGATAAGCGACATAACTTCTGTCAGGGAGTGTAGCTGAACTAGAGCGGGTGCAGAGAAGAGCGACCAAGGTTATTAGAGGACTGGGGGGTCTGCAATACCAAGATAGGTTATTACACTTGGGGCTATTTAGTTTGGAAATGTATAAATATATGAGGGGACAGTACAAAGACCTTTCTGATGATTTTTTTTTTAATCATAGACCTGAGACAGGGACAAGGGGGCATCCTCTACGTCTGGAGGAAAGAAGGTTTAGGCATAATAGACGCGGATTCTTTACTGTAAGAGCAGTGAGACTATGGAACTCTCTGCCGTATTATGCTGTGATGAGTGATTCATTACTAAAATTTAAGAGGGGACTGGATGCCTTTCTTGAAAAGTATAATGTTACAGGGTATATACACTAGATTCCCTGATAGGGCGTTGATCCAGGGATCTAGTCTGATTGCTGTATGTGGAGTCTGGAAGGAATTTTTTGCCCCAATGTGGAGCTTAATGTTTGCTGCAAAAGTTTTTTGCCTTCCTCTGGATCAACCTGTTAGGCTATGGGTTGAACTAGATGGACTTGGGGTACCGTCACACTGAAACGACGCTGCAGCGATACGACAACGATGTCGATCGCTGCAGCGTCGCTGTTTGGTCGCTGGAGAGCTGTCACACAGACAGCTCTCCAGCGACCAATGATCCCGATGTCCCCTGGTAACCAGGGTAAACATCGGGTTACTAAGCGCAGGGCCGCACTTAGTAACCCGATATTTACCCTGGTTACCAGCGTAAAAACACTACATACTTACCTTCCGTGTCTGTCCTCCGGCGCTGTGCTTTCCTCTGCACTGTCAGCGCCGGTCAGCCGTAAAGCAGAGCGGTGACGTCACCGCTCTGCTTTTCGGCTGGCCGGTGCTCACAGCCAGTGCAGAGGAAAGCACAGCGGAGGACAGACACATAAAGTAAGTATGTAGTGTGTTTTTTTTTTTTTTACTTTTACGCTGGTAACCAGGGTAAACATCGGGTTACTAAGTGCGGTCCTGCGCTTAGTAACCCGATATTTACCCTGGTTACCAGTGAAAACCTCGCTGAATCGGCGTCACACACGCCGATTCAGCGATGTCAGCGGGAGATCCAGCGACGAAATAAAGTTTCAAACGATCTGCTACGACGTACGATTCTCAGCGGGGTCCCAGATCGCAGTAGCGTGTCAGACACAGCAAGATCGTAAGTATATCGCTGGAACGTCACGGATCATACTGTCGTAGCGACAAAAGTGCCACTGTGTGACGGTACCCTTAGTGTTGAAGGAAGACTGTTACTATGTATTCTAGGTAAACAGTCCTAGGTTGAGAACTTCTTTTCTATTTGAGATATGTTGTCACAATGTGCGGCATTATATTGCTTTTATATCATGTAAATGTTGCCTATTTCCATCCTTGATGCTCCATTGTTCTATTGTACATTTGTTTGTATTGTACAATGTTTTGTTGTTTTTTTTTTTTCTTTCAATTGGACGAGTTTGAACAAAAAAGAACTGTCTTTGAACTGTGTAAACACGCAGTGACAGCTCAATGCTGACCGCTGTCACTGACAGCTTAGCGGCATGGGAAAAAGTGTGCGTACCCATGCCGTCAGTCCCCACGCTGATGACACTGTGATCAGTCAGTCAATTTGACTGACCGATTATAGCATTATAGCGCAGTAGGCGCGGCGCGATCACACCAGAGTTTTAAACTGTTCATGACCCGGGGTATTTTCGGTTTTGCATTTTTGTTTTCCGCTCCCCTTCTTCCCAGAGCCATAACTTTATTTTTCTGTCAATATGGCCATGTGAGAGCTTTTTTTTTTTTTTTTGCAGGATGAGTTGTACTTTTGAATGACACCATTGGTTTTACCATGTCATGTACTAAAAAAACGAGAAAAAAATTCCACGTGCTGTGAAATTGCAAAAAAAAAAATGCAATCCCACAGCTGTTTTTTTTTTTTTTTTTTTAGGTTCACTAAATGCTAAAACTGACCTGCCATTATGATTCCCCAGGTCATTACGCGTTCAGACACCAAACATGCCTAGGTTATTTTTTATCTAAGTGGTAAAAAAAAAACCCAATTGCGCTATTTTCCGATACCCGTAGTGTCTCCATTTTTTTTCGTGATCTCTGGTTGGGTGAGGGCTTATTTTTTGAATACCAAGCTCACCTTTTTAATGATACCATTTTGGTTTGGATATGATCTTTTGATCGCCCGTTATTGCATTTTAATGCAATGTTGCGGTGACCAAAAAAAGTAATTCTGGCGTTTTGACTTTTTTTTTTTTTTTTCTTGTTTCGTTGTTTTTTTTTTTTTTTGTTGATCAGGTAATTCTGAACATGGTGATACCAAGTATGTGTATGTTTCATTTTTTATTTATTTTTAGTGATGAGCGAATATACTCGTTACACGAGATTTCCCGAGCATGCTCTGGTGTCCTCCGAGTATTTTTTTTAGTGCTCGGAGATAGTTTTCCTTGCAGCAGCTGAATGATTTACAGCTATTAGCCAGCATAAGTACATGTGGGGATTCCCTAGCAACCAAACAACCCCCACATGCACTTATGCTGGCTAGTAGCTGTAAATCATTCAGCTGCGGCGATGAAAACTAAATCTCCGAACACAAACAAATACTCGGAGGACACCCGAGCGTGCTCGAGAAACTAGTACAGTATATTCGCTCATCACTAGTGTTGAGCATTCTGATACCGCAAGTATCGGGTATCGGCCGATATTTGCGGTATCGGAATTCCGATACCGATTTCCGATATTTACCGCATATCGGATACCGGAATCGGAAGTTCCCAGAAACCAAACTGCACGCAGCAGCCAATGAGGAATGAATGGAAGTGTGGGCACATCCTGTTTAGCATGGTGGGCATGTAACTACTGGCAAGGCTGTGATTGGCTGCTGAAATGATGTCACGATGCACTATAAAAAACGCTGCCGCCATTTTGCGCTCACTCTGCTGTGATTTCAGTTAGGGACAGGACGCTGTGTTCTAACTGAGGGCCAGTTGAGATAGGTAATTGCTTCATTGCGCTTTTCCCAGGCTAATTTAGCAACCGCTGTGTTCACTGTTCACCTTGCTCTTGCCTTGCAGCGCTGTTTTAACAGCGTTCTGCAAGGTCTCTGCGTGTGTGTGTGTGTGTGTGTGTGTGTGTGCAGCTCACTCTGTAGTCTGTGTGCAGCCATAGCCGGTTGTATTCAGCTCAGGGGAGGTTCACACTGCCTCATACTGTTCTATCCATTGTTCTTTTTTGCTCATAGTGCAGCCTGCTGCACATTTTTTCTCAAATTTCCTATTAGTGTCTTTCCACCCGTCTCCAGCTAAATTGTGGAAAAACACTACATAGGATAACCTAGAGGAGTGTTTTTGGGCCTTGCAGCGCCGTTTACGGCTGTCTGCACGGTCCCTGTGTGAGTGAAACTCGCTCTGTAGCCCGATCTGCCCCCCCAAAAAAATAAGTAAAATTCACCAAACACCACTTAACACTTGTGTAGGCCACATTTTATCATTAATAAAGTCTAGTCCACACTTTAGAAAATTAGTGTTTCTTACACCTGTTAGGAGGAGCATTTCAGGAATAAGCACACTAAGGCCTTAGTACTTTTCTGCTTATCTTTATCTGTGAACCAAGATGAAGAGGGCAGGGAGTAAGGCACGTGGGCGTGGGCGCGGAGCAGGGAGAGGACGTGGTGATTCTGTGCCTGCTGCGGGCACCGGTGACTCATCATCACCCAGTTTCAGCAGGGAACAGTCCTTCATGCGCAGCTTTGTCGGAGAGCGCCGTGCACCGCTGCTGCGTGAAGATCAAATTGAAGCCGTTGTCGGATGGATGGCAGCTAACGCATCGGCTTCAATTAGTGCCACATCCTCTCAGGCACAGAGCACTGGAGAGCAGCCATCTGTCTCTTCACCACCTGCCAAATTGGCCAGGCAGTCAGAGAGCCCAGGACAGGAGCCGTCTCTACTTCTGTTCTCTGAATCTCTTGGCTTGGAAACAGGGGGCCAGCCAAGCAGTATTGGAGAAATGGAAGAAGAGGCAGTGTGCAGTGATGCCCAACAGCTTTGTCTCTCTGACTCTGAAGAGGCGGGTGGGCCAGTGCCTCCGGTGACCACAGCACAGTACGCATCTGATGATGAAACTCAGGTGCCGCTTTCTGGTGCGTACTGTGCTGCCTAGACTACCCAGGAGGAGCAGTTGGTGGCAGAGGGTAGTGGAGATGAGGTCCTTGACCCATCGTGGCGTGAGGAACAGGAAGGTGGTGTGGGAGCAGCTCTGAGGAAGAGATTCCCCGAACGGGCCAAAGAGGGAGAGGGAGGGGGAAGACTGCGGAGCCTGTAGCCTCCACTTTGGCACCCGTTAGGAGCCTGTCTCTTCCAAAAGCCAAAAAGGGCGCTCGCAAGACTTGCAGTGCCTGGTCCTTTTTTGACACAGTTGCAGATGACATTTGTTTTGTCAAATGCAAGCTGTGTCATCAGAAAGTCAAAAGAGGTAAGTGTCAGCAACCTCAATACCACAAATATGTGGAAACATGTGCGGACCAGGCACGCGGTGGAGTTACAAAAACACACTGAAGACCTAGGCCAACCAACAGTGGCAGCTACCACCTCTTCAGCTCATGTTGCCTCTTCCTCCAGCTCACAAACAGCTGGTTCGGCTTCCTCCCAGGATCATCATGGAAGAACCTCTGGCACTGTTGTCCAGAGACCTAGTGTAATTCCACCCACAGCACCACGTTCCCAGTCATCCTCACACTCCCAGCCTAGTCTACAGCCATCGGTAGTACAGGCATGGGAGAAAAGGTGGGCATTCTCGGCAAACCACCCCCGAGCACAGGCTCTGAATGCAGGTATTGCCAAACTTCTGTCACTGAAAATGCTCTCATTCAGGCTGGTGGAGACTGACAGCTTCCGTGACTTGATGGCATTGGCAGTCCCACAATACAAGGTGCCCAGCCGCTTTTACTTCAGCAGGCAAGCCGTCCCTGCTCTGCACAAGCATGTGGAGGGACACATAAAACACGCTCTACTGAACGCCGTCAGTAGCAAGGTCCACCTCACCACCGATGCGTGGACCAGTCAACATGGACAGGGGCGATACCTTTCCCTCACAGCCAAATGGGTTAATGTTGTTGAGCCGGGTACAGATCGTGCGAGTGGCGCAGGACGTGTCCTGCCCACTCCAAGGATTGCAGGAATCCAGTCTGTACGCATTGACTCCTCCTCATACACAAGTTCCTCAGAATCATTGCTGCAGGTGCCGTCACAGTCCACCTCCATATGGACCCGTGAACGTTTACCTGTTATGACCGACATGAGCACAGCCGTGGCCAAACGTCAACAGGCCGTCTTGAAACTAGTTTCTTTGGGGAATCGAAGCCACACAGCGCAGGAGCTCTGGAATGCCATCAAGCAGGAGAGCGATGTGTGGTTTGTGCCAGCGAATCTCCAGCCAGGCATGGTAGTGTGTGACAATGGCCGAAATCTGGTGGCAGCTTTAGGCCTTGGCAACCTCACTCACATCCCATGTCTGGCACATGTGCTCAATTTGGTTGTAGAGAGTTTTCTGAGGGACTATCCGGATCTTATATACAGTGGGGCAAAAAAGTATTTAGTCAGTCAGCAATAGTGCAAGTTCCACCACTTAAAAAGATGAGAGGCGTCTGTAATTTACATCATAGGTAGACCTCAACTATGGGAGACAAACTGAGGAAAAAAAATCCAGAAAATCACATTGTCTGTTTTTTTAACATTTTATTTGCATATTATGGTGGAAAATAAGTATTTGGTCAGAAACAAAATTTCATCTCAATACTTTGTAATATATCCTTTGTTGGCAATGACAGAGGTCAAATGTTTTCTGTAAGTCTTCACAAGGTTGCCACACACTGTTGTTGTTATGTTGGCCCATTCCTCCATGCAGATCTCCTCTAGAGCAGTGATGTTTTTGGCTTTTCGCTTGGCAACACGGACTTTCAACTCCCTCCAAAGGTTTTCTATAGGGTTGAGATCTGGAGACTGGCTAGGCCACTCCAGGACCTTGAAATGGTTCTTACGAAGCCACTCCTTCGTTGCCCTGGCGGTGTGCTTTGGATCATTGTCATGTTGAAAGACCCAGCCACGTTTCATCTTCAATGCCCTTGCTGATGGAAGGAGGTTTGCACTCAAAATCTCACGATACATGGCCCCATTCATTCTTTCATGTACCCGGATCAGTCGTCCTGGCCCCTTTGCAGAGAAACAGCCCCAAAGCATGATGTTTCCACCACCATGCTTTACAGTAGGTATGGTGTTTGATGGATGCAACTCAGTATTCTTTTTCCTCCAAACACGACAAGTTTTGTTTCTACCAAACAGTTCCAGTTTGGTTTCATCAGACCATAGGACATTCTCCCAAAACTCCTCTGGATCATCCAAATGCTCTCTAGCAAACTTCAGACGGGCCCGGACATGTACTGGCTTAAGCAGTGGGACACGTCTGGCACTGCAGGATCTGAGTCCATGGTGGCATAGTGTGTTACTTATGGTAGGCCTTGTTACATTGGTCCCAGCTCTCTGCAGTTCATTCACTAGGTCCCCCCGCATGGTTCTGGGATTTTTGCTCACCGTTCTTGTGATCATTCTGACCCCACGGGGTGGGATTTTGCGTGGAGCCCCAGATCGAGGGAGATTATCAGTGGTCTTGTATGTCTTCCATTTTCTAATTATTGCTCCCACTGTTGATTTCTTCACTCCAAGCTTTTTGGCTATTGCAGATTCAGTCTTCCCAGCCTGGTGCAGGGCTACAATCTTGTTTCTGGTGTCCTTTGACAGCTCTTTGGTCTTCACCATAGTGGAGTTTGGAGTCAGACTGTTTGAGGGTGTGCACAGGTGTCTTTTTATACTGATAACAAGTTTAAACAGGTGCCATTACTACAGGTAATGAGTGGAGTAAAGAGGAGACTCTTAAAGAAGAAGTTACAGGTCTGTGAGAGCCAGAAATCTTGATTGTTTGTTTCTGACCAAATACTTATTTTCCACCATAATATGCAAATAAAATGTTAAAAAAACAGACAATGTGATTTTCTGGATTTTTTTTTCTCAGTTTGTCTCCCATAGTTGAGGTCTACCTATGATATAAATTACAGACGCCTCTCATCTTTTTAAGTGGTGGAACTTGCACTATTGCTGACTGACTAAATACTTTTTTGCCCCACTGTATGTATGTGATTGCGCTGGAGGTGCCGATAAATCTGTTATACAAGAAAAACTTTCTGTTTGGAAAAACGTTCACACTATGCTTAATTACCTAGTTAGCATTTGGCGTCTGTTTCCCACATGTTTGCGGTTGCCGGGTTTTCCTATTAATTCTGATGGTCTTCCCAGATAGATATGAAATACTATGCTTAAAAATATGCGAGGAAGTGGGTATTAAACTGTCCCGGCCGGTGACAGTTACCAGTTACCTCACATGCGGTGTGTTCCGGACCTTCAGCGATGAGGTCGCGCTTCAGTAAGCGAGTTGCCGGCGAGGTGCAGGACCTCGCGTGATGTCACATGCACGTGGTGCTCCACGTGATCGGCTGACGGAATGCACCTAGGACCAAAAAGTCTCTCCATAAGTGTTTACTTCTGTGTTTGCAAGGAGCATAATTAAAAGAGCAACCTTTTCCTTTTGCATCCTTAGTGCTGCACAAGATGGCTTTCAGCTACAAATGCCTTGGGGGGGGGGGAGGGCTTAAAGGTTCCCTTTCAACTTGCTCCAATCAGGCTTCGGCCTACTCTGTTCCTCTGCTACTCGTGCTGTCCCTGGGCTCTAACACCGCCGGTTGGTGCCTGGAAGTGCTGTCTGCACAGTCAACAGTCGCTCCTCTGTTATTGGGTTCAGTAACGTCAGCTGATTCCCAGCTGTGTGTGCGGCAATACCTCCAATCTGCTCATCCTGCTGTCCCTGGGCTCTAACACCGCCAGTTGGTGCCTGGAAGTGCTGTCTGCACAGTCAACAGTCGCTCCTCTGTTATTGGGGTTCAGTAACGTCAGCTGATCCCCAGATGTGTATCCGGCAACGTGTCATGCGACCGCCACGCTGGCACATTAACAGACATTTACATGCCTACAGTGCAGGCTTCGGCCTACACTCTGCTCCTCCTGCTGTCCCTGGGCTCCAACACTCTGGTTGATGCCCGGAAGTGCTGTTTGCACAGAGCCAAACACCTCGCCAATGTGTTAGTGGGGTTCAGTCACGCCTGCTGCTCCCCTGCTGTGTATCCGGCACGTGTCATGCGACCGCCACGCTGGCACAACTAAAATGTAAAGGAAACTGCATGCCCATGGATCCCAGGCCCGCAGTGGGATTACATTAGATGACACTGCGAGGTTGGATCTCGGGCAGCTTGGACGCACAGGCACTGCCAGCCTGACACCTAAATGATGTCAGAAGACGGGCACCGCTAAGTGTGCATGGCCAAGGGATAACATTACAGCGCGGGCTCCGTGACAGAATCAAACAACGCTGAGGAGGCGGCGCACGGCACCAAGGGGGTTGGAATGACGGCTGTGCTGTGTCACATTACAAAGGAAAGTCCCACCTCCGGGAAGGTTGGACGGTGTGAGGGGACACATTACATGAGTGTGTAGTTCAGCGTTTGCAAGGAGCATAATTTAAAGAGACACCTTTTTCCTTTTGCAGTATTACTGCTGTACAAGATGGCTCTTTCAGCAACAAATGCCTGGGGGGGGGGGGTTAAAGGTTCCCTTTCGACTTGCTCGAGTGCAGGCTTCGGCCTACACTCTGCTCCTACTGCAGACCCTGGGCTCTAACACCGCCAGTTGTTGCCCGGAAGTGCTAGCTGCACAGAGAAAAACACCCGCCAATGTCAGTGGGGTTCAGCAACGCCAGCTGTTCCCCTGCTGTGTAGCCGGCAACGTGTCCAGCACAAGCCACGCTGGCATAATAACAGACATTTTCCTGCCTCCAGTGCAGGCTTCGGCCTACACTTTGCTCCTCTTTGATTCCCTGGGTTTCAACACTGTCAGTTGTCACCTGAAAGTGTTGTCTACACAGAAAAAACTCGCTGATGTGTCAGTGGGGTTCCGCAACGCCAGCTGTTCCCCTGCTGTGTAGTCGGCAATGTGTCCAGCACAAGCCACGCTGGCACAACAGACCTAAAGCTGCCACCAGTGCAGGCTTCGGCCTACACTCTGCTCCTCTCCTCCTCCTGCTGACCCTGGGCTCTAACACCGCCAGTTGTTGCCCAGAAGTGCTAGCTGCACAGAGAAAAACACCCGCCATTGTGTCAGTGGGGTTCAGCAACGCCAGCTGTTCCCCTGCTGTATAGCCGGCAACATGTCCTGCAAATGCCACGCAGGCACCTGAACTGAAATTAAAGGGAACCTGAGCCCCCCCCAGGTGTTTCTATGTAAAACAGCCACCTTGTACAACAGTAATGCTGCATTTGTACAAGGTGGCTCACTTTTCCTCCTTGCCCACGTGGAACTCAACATGTACAAAATGTCTCATTAGAGACCATTACACTGTTCCTGAGGTGTGACTTTCCTTTTTAATGACACGCAGCACCCCCCTTGGTAGCGCTGCCCGACTACTGACGTCATTGGTTGGCTGGCTGCGCCTGTGTGTCCGCCCTGACACAACGCCCCTCGGTGTCTTATTTATTTTGACTGCGAGGGTGTGATTGATGGGCATGTGCAGTGCATATGTTCGCCTGTCTTCACTCATCTCCTTCCGCCTTCTTCAGACTGTGCGGCCTCATGGCCGCAGCATGCGATAAGGGATCAGCAGAGGCTGCCCAGTCTGAAGCAGGTGTAAGGACATGTGTGAGCGGCGAACATATTTACTGCACAAGGCCATGAATCCAAGTCCCGCAGTGTGAATTTTTGAAAACACACTGTGGGTCTGGGATTCATGGGCATCGCTAAACGCACCGGCCGACATGAAATGAGGTGAGAAGACAGGCAGCGCTCACAGCGCATGGCCAAGGGATAACACGAGCGCTGACTCCTGTACAGCAAATAACGCTCAGGAGGCTGCGCCCAGCACCAAGGCGTTATTTTGGACACCTGTGCTGCGTTTCCTTAAAAAGACAAGTCACGCCTCCACTACAGTTTGCCTTTATAATGGGCTAAATTGTGTACGTGTTTCATTCAGCGTGTGCAAGGAGCAAAGTTGATAGAGCAACCTTTTACTTGTGCAGCATTAATGCTGCACAAGGTGTGGCTCTTGTACTTTGTAACACCTGAGGGGGGGTTAAAGGTTACCTTTGAAATTGATTCTACTAGGCTTCGGCCTACACTCTGCTCCTTTCCTCTCCTGCTGACCCTGGGCTCCAACACCGCCAGTTGTTGCCCGGAAGTGCTAGCTGCACAGAGAAAAACACCCGCCAATGTGTCAGTGGGGTTCATCAACGCCAGCTGTCCCCCTGCTGTGTAGCCGGCAACGTGTCCTGCAAATGCAACGCAGACACAAAACTGCCTCCAGTGCAGGCTTCGGCCTACACTCTGCTCCCCCTGCTTATCCTTTGCTCCAACACCGCTAGTTGTGGCTCTAGGAAGACAATCTTGAATAGGTCCAAATCCGGGTTCCAGTACCGTCAGCTGGTTCCAGTACCGTCAGCTGGTTCCGGGTAGTGTCAAGGTCACTTAGACGCCAATACGTTGCCCCGTCGTGCTGCAGTCGGGTTAGCCAACTCCATGGTGCCTCCAGTTCAGGAGCTTCCTATGTGGGCTGCGGGAATTGGCAATCAAGGCTGGTTCTGTAGTGCCAGTAGGCCAAGCTCCCCCTGTAGGACTGTTGGTGTTCGGTAACTGCGGCAGCCTCGCGGCCTAGCTGTTCTCTCCTCTCCTGTGGACCTTCCAGCACCGTCAGCTGGTCCTCGGTAGTGCCATTGGCTCTTGCAGAGTTGGCCAACGCATCCGGGTTCCAGTACCGTCAGCTGGTTCTCGGCAGTGTCTTTTGCTCTTGTACCTTCTGCTCCCCATCCTGGTTCCAGCACCGTCAGCTGGTTCCGGGCAGAGCCTTTGGCTTAGGTGCCTCCTTCTGGGTATCTGAGTTCCGCCAACGTCAGGCGGTCCTTGGTAGTGCTTTTTAGCACGGGTACCTCCTGCTTAGTAACCGGGTTCCAGTAACGTCAGCTGGTCCTCGGTAGTTCCATTGGCTCTTGGACCTTCGGTTAGCCATCCGAGTTCCAATTCCATCAGCTGGTTCTCTGCATTTTCTCAGCCTTCTTGTACCTTCTGCTACATTTCCAAGTTCAATACCCTAAAGACAACGACCCGGAAGACCACCCCTAAGATGACGACGACACCAGAGACGACAACCACTGAGATGACGACGACCCTGGAGACGACGACCCTGAAGACCACCACGATGACGACAATGACGACGACCCTGGAGACGACGACATGAAAGACCGAGAAGCAGAAGAACATTAAGCATAACACTGAATATCAGAGCAAAAGATATTATCTAAATTATATTCAGAAGAAGACTAAGCAGTGTATGGGGGTGAGTCCGTTCCTCCTCGTGGTGCCCCTGGATAAAGCCTGATGCTGCAGGCCAAACTGAACGCGGACAAATGTAACTTTTGTGACAGGCCCAACTGAAGGTGTAATCTTCAAACTTTTATAGATAACAACTACGGAATGCCTGTCACAAATGAGAATATGATGAAGTAGAATAGGAAGAATAATAACAGTTGAATAAAATGAATATGTAGAATAGGAAGAATAATAGTTGAATAAAATGAATATGAAGAATGTAATAAAAAAAAAAAATAGGTAGAAGATGAAGAAGAAGATGAATAAGGTGAAGAAGTTGCTGTCAAAGATGCTGATGATGATGAAGATGAAAGTGTGGAAAAAGTAAAAAAGGGGAAGGGCGTGGAATAGTGAAACATCAATATCTGACAAAATAAAAAAAAAATTACATAGTCAATATCTTTGTCACTCCGAACGTCTTTAAAAAAAAAAAATCATGCTATTCTATTTGATTGGGCTAAACCTCTGTGCCTTTAATGTCTCCGCCACCTCCCCAAATACATCCTGCATTATTCTTAGTTGTTTTCCTTCACGTAGAATGAACCTACAAGGAAAGAAAGGGTTTATTTTAATTCCGATATTTTGGTCCCATTGACTTGCATTGGGTATCGGTATCGGCGATATCCGATATTTTTTTGAATATCGGCCGATCCAATCCGATACCGATACTTTCCGATATCGGAAGGTATCGCTCAACACTACTCATCACTATTTATTTTGAATGGGGCGAAATGGGGGTGATTTGAACTTTTATATATTTTATTAATATTTTTAAAAACATTAAAATATATATATATTTTTTTTAACTTTTGGCATGCTTCAATAGTCTCCATGGGAGACTAGAAGCTGCCATAACCCGATCGGCTCTGCTACATACAGGCGATGATCAGAACGCCTCCATGTAGTAGAATTACCCACTTGCTATGAGCGCTGACCACTGGGTGGCGCTCACAGCAATCTGGCACTGCTAACCATAGAGTTCTTCTGGAGACCTCTGGTTGTCATGCCAATGAAACGGTGATCCGCAATCACATGACAAGGGACACCGGTGTGTATTTCCGGCGTGATTGCCAGAAGCATGAGTTAAATGCCACTCTCCGCGTTTGATAGCAGCATTTAACGGGTTAATAGGGACGGGTGGATCAGAATTCCACCCGTGGCTATTCTGGGCACATGTCAGCTGTTCAAAACAGCGAAAGATGTGGGCTCACTGCCAGAGACCACATCAAAGGTAGGGAGTCTGACATCGGTGCACTATTACACCTGACATTGGAAAGGGGTTAAGAACCTTAATGCTGCAATCCTTAAAAAGCAAGTCCCCACTCAGGTCTGTCATCTGTCAACGAAAATATAGGGGCTTCCATGTTACTGGTAGTACAAAGGCCCCTTAAGCCCCCCCCACCCCCCCACCCCCAAATAAATCCAATGAATTCGGGCTCCCAAATCCAAATGCCATCTCCCTTTTGAGCACCACAGTGTACCTTAGGCTGCTTTCACACGTTCATATATTTCCGGCTTTTACCCACGGTCCAGAGGTCACCTCAGTTCAGGCCAGCCGTGATGATATCATCGCTGGTGAATGATGCTGCGCTCTCAGCATCTCATTCATCAGTGGTTTTCAGCCAGAACGGTCGCATCTTGGCACTGTCCTGGTTGAAAACTATTTAGCTCCCCGACTTGGATTAAAGCGTGGGACACAACGATGGACAAGTATCGTATATTGTTGGTCTATTATTTTATTTTTATTACAGGAGATCAAAGGCATCAGGGAATTAGCTGTTACAATAGGTATGGTTTAAATTAGAACTTTAAAGGAGTCTGTGTAATTTTTTCAAATGAAGGACTTTATTCTGGCCGTGTCTTTATTTAACATTACCACTAGGATAGGTGTCTTATAGACTCTCCATTACTAAACTGTGGGCTTGATGTCACCTGAAAAGTGACATCAACCCCACAAATATTACCCCACTTGCCACCACTACAGGGCAGGTGGTAAGATTCAGGCAAAACACCAGAAAAGGTGCATCTAAT
Organism: Ranitomeya imitator; assembly: GCF_032444005.1. NCBI lineage: Eukaryota > Metazoa > Chordata > Amphibia > Anura > Dendrobatidae > Ranitomeya > Ranitomeya imitator. The sequence continues at coordinate 802,474,632 of NC_091284.1, forward strand.
AGATGTGCTGTTTCTGGGCAGCTGCGGGCTGCTGTTTTTAGGCTTGGGGGCCTATATCAATGGCCCCTTACCAGCCTGAGAATAGCAGCCCCCAGCTGTGAGCTTTAGCAGGGCTGGTTGTCAAAAAAAGGGGGGCCCCACACCGTATTTTTAATAATTTTTTCAAGCACGTCAAAGTCACTATTAGCAGCTGTGCATGACCAGATAACGCCTTATTCCAGCACATTCGCTCATCACTGATAATGTAGTTGATGTGGAATAGAATTTAGTTTTTTTATTGATATATTTATTATATAAAAATGTAGAACATTCTGAAGTTTCATTATTGTGCTAGAAAGCATGCGCGCAACATTCACATCCGTGCTGTATTGTTATAAATGATATTAAAATGTATTATATTCATAGCCTCTATATAAACTGTATATACCATTTGTATTGATTCGGTACAGATACCGTAGAATATTCATACAGTCTTAATTTAATTTTAGAAGGAAGGACAAATATTCTGTGGATCCATATGCTGATATTCTTACGAATACATAGTTAGGTATGTAATAAACTAAATACGAATTTTTATACAGGTGCTGAAGCGCTTCAAACGGGACATATATATGGAACCAATAACCGTCTGAAAAACTTGGAGAAATCGCTACACGTACTGAGCAAGAATAGCAAAGGTAAGGGTTATATGAAAAACATGTTGAGCACAGGTCCGAGATGAAAAGCATTTCTACAACCGTCTAATGGTTATATTTTATTCACAGATCGTAAATTGATGCCCAGGAAAATTGTATTTTCAACAGGGAATATACCTATACGATAAAGTGCAACCACAGGGACTCGAGCGCCCACAACAGGACAACCTGTGACACGCCAGCTAATATAGTGTGAACGAAAAGACGAACCTTTATCTGTTCTACACCCGCTACTGGAGCGTCAGAACAACGTCTGATCAGCGCAGGCCCCAGTACAGTCCCCTATTGGGGCTGTGAGACCACCGCCTCGATCTCCAATCTGTGTGGTACAGCAGGGAGGAAGCGCTGTGACAGCAAAACAACCCCTAAAGACCTGTCCAAAACCACCCCGCCGAAAATATAAGTGATGTTCAACAGACAAAACTACAGCACCTTTACCAGCCGCAACACCGCAGATCATTTCCACCAATGTCCCGACACAATTCGTGAAGCGGTCGATAGAGAAATTGATCAGCTCGCTGATGGTAAGCACCCGATCATTAATCCGGGTGTTTCATACTGTAAAGAACACAATTACAGCTCTCAGTTGCTCATCTAACGATTTTAATGTTGTAAGACCTCTAAAGAGACGATGGCATTCATCTCCTACAAGTAAAAAACTCACGACATGGAACCGTACCTTAGCCATGCTGGTTGGGTTGGAGCTGGATTAAGTTTTTCACGAGCTGATATGTCGGTACTTGATAGTTCTGTGATAGTTATGATATATTTTTATCAGCACATCCAACACGTGAAAATATTGCTGAGCTATGCGCACTCAGAAAACCGTATACGGACACAGCGTCAACATCTGTGGACTCTAATAACTCGTAACTGAGGCTGGTTGGTTATCGCTTGCAAAAAATGCCTAAAATTCCGATACAGGAGAGTATAATAGGACAAGAGTTATAGAACGAGCTCTAAAGCTGGTGGTGAGTGCTAAGCGGTTACTATTGGCTAGAAGGTGACGAGAAGCCTCTCATGGCGCAATGACTAAACGGGATCCAACAACAACCTCACCAGGCTTTACACAGTCAAGATATCCCTGCGGATGTTAGCAGGATCAAAATTCACAAAGCAGCTCGCATATTGAATCCCATGCTGAAAATGTAGAGTATTATTGGGGAGATTGCTTCAAACATCTTAAAAGGCCGAGTTCTACTGAAACAGCGACAAAAGAGTATATTAAAGTGGCATAAAGCTATAAGAACTTTAAATGATCAATAAAACAACTCCTCAAGAAAAGACAGGTCTACTAAAGCAGACCAGCAGGTTTTTAGACCCTCTTTTAGGCTTTGCATTCCCGATAATTACAAGCCTGCTCACAGGAAAATAATGGAACATGCAGAGAAAATGTATCTAGTCCCCCAAACAGGACCTAATCAAACTAAGCACCCCTAGTGTGAACAGGAGGTCGGCTAATATAGTGTATAGAGGATTAGCGCTAGATATTCCTGCCCACTGCAGTAGTGCATTGGATGTAAACTAAATTGAGTTGTCGCTAAAGCCCAGTTTGACTAATAGACAGTAAAAATCACTGACAAATGGCGACTAAAGCCCTAGATGCAAAGCCTCAATAATATAATAAGTAAGGTCATAAATTGCCTAGGAAATATTCACACCATACACAGTCTGCTATATCCAGGGATAGATTGGATCTTATATTTATATCTTATAGTGAATTATTTCCTTTGCTCGTTGCACTTTCACCTTTGTCTTGGGCAAATACGTATTTTATTGTAATACTTAATAAAAGTTATATTTTATAAGGGTTTTTTGCTAGCTAATGTCTTGTTGGATCAAATTGTTGTTCTGTGCCCGAACCGTTCTGAGATTTACTGTAATTATTTCTAGAATAATAAAACTCTTACAATATTCTGTCTTTCATTTTTTTTTTTTTTTTACAAATGTATAAAACACATTAATACTTGGGAGGGGTGTTGTGAGAGGTGGATAATAGAATTATTAGTCATATGAATAATATGCTCAATCAAAATCAATGAAAACCATGGTATCAAGAAAAGAATGGTGTGATAAATAAATGAGTTGGGGATATCATTCATATAAAATACAGGGAATGGAGAAACACACATAAGACAGATGGTCTGATAGGGGAGGGATGGAGTGTGTAGAGGGTGTGTTTGAGTGAATATCTACACACAGGTCAGCACTATATTGCGGGTAACATGGTTAATACAGAATATTATGACACCATGAGAACACAACGATGCGGCTAAATACAATGTATACAAATAGAACATTGATTAGATAATCTCCTTGTTATCTTGCAGTTAGGGTACCGTCACACAGTGACATTTTGATCGCTACAACGGCACGATTTGTGACGTTCCAGCGATATATCCGTGACGTTCCAGCGATCTCGCAGTGTCTGACACGCTCCTGCGATCAGGGACCCCGCTGAGAATCGTACGTCGTAGCACATCGTTTGAAACTTTCTTTCGTCGTCTAGTGTCCCGCTGTGGCGGCATGATCGCATGGTGTAACAAAGGTGTGCACGATATTGTATACGATGTGCGCATAGTAACCAACGGCTTCTACATCGCACATACGTCATGAAATTATCGCTCCAGCATCGTACATTGCAAAGTGTGACAGCAGTTTACGACGCTGGAGCGATATTGTTACGATGCTGGAGCGTCACGGATCGTGCCGTCGTAGCGATCAAAATGCCACTGTGTGACGGTACCCTTAAACAACGCTTAATCAGTAATGATTGATCTTTATATTTCAGTAGGGGCGGACGCTGACAGCTTGAGGCCCCTGTGCACGAAATGTTTTTGGGCCCCCTCTATGGGGACTAAGCTGCAGATTATATATACTGTACATTATTACATTATACATACTACTGTTCCCTAGTGCCCTCTCAATATGTATACTATTGTCCCCTATTACATAGTGTCCTGACATTGTGTATACTATTGTTGCCTATTACATAGTGCCCTCTCATTATATATACTATTGTCCCCTATTATGTAGTCTACTCTCATTATACATACTACTGTCCCCTATTGCAAAGTGCCCTCTCGTTATGTATACTACTGTCCCCTATTAAATAGTGCCTTGACATTATGTATATTGTCCCCTATTACATGGTGCCCTCTCAATATGTGTAATATTGTCCCCACATTACATGGACTCCTTTCATTATATATACTACTGTCCCTACTAAATAGTACCCTATCATTATGTATACTATTTTCCCCATTACTTAGTCTTCTCTCATTATATATACTATTGTCCCCATTACATAGTGCCATCTCATTATTACTACTGTTCCCTATTACATATTGTCCTCTTGTGTTATGTTCAACACCGTACCTTATACTTCAGATTCTCTTTATACCTTCTCTTGCCTTGCGCAGGCGTGTACTACGGAGGACATAGAATCAACTTCAATCCAATATTGCAGCCAGCATGCAGCCAGCGGGTAAGGAAAGGGTGAATCAAACACCTGAAAATTCCACCCATATGACCGAAAACCGGTCCCGCCAAATTCAGGTGATAGGTTCCCTTTAAGAAGCCTCATACTCTGCACTCATTACCTGTTTGAATTAGTTACCTGTATAAAAGACACCTGTCCACACAATCCATCACACTCCAACCTCTCCATCATGGCCACAACCAAAGATTGCAGACCTGCACAAGGCTGGGATGGGAGAGAAGGCAAAAACTGCTTGCACAATTATTAGAAAATGGAGGAAACACAAGATGACTGTCAATCTTCCTCGGTCTGGGGCTCCGTGCAAAATCTTGCCTCATGGGGTAAGGATGATTCTGAGAAAGGTCAGGAATAAGCCCAGAAGGACCTGGTCAATGACCTGATGAGAGCTGGGACTAAAGTCTCAAACATTACCAGTAGTAACACACTATGCCATCATGGATTAAACTCCAGCAGGGCATGCAATCTCCTTCTGCTCATGCCAACACATGCCCAGGCCTATTTAAAGTTCTCCAATGACCATCTGGATGATTCAGAGGAGGCATGGGAGAAAGTCATGTGCTCAGATGAGACCAAAATAGAACTTTTTGATATCAACTGCACTCGTTGAGTTTGGAGGACGAAAAAAAATGAGTACAACCCCAATAGCACCGTCCCAATTGGTGAAACCTCATATTTTGGGGTGCTTTTCTACAAAGGGGACAGCACGACTGCACCGTATTGAAGGGAGGATGGGTGGGGTCATGTATCACAAGATATTGGCCAACAACCTTCTTCCCTCATTAAGAGCATTGAAGATGGGTCATGGCTGGATCTTCAAATATGATAATGACCCAAAACACACAGCCAGGGCAGCTAAGGAGTGGCTCCGTAAGAAGCATTTCAAGGTCCTGGAGTGGCCTAGCCAGTCTCCAGACCTGAACCCAACACAAAACCTTTGGATGGAGCTGAAACTCAATGTTGCCCAGTGACAGCCCCGAAACCTGAAAGCTCTGGAGAAGATCTGTATGGAGGAGGAGGCCAAAATCCCTGCTGCAGTGTGTGCAAACTTGGTCAAGAACGTCCGGAAACGTCTGACCTCTGTAACTGCAAACAAAGGTTTCTGTACCAAATATTAAGTTCTGTTTTTCTGTTGTATAAAATAATTACTTTGCATTTTATTGCATGAAATATGTAAAAATCATACAATTTGATTTTCTGTATTTTTTTTAAGATTTTGTCTTAGAGTTGGTGTACCTACAGTAAGAATTACAGACCTCTCCATTCTTTGTAGGTGGGAAAAGTTGCAAAATCGGCAGTGTATCAAATACTTATTTTCTCCACTGTAACTAAAGGATGCTACATTATAAGGAATGAGGAATTTAAGGTTTAATGAGGAAAGTATATAATTCAAGACGGCGCTATATAAGAAGAACGTACACTATATACTAAGGGACAGCGCTATATAACAAGAAAGTGTACTAAATGCTAAGATCCTAAGGGACGGCGTTATACATATCAAGAAAGTGCACTATATACTGCCCCTCTGTGCTATACATAATAACGCGTCAGTCCTGTATCCATGTGAAGTGTTGGTGTGCAGACCGTTTTTTTTTTCTCAGACAGCACACAGACTCATTGAAATGGACATGCTCTGAGTATCACAGATTTCATTCTCAGAACTGTGATTTTCACACATTTGTGAATGAATCTATGAAACTCTGAGTCCGTGTGCCATCCGATAAAAGAAACCTGGCAGCAGATCCATCACACATGTGAGAATGTGGCCTAAGGAAGGTTCTTTTCCAAATAACAGCGTTACTCCAAGTCATACAGTACAGAATAACATTTCTATCCGGTGACCGCTGATGTCTCGTCTGTTTAGAGACGTTTTGTGCTGTTTCTTCTCCAGCTGGTCAGACCTTCATGTCGTCGTCTCCCGGCCACGACTCCTCTTGTCACACTGATCACCGCAGCCTTGAAAATAACAAGGTGACATATTGTATACAGACATTTGCCTCCTGAATTAAAAATCCCATGCACTGCTCCCCTAATATAAACAAATTATACAGTTGTGCTCAAAAGTTTACATACCCCGGCAGAATTTTTGCTTTCTTGTCCTTTTTTCAGAGAACATGAATGATAACACCAAAACTTTTTCTCCACTCATGGTTAGTGGTTGGGTGAAGCCATTTATTGTCAAACTACTGTGTTTTCTCTTTTTAAATCATAATGACAACCCAAAACACCCAAATTTCAATTTTCCATTTCAAACATTATAGAGGATGTTGTATTTCGGGGGACCCTGTTGGCTCGTTTCGCCGTCGGGCCTGTTGGGGTCACACCCAGCTCTTTGCTGTCTGGTGATTGGTCAGATGATGTGTTAAAGGGAACCTGTCACCCGAATTTGGCGGGACTGGTTTTGGGTCATATGGGCGGAGTTTTCGGGTGTTTGATTCACCCTTTCCTTACCCGCTGGCTGCATGCTGGCTGCAATATTGGATTGAAGTTCATTCTCTGTCCTCCATAGTACACGCCTGCGCAAAGCAATCTTGCCTTGTACAGGCGTCTGCTATGGAGGACAGAGAATGAACTTCAATCCAATATTGCAGCCAGCATGCAGCCAGCGGGTAAGGAAAGGGTGAATCAAACACCCGAAAACTTCGCCCATATGACCCAAAACCAGTCCCGCCAAATTCAGGTGACAGAGTCCCTTTAAATTTTGTGCAGCTCGAGTCAACTAAGGACTGGGTCGACTTTTTTTTTACTGATCATTTATTGATTATTTATTTATTGATTGGTTATAAGATTTGTTTAAATAAAACCCCCTTAATAAAGCATAGCGGGCTGATTTCACAAATTCATTGTCAATGGTCTTCATTTATATTACAAATATAAATAATTCTAAATAATAAATATCATCTAGTATTTTAGCATTTATAATCCCATGTATGTTTTTACCCACTCCTGACTTTGGCTTAGAACTACCGAGCTAAAGATTCACCAAATACTCAGCATGTTACTTTACACAGCAGCATAAGATATCTGCATCCTTCCTGGTACATAAACGTCCCTAACATTCCCACAATGCAATAATAGGTGGATATAAAGATCTTCTGCTGTACCCTGCTTTGGGTTACTACATCCTGTGACTGTCACATGGCAACACTTTGCTGCTTGATAGATGAAGTGTCATGGTCTACCAGGGAAAGGATGAGTCTCCTCTAGTCCTACTGCTCCTGAAGTCAGTCCGCCATCCGCTGTGATCCTGCACAGCGCACCCCAAAGGACAGAAAAAAATTCCTGTTATTGTGAACAGTTAGGCAAATTGAAAAGGAAATGATTTCCAAAAGGCCTAAAGTTAAGAATGACACATTTCCTTTGTACTTTAGGCCAAAAAAAAAAAAATTATATATATATATTGTGACAAAGTCACCGGTAAGGTCAGTGATATGAAATCAGAATATTTTCCTCCAGCACGCTATGTGCTGTGAGTGTTAAGTTGCATAATGGGCTGGTTTCATGTGGACCTTCATAGAACAGGAGGGAGGAGGTCCACCATATCTCCAGTGGCAGAGCTGCCAGGACCTGTGTGATGTCATGATCATGTGGTCAGTCAAATGACGGAAAGAGTCACATGATCAGGGGCTTAAGTAAATGGGCTCTACAGGCAGTCTGTGTTCAGCAGGCTTGGAGAGAGGAGTCTCCAGTGGGGTTGTGTCTTGTAGAGGACAGCCTGAACCTGTATTGTTCCAGAGCGGGGTGCCACCCGCATACGTATGGACTGTGTTGCAGCGTTTTGTTTTTTCTTTCTTGTTTTTCCTGCTTTAGCCTGAAAGGCTGAGTTTATTTTTCCTCGTGTTGGTTTATGCCATTTTATAATAAACCAACCCAGGATTTAAAGAGGTGTTCTTATTTTTCCTTCCTCTGTATACAGCCACGTGAGTTGAACTGCCACAATATATATCTTACATTTTAAAAATTACAAAAAGTAAAATGTCCAGATGCAAAAGTTTGGGCAACCCTTGGAAATTTGTGTGCTCAGATAACTTTGACCAAGGTTTCAGGCCTGTTAGGGTTGTGGCTTGTTCACTATCATCGTTAGGAGAGGCCGGGTGATGAAAATTTCCCAGCTTTATAAAAAACTCATCCTCCTCTAACCTTGTGCCAAAAAAACAGCAGCCATGGGTTCTTCTAAGCAGCTGCTCAGCACTCTGAAAATGGAAATGATGGAGGCCCAGAAAGCGGGAGAAGGCTATAAGAAGCATTTTCAAGTTACCCTTTCCTCAGTTCGAAAAGTAATTAAATGGCAGTTACCAGGAACAGTGGAGGTCAAGATAAGGTCTGGAAGACCAAGCTAAAGTTCAGTGAGAGCTGCTCATAGGATTGCTAGAGAAGCAAGTCAGAACCCCCGCTTGACTAAAAAAGATCTCCAGAAAGATTTAGCAAAAAAGATTTAGTAGGAAAATAGCATTTCAGGACTTAAACAACAGTGATTGCAGCTCAGCCGACACCCTCCACGTATAAAGCAGGCTCTACTGCTGCGCCTGCTCTACACTCACCCTGCACCAGAGGTCCGGTAACAAAAACCTAAAGAGATGTACTGGAATATAAGTTGGTTTTCATGCGGCGTGTAGACGCATGTTCACACTGACCACTAAACAGACAAAACCTAAGCAAAAAAAAATCTAAATAAGCAAATAAATAAACAGCAATAGTGCATGAAGATAATATAGGATACTTAGGTAACAGAATTATTTATAAAAAAAAAAAAAAGTAAAAGCCATCCTACCACGTCAAGGTGACCCTAATCGGGAGGTTCCTAACCTCAAGTATTAAAACTTTACCATATGTCTAATGACGCAATGTGAATATGGGCTGAGAATGACTGAGACTTGTACTCCAGTTCATCTCTTTAGGTTTTTGTTTCAGGTTTTTTGTTCTCCTTCTTCCTTAAGCTGGACATTACATTCATATAGTTCCCCATGGCTGGTGTCCAATAGCTGGGATCTCAGTCCGTCACAATTTTGCGGCTCCAAAGTTCGGGTCCCCATTGGTTTCATTGAGGTGGTGTTGAGGTGGTACGGGTTCAGGTTCAAGTTCTGGTACAAGAACCCAAACTTCCATGAGTCCGCTCACCTCTATGTAAATTTTAAACCCCTCAAAGTCTGTCTCGCTGCGCTGAAATAAAAACAAACGCGTATTTGTGTAAATTGTTAACCATCGACTTTATCAAATTCTTACAGTTACAAACCTGTACACCGTTTCTAAGAAAATAATAAAAAATAAACCAAAAGTAAACAATAATACTGTCAACAGTGAGATTCACCTTCCTCCCCCCAAAAAAAAAATCTTATTTTGGGGATAAAAATTCTAAAAAAAAAATCCAGTTCATACATAATAGTTTGCATAATTAAGTTTTCATGTCCAAGAAATGATAACATTTCAAAAATTGTCAATTTGAAACGTACAAGTAAATTTAAAGCAAATGGAAGAGGTATAGAAAATAAAATAAATATTAAAAACAACTAACCCAAATTGCATCAAATTGACTAATATTAAAAGTACACGTACAACTTCAAATGCATATTTTGAGGTTCAATACAGGTGGCCGGTAACATTTTGCAAAAGTTTAAAGGAGAATACAGTCGAACTTTTCCTATACCTACAGGAGCTTAAGGGTTAAAAAAACCTATATACAATTTGTACCTTATGTTACATATTGTTAGGACTGGCGGAACGCACCAAGACAGATGATAAAGGTGCGTTCGCAGTCCGGGGTCCACCGTGCAGGTGAGAACCTGCTGCTAGCAATTTGCAGACAATATGGCGGTACACTAAAGTATACACGCGTGGGTTAAACCTCACCCAGCGTGAAGAAAGCGATCCTGTTAATTCACAGGACCGCAGTACCGCACTAGTGCGCGAGCAAGTGGTCAGCGGACTTAACCCCAGGAGGGATTGGAGCCCGATTAGACCCTTGCTGGCGTAACACCGCAACTGGGTGTGTAGAGAACCTTAAGAAATCTATGTGCACAAGAGTGCGAGCGATGCCGCACTAACGGACGCCACTAACCACCCAGACTCGGGTATGGAAAGCGCAAGGCAGGCGCACGGCGCCGTACTGGCAGGCACAGCTACAGGACGCTGTGATGTGTGTTTAGTGCTGTAGGCTAAGTCGGGCGCTAGATAGCAGCCATACACCTTCCGCGAACAGACATTCAATAGGGTAGGGGTTTCCAAGGACGACTTGCACTCACAACATACACACATAAGCAATTGTAAGACAATACTAGCGCATGGCCGTGCGGTCATGCGCAGTTTATATAGCAGCAGCACAGGAAGTGGCCACAGCACTTTTGCCCTTCTAGGACCTGCCAAGAGGACCAATGGAATGTGCTGCAGAGCCTGAGCACATGACCCTCGATCTCCAACGGGAGACCTTACGCTGGGCATGCTCAGTACATGCAGACAAGGACTTAGTCCCAGAGAAGTCCGCTCGCTGCTGACCAGCACTGACTTTAATGGCAGAGACTGGAGAAGCAGCACTAACTCTCAGAACAGAGTGAGAATGAGCAAGACGCTGGGACTGACGTCCTTGCTGAGCAGGCTCCACTGCGGCTGGACAAGAATGGGAGACCGCAGCAGAAGTGGCTCGAGATTCCCCCTGTGCAGAAGCGGGAACTCGACCCCTAACATGGCCCCCCCTCCCTGGGCCTCGCTACACTCGAAGGCAGCAATGAGCTGCGGAGCCCGAATGTGCTCAACAGGCTCCCAGGACCTGTCCTCAGGGCCATAACCCTTCCAGTCCACCAAATAAAATTTTTTACCACGCACCACCTTGCTCCCCAAAATAGCGTTCACCTCATAATCGTCCATAGACGAACCCGATGTCCCAGCAGATGACTCGGAAAACCGGGACATATACACGGGTTTCAAGAGGGACACATGAAAGGTGTCGGTGATACCCAGGCGTGGCGGAAGGGCCAAACGATAGACCACAGGATTAACCTGCTCGAGGACCTTGAATGGACCCAAGTAGCGAGGAGCAAATTTAGTGGACTCAACTCGCAGCCTGATGTTACGGGCGGAGAGCCACACCAAGTCGCCAGGAGCAAAGGTCGGGGCGGGGCGCCGATGAGCATCAGCGGAGGACCTCATTCTCTCCTTAGAGGCCCGAATGGCATCCTGAGTGCGGTCCCAAATATCCCGTGCCTCCACAGCCCAGTCTGCCACCCTGGAGTCGGCGGAAGACACGGGCATAGGCACAGGTACCCGTGGATGCTGACCATAGTTGAGGAGGAATGGGGTTTGTCCAGTGGAGTCGGCTACGGCGTTGTTCAGTGCAAACTCTGCCATGATAGCAAGGATGCCCAGTCATCCTGCCTGGCTGAAACAAAATGTCGCAGGTATGTGACCAAGGTCTGGTTGGCCCTCTCTACCAACCCATTCGTCTCGGGATGATAAGCGGAAGAGAGATTCAACTCAATACTGAGAAGATGACAGAGCTCTCTCCAGAACCGAGACGCAAACTGGGGACCCCGGTCACTGACAATTTTGTCTGGCATACCATGTAGGCGGAAGATATGTCTAATGAACAACGCTGCCAAGGCCCGTGCAGAAGGTAACCGCGGCAGCGGCACCAAATGCACCATTTTTGAGAAATGATCGGTGATGACCCAAATGATGGTACAGCCGCGAGACTTGGGCAAACCCACAACAAAGTCCATCCCGACCATCTCCCAGGGCCTATCTGCCACCGGCAAGGGATAGAGCAAACCAGCTGGCCTTTGACGCGGAGATTTATTTTTGGCGCAGGAGACACACGCCAGAACATAATCCCTGACATCCCGGACCATATGCGGCCACCAGTACGTCCTCGCCAGTAGCTCAGATGTCCTCTTTGTCCCAAAGTGTCCACCCACCCTGGACGAATGAGCCCAAGAGAGAACCTCCGGTCGCAAATTAATGGGCACAAAAGTCTTGCCCGGAGGCACAGACTCTAGCGAAACCGGCGCCACGGTTCTCAGGCTCTCGGAAGGGACAATAAGCCGAGGCTCCTCTTCCTCCTCCTCAGTTGACATAAGGGAGCGAGAGAGAGCGTCAGCACGGATATTCTTCTCCCCGGCAAGATAATGAAGGGAAAAGTGGAACCGGGAGAAGAACAGGGACCATCTGGCCTGGCGAGAATTTAGCCGCTGGGCTGTCTGCAAATAGACCAAATTTTTGTGGTCCGTGTAAACTTGGAAGGGAAACCGCGCACCTTCCAGAAGGTGTCTCCACTCCGAAAAGGCCAACTTCATTGCTAGCAACTCCCTGTCCCCGATGGAGTAGTTCCTCTCCGCTGGCGTGAAGGTCTTGGAGAAGAAGAAGCATGGATGCTTCCGACCTTGAGCATCCTTTTGGTAGAGGACTGCTCCAGCACCAACGGACGAGGCATCCACCTCCAGTAGGAATGGCTTATCCACATCGGGACGATGTAAGATGGGAGCGCTAGCAAAGTGGGACTTAATAGAAGTGAAGGCCTTGGAGACCTCTTCCGACCACAATTTGGGATTCGCTCCCTTCTTGGTGAGGGCTACCAAGGGAGCTACCAGAGTTGAGAAGTGGGGAATGAACTGGCGGTAATAGTTTATGAACACCATAAAGCGCTGCACCGCTTTAAGAGAATGGGGCTCTTGCCAGTCCATCACAGCCTGTAGTTTGGCAGGATCCATAGCCAATCCCTGGGCGGAGATGATATAGCCCAGGAAAGGTAAGGACTCCTGCTCAAACACACACTTCTCCAACTTTGCGTAAAGAGAGTTTGCCCGTAGGAGGTCGAAGACTCTGCCAACATCTCTCCGGTGGGAGTCAATATCTGGAGAAAAGATGAGAATATCATCCAGATAGACTACAACCGAGGTGGAAAGCATATCCCGGAAGATGTCGTTGACAAAGTCTTGAAAAACGGCAGGTGCATTACAGAGCCTGAAGGGCATCACCAGATACTCATAGTGCCCATCTCTGGTGTTAAATGCCGTTTTCCATTCGTCCCCCTCACGGATGCGAATCAGGTTGTAAGCACCCCGCAGATCTAGTTTCGTAAACACTCTAGCTCCCCGAAGCCTATCGAAAAGCTCAGATATCAACGGCAAAGAGTACTTGTTCTTAACTGTGATAGCATTAAGACCCCTGTAGTCTATGCATGGACGTAGTTCTCCATTCTTCTTCTGCACGAAGAAGAACCCTGCCCCAGCAGGTGACACTGACTTCCTGATGAACCCTCTTGCCAGATTCTCTTGTATGTACTGAGACATTGCCTCCGTTTCCGGGAGAGATAATGGATAGACTCGACCCCGGGGAGGCTCAGCACCAGGCAAGAGATCGATAGGACAGTCATAGGGGCGATGGGGCGGAAGGGTCTCCGCCGCCTTCTTGGAGAACACGTCTGCATAAGACCAATATTGCTTGGGGAGAGAGGATAGATCTGCGGGTACCTCAGTAGTAGCAACCTGAACGCACTCTCGGTGACACCTACCCCCACATGATTCACCCCATCCCAGAATTCTGCCTGAGGACCACTCGATGTGAGGAGAGTGGTACCGTAGCCAAGGTATCCCCAACAGGACCTCATCAATACCCTCAGGAATGACGAGCAGAGAAATAATCTCCTGATGGGATGGCGACAGGGACAGAGTAACAGGGATGGTCTGATGTGTTATCTGTGCGGGGAGTGTCGACCCATTCACCACTCGTACCGTTACTGGTTGGGATAGCATAACCAGGGGTATTGCGTGACGTTGGGCGAAGGCAGAAGACATAAAATTGCCCTCCGCCCCAGAATCCACGCAGAGGTCTACCGAGTGGGAGGATGAGCCAAAGGTAATTGTCCCCTTAAAGGACAATTTGGAGGCAAACGTCGCAGTGTCTAGTGCACCTCCACCTACTACCACTAGACGCTGACGTTTCCTCGACCGCTGATGACATCTGGTGGCAAGATGTCCTGACTGTTGGCAAACATGGCAACCCTGGAGTGCACGAGCAGTCTGGGACTTAGATCCCGCTCGTGACACCACCTTAGGTTCCTGGAACTCAGGAGCCTGAACTGGAGATTCCAAAGGTTTGGCGAAGGTGGTAGCCAGCCGAAACCTCTGCCTACACTGGGCTCGCTCTAACCTCCGCTCGTGAAAACGGAGGTCAATGCGAGTAGATACTGCTATTAACTCCTCCAGTGTGGCGGGAATCTCCCTAGTGGCCAGAGCATCCTTAACGTGGTCAGCCAGCCCCCTCCAAAATATAGGGATAAGGGCTTTATCCGACCACTCCAGCTCAGATGCCAGAGTGCGGAAATGGACGGCAAAAAGGCTGACCAAGGACGAGCCCTGAGTCAGTGCCAACAGTTGGAGCGCCGTGTCATGGGTGACACGAGGTCCTAGAAAGACCTGTTTCAGAGTGCTCAGGAATAACGGAGCACTCTGCACCACATGATCGCCACGCTCCCACAGCGGCGTAGCCCACTGCAACGCCCTGTCCGACAATAAGGAAATTATAAAGCCCACCTTAGCCCGCTCTGTAGGGAAACGAGAGGCCAGAAGCTCGAGATGTATTGAGCACTGGCTCACGAAACCCCTACAGGACTTACTGTCACCAGAAAATTTCTCTGGTAGCGGGAGGCGAGATAGCGTCGGTACAGGAGCGGCAGTGGACAAGGTAGCTGCAGCCACACTTGCAGCCTGAACAGCGACAGCAGTAACATCCACAGCTGAGGTTGAACGCTCAAGAGCCGCCAACCTTCCCTCCAGCTGCTGGATGTACCGCTGTGAACGCTGATCGTCCACCATTTTACTAGCCAGACCCTGGCGCTAGTATTCTGTTAGGACTGGCGGAACACACCAAGACAGATGATAAAGGTGCGTTCGCAGTCCGGGGTCCACCGTGCAGGTGAGAACCTGCTGCTAGCAATTTGCAGACAATATGGCGGTACACTAAAGTATACACGCGTGGGTTAAACCTCACCCAGCGTGAAGAAAGCGATCCTGTTAATTCACAGGACCGCAGTACCGCACTAGTGTGCGAGCAAGTGGTCAGCGGACTTAACCCCAGGAGGGATTGGAGCCCGATTAGACCCTTGCTGGCGTAACACCGCAACTGGGTGTGTAGAGAACCTTAAGAAATCTATGTGCACAAGAGTGCGAGCGATGCCGCACTAACGGACGCCACTAACCACCCAGACTCGGGTATGGAAAGCGCAAGGCAGGCGCACGGCGCCGTACTGGCAGGCACAGCTACAGGACGCTGTGATGTGTGTTTAGTGCTGTAGGCTAAGTCGGGCGCTAGATAGCAGCCATACACCTTCCGCGAACAGACATTCAATAGGGTAGGGGTTTCCAAGGACGACTTGCACTCACAACATACACACATAAGCAATTGTAAGACAATACTAGCGCATGGCCGTGCGGTCATGCGCAGTTTATATAGCAGCAGCACAGGAAGTGGCCACAGCACTTTTGCCCTTCTAGGACCTGCCAAGAGGACCAATGGAATGTGCTGCAGAGCCTGAGCACATGACCCTCGATCTCCAACGGGAGACCTTACGCTGGGCATGCTCAGTACATGCAGACAAGGACTTAGTCCCAGAGAAGTCCGCTCGCTGCTGACCAGCACTGACTTTAATGGCAGAGACTGGAGAAGCAGCACTAACTCTCAGAACAGAGTGAGAATGAGCAAGACGCTGGGACCGACGTCCTTGCTGAGCAGGCTCCACTGCGGCTGGACAAGAATGGGAGACCGCAGCGGAAGTGGCTCGAGATTCCCCCTGTGCAGAAGCGGGAACTCGACCCCTAACACATATATTGTATCAAACACTACAACATACATCCTTAAGATCTACCTGTTTATAACAGGAAAACACTACAAAATCATTTTTTTTTCTCATACAGTGCTCAACAATTCTTTCCCTAACAAAAATATCAGTGCAGTTTTTGGGCTTTTTTAAGTGTCAGATACTATGCAAAGTCAACATGAAAGTAATATTTTCAGATTTCAGCCATACAATGAGTCTTAAAAATATAACCTAAAGGGAAGCAGTTTTTTTGCTATTTAATTTGAGAGCACCATCATTTAGTGGCAGAAACCCTGATTCCAGGGATGTGTCACTTACTGGACTGTGAGCTGCAGTGTTTTATCAGCAGGAGATTATCACTGCAGGACTAGGTGTCTCCTGCCTCCTGGTCTGAGGAACCACGCCCCCACAACTGATTGGTAGCTTGTAATAGTGTACACAGGAAGCTACCAATCAGTGGTGTGGGCGGGGCTATACACAGCTCAGCATTCTGAGCTCTGCTAGATCTGCAGCAAAGAAAACTGTGATTTTATTACAACAATTGCACCCAGTAAACCAAATGATATATCGCTGGAATCGGGGTCTCTGTACCTATATCACGCTGCTCTCACATTACACAGCAAAAACTTGATTACAGATTCCCTTTATTGTATTACTATGATATTTGTTATTGCAGTTATTACAGTTATAGAAAAACGTTTTTGAATATTTTCCTAAACTTGAAACTTGTTTGCCAGAATGTCCATACCCAACCAGTAATGAGTTTCAGACCATGTTATTATGGCAAGTAAATACTTCAATTTTACAGAAAAAAAAACTCTTTGTAAATTCATGAAAACTTGTAACTAAATTTAAAAAATAAAATAAAAAAAAAGTTGAAAGAAAATATCAAGGTGCAGCTTTTGGGATAAAAATAATACAAATCGTTTATTTATTTCTTACTATTGTCATGCTTTCACCTGTTTACCTTCTAAATGTTCTTAAGTTCCTCTTCCAAGAAATTGAGGTTTTATCTACATCTTATCTCTGGTAGAGAGAAGTACTGGTTCATGTTGAGGAGGAGATTCAGCTGGTGTTACAGGAAATGCACCATGGGAAAGCAAGTATGCAAATTATCTCTTCATAAGGAAACAAATGAAAACTTTGTCCAGTACCACCTCTAGGTAACAACCCTAAAAGTCATTTTCTATCCCAAAAAGAGCCTGGAAACATGACTAGTGATATAATCTGCCTATAGTTGATGCTAAAGAACGTTTCCTTCCTTCTGGAGGGAAGCCAATTTGAATATCTAGACCTTAAATTTTCTACTACAGTATATTTTAATTCTCCAAAAAAATAAATAAAAAAAAAAGATTCAAGGAAAACAAGATTTCAAAGGGCACCAATGAAATATCTATAAGACGACTCCAACCTACTATCTGTCATGATAAATTTTGTGTCTTCTTATATAGCAGTTTCCCCTGAGGAACCAGGGTCTCAATTTGAACACATTGCAAACACAAGCGAGTCAACGTTTTTCTTTTTTAGGACAATCGGAATTGAATGTAACTATTTCAGTCTCTCATGATTTTCAATCTCACCTTGGGGTTTGCTGCTATACATCTCACAAAACTTGCCAAAGTATGACGACTTAAAGAGCACTGGTCACAAGCCATAAATATTTTTCTTTCATTTTTTTTTTAACCTAGTGTAAATGCCACTGTTCTCCTGGTTCTGGCATTTTTTGTTTTGTGTTCCTGCGCCTCTCCATTCCTAAAATATGGCATCTTCTTCCCTGTATAGACATCTAGCCTTGTTGGCCAACTACGTGCGGTTCTCAACTCTTCTTTACAGGAGTCTTCTTCAGTTGGCCGAAATCTAGAATTCAAGACATGGAAGACGGGACCATATCTCAGGAACGGAGAGATGCAGGAACAAAATGAAAATGGCACTGGATTCAGGAGACCAGCAGCATTTACACCAGGTAACAATATTGTGTATTTATGACAAGTGACAGGTCTTCTTTGATGCTTTCCTACGGCATGGTATGTAACGTCATGCTACATTATTGTCCATGTCGAATCATGTTTGGGAACTTTTTGTCTACCTCAAGCCTAAATTAATCAATTTGTTGTGTAGATGAATGCCATAAATAGGTTGACTAAATATTGATATGCCATTAATGTCCCGACTGTGGTAATACCCCGCCAACAGTAAAATGAAGTGGAATCTCCTGTCTTCTCTTTCTAGACTACGAAGAGATGGATATTATCTATATTGGACCAGCCACTGGGTCTCTGGAAGACTATTGCAGAGCCCAATTGAGAAGAAACATCATTGTCAGGGGTTCATGGATTCCCACAGATCAGACACTGATGACATACCAAGTCTATGAGTAAGGTAATTATAGGATACCAGGATGTTATTGAAAGAAAACTGAACCCTACATTACGGCATAATATAGGGCGATTGACCTTGCCAGTCATAAGGTTGGCTCTGCAAGGTTTGGGCACTTTCCGGTACCAGATACCATCAACTATCATCATCAAGAACAATGGCCACAACACTGATGGCTTCCAGGCAAGATACATTTCTCTCTTTACAATTATGGCTTACATATATAGTATTACTTTTTAGAATATTTGGTAATATTTTCCAGTTCACAATAAGTATATATGGATAAAAAGGTGCCAATATAGTGCTAAATAATACAATGGCTTACACATATGGTTTAGGAGAAATTTAAATGCCCAATATTCAGTGATTAGCTGAAAAAGTAAGGTTTTACAATCCATCAAGGGGTTATCTGGAACTTTTTTTAAAAATATTTTGACCTAAAAACTAATAGGCAGTTAGTTGATAACCTGATCTATGAGGCACTGATTCAGAGTGGTCATTGACTGCTACAATGTTCGATTTTGCTGCTTCACGTTAACAGAGCAGCTCTTCTTCTTCCGGGCTGCTCTTTCGAAGGGGCATGGCTTCCAAAGTCTTGCTGATTGATTGTCAACTCCCTACAGTTAAGCAGCGGGGAGCCGTAAGTCAATCAGCATGACATCGGCAGTTATGTCACGACAACAGAGCAGAGCGGAAGAGAATTTGCTGCTCTGTCGACATGATGTCAGCAGAATCTGCAAAATTGCTGGCAGGTCTGGGCAGGTGGTGATTTGCACTGGGCAAAACAGGCAGGTAGTTAGTTCTTAGGCCCAAAGTAAAAAAAATAAAATAACTTCAGACAACCTCTTAAAAGGTTTTTATGAGGTTAAAAAAAAAAACATGTCTGATTCGGTTCAGTAACAGCTTTTCTCTAGGGATGGGTGAACCCGAACTGTAAAGTTCTGAACCCATACCGAACACAGTCTTCGGCTTTTTCCGGCAGTGTTTGCACACGAACTGTTATGACGGCAATCCAGTGACACAGTGTGCCAGAAATCAGAGCACATACAGTGATCCGACAAAACCCAAAAACAATAGAACTAGCTCTGAGACGTGGAATCTCTGTAGACCGCAATACCTGAACCTATCCTAAACACAACTAAAGGCAGCTGTGGATTGCGCCTGTCACTACCTATGCAACTCGGCACAGCCTGAGGAGCTGACTAGCCTGAAGATAGAAATACAAGCCTGACTTGCCTCAGAGAAATCCCCCAAAGGAAAAGGCAGCCCCCCACATATAATGACTGTTAGCAAGATGAAAAGACAAACGTAGGGATGAAATAGATTCAGCAAAGTGAGGCCCGATATACTAGATAGAGCGAGGATAGCAAAGAGAACTTTGCAGTCTACAAAAAACCCTAAAGCAAAAAACCACGCAAAGGGGGCAAAAAGACCCACCGTGCTGAACTAACGGCACGGCGGTACACCCTTTGCGTCTCAGAGCTTCCAGCAAAACGAATTGACAAGCTGGACAGAAAAAGTAGCAACAAAAGCAAAGAAGCACTTATCTAAGCAGAGCAGCAGGCCACAGGAAAGATCCAGGAGCTCAGATCCAACACTGGAACATTGACAAGGAGCAAGGAAGACAGAATCAGGCGGAGTTAAATAACAAAGCAGCCAACGAGCTCACCAGAACACCTGAGGGAGGAAGCTCAGAAGCTGCAGTACCACTTGTGACCACAGGAGTGAATTCAGCCACAGAATTCACAACAGTACCCCCCCCTTGAGGAGGGGTCACCGAACCCTCACCAGAGCCCCCAGGCTGACCAGGATGAGCCACATGAAAGGCACGAACAAGATCTGGAGCACGGACATGAGAGGCAAAAACCCAGGAATTATCTTCCTGAGCATAACCCTTCCATTTAACCAGATACTGGAGTTTCCGTCTAGAAACACGAGAATCCAAAATTTTCTCCACAATATACTCCAATTCCCCCTCCACCAAAACCGGGGCAGGAGGCTCAACAGAAGGAACCATAGGTGCCACGTATCTCCGCAACAACGACCTATGGAATACATTATGTATGGAAAAGGAGTCTGGGAGGGTCAGACGAAAAGACACAGGATTGAGAATCTCAGAAATCCTATACGGACCAATAAAACGAGGTTTAAATTTAGGAGAGGAAACCTTCATAGGAATATGACGAGAAGACAACCAAACCAGATCCCCAACACGAAGTCGGGAACCCACACGGCGTCTGCGATTAGCGAAAAGTTGTGCCTTCTCCTGGGACAAGGTCAAATTGTCCACTACCTGAGTCCAGATCTGCTGCAACCTGTCCACTACAGAATCCACACCAGGACAGTCCGAAGACTCAACCTGTCCTGAAGAGAAACGAGGATGGAACCCAGAATTGCAGAAAAATGGAGAGACCAAGGTAGCCGAGCTGGCCCGATTATTAAGGGCAAACTCAGCCAACGGCAAAAAGGACACCCAATCATCCTGGTCTGCAGAAACAAAACATCTCAGATATGTTTCCAAGGTCTGATTGGTTCGTTCGGTCTGGCCATTAGTCTGAGGATGGAAAGCCGAGGAAAAAGATGCCCATCTTACCACAAAAAGCTCGCCAAAACCTAGAAACAAACTGGGAACCTCTGTCAGAAACAATATTCTCTGGAATGCCATGTAAACGAACCACATGCTGGAAGAACAAAGGCACCAAATCAGAGGAGGAAGGCAATTTAACCAAGGGCACCAGATGGACCATTTTAGAAAAGCGATCACAGACCACCCAAATGACTGACATCTTTTGAGAAACGGGAAGGTCAGAAATGAAATCCATCGAAATATGTGTCCAAGGCCTCTTTGGGACCGGCAAGGGCAAAAGCAACCCACTGGCACGTGAACAGCAGGGCTTAGCCCTAGCACAAATCCCACAGGACTGCACAAAAGTACGTACATCCCGTGACAGAGATGGCCACCAGAAGGATCTAGCCACTAACTCTCTGGTACCAAAGATTCCAGGATGACCAGCCAACACCGAACAATGGAGTTCAGAGATAACTTTACTAGTCCACCTATCAGGGACGAACAGTTTCTCCGCCGGACAACGATCAGGTTTATTCGCCTGAAATTTTTGCAACACTCGCCGTAAATCAGGGGAGATGGCAGACACAATGACTCCTTCCTTGAGGATACTCGCCGGCTCAGATGAACCCGGAGAGTCGGGCACAAAACTCCTAGACAGAGCATCCGCCTTCACATTTTTAGAGCCCGGAAGGTACGAAATCACAAAATCGAAGCGGGCAAAAAATAACGACCAACGGGCCTGTCTAGGATTCAAGCGCTTAGCAGACTCGAGATAAGTAAGGTTCTTATGATCAGTCAATACCACCACGCGATGCTTAGCTCCTTCAAGCCAATGACGCCATTCCTCGAATGCCCACTTCATGGCCAGCAACTCTCGGTTGCCCACATCATAATTACGCTCAGCAGCCGAAAACTTCCTGGAAAAGAAAGCACATGGTTTCAACACTGAGCAACCAGAACCTCTTTGTGACAAAACCGCCCCTGCTCCAATCTCAGAAGCATCAACCTCGACCTGGAACGGAAGAGAAACATCTGGTTGACACAACACAGGGGCAGAACAAAAACGACGCTTCAACTCCTGAAAAGCTTCCACAGCAGCAGAAGACCAATTAACCAAATCAGCACCCTTCTTGGTCAAATCGGTCAATGGTTTGGCAATGCTAGAAAAATTACAGATGAAGCGACGATAAAAATTAGCAAAGCCCAGGAATTTTTGCAGACTTTTCAGAGATGTCGGCTGAGTCCAATCCTGGATGGCTTGGACCTTAACCGGATCCATCTCGATAGTAGAAGGGGAAAAGATGAACCCCAAAAATGAAACTTTCTGCACACCGAAGAGACACTTAGATCCCTTCACAAACAAAGAATTAGAACGCAGGACCTGGAAAACCATTCTGACCTGCTTCACATGAGACTCCCAATCATCTGAGAAGATCAAAATGTCATCCAAGTAAACAATCAGGAATTTATCCAGATACTCACGGAAGATGTCATGCATAAAAGACTGAAACACAGATGGAGCATTGGCAAGTCCGAACGGCATCACTAGATACTCAAAATGACCCTCGGGCGTATTAAATGCAGTTTTCCATTCATCTCCTTGCCTGATTCTCACCAGATTATACGCACCACGAAGATCTATCTTAGTGCGCTTAGGACAATCAGAAATAGCATGAGTGCAATCACCACAGTAGAAACACAGACCATTCAGACGTCTGTGTTCTTGCCGTTCTACTCTGGTCATAGTCCTATCGCACTGCATAGGCTCAGGTTTAATCTTAGACAATACCGCCAAATGGTGCACAGATTTACGCTTGCG
Source organism: Ranitomeya imitator (assembly GCF_032444005.1). Taxonomy (NCBI): domain Eukaryota; kingdom Metazoa; phylum Chordata; class Amphibia; order Anura; family Dendrobatidae; genus Ranitomeya; species Ranitomeya imitator. The sequence continues at coordinate 802,497,393 of NC_091284.1, forward strand.
CAAGCGTCGACCGATCTGAATGGCCAAAGACATAGACTCATTCAAACCAGCAGGCATAGGAAAACCCACCATGACATCTTTAAGAGCCTCAGAGAGACCCTTTCTGAACAAAGCTGCCAGCGCAGATTCATTCCACAGAGTGAGTACTGACCACTTCCTAAATTTCTGACAATATACTTCTATATCATCCTGACCCTGGCACAAAAGCCAGCAAATTCCTCTCAGCCTGATCCACTGAATTAGGCTCATCGTAAAGTAATCCGAGCGCCAGGAAAAACGCATTGACATTACTCAATGCAGGGTCCCCTGGCGCAAGAGAAAATGCCCAGTCCTGAGGGTCGCCGCGCAAAAAAGAAATAATAATCAAAACCTGTTGAATAGGATTACCAGAAGAATGAGGTTTCAAGGCCAGAAATAGCTTACAATTATTTTTGAAATTAAGAAACTTAGTTCTATCACCAAAAAACAAATCAGGAATAGGAATTCTTGGTTCTAACATAGATTTCTGATCAATAGTATCTTGAATCCTTTGTACATTTGTAACGAGATTATCCATTGAAGAGCACAGACTCTGAATATCCATGTCCACACCTGTGTCCTGAAACACCCAAATGTCTAGGGGAAAAAAACTGCACACAGAGCTGAGAGAGAAAAAAAAAATGATGTCAGAACTTCTCTTTTCCCTCTATTGAGAATCATTAGTTTGGCTCCTTGTACTGTTATGACAGCAATCCAGTGACACAGTGTGCCAGAAATCAGAGCACATACAGTGATCCGACAAAACCCAAAAACAATAGAACTAGCTCTGAGACGTGGAATCTCTGTAGACCGCAATACCTGAACCTATCCTAAACACAACTAAAGGCAGCTGTGGATTGCGCCTGTCACTACCTATGCAACTCGGCACAGCCTGAGGAGCTGACTAGCCTGAAGATAGAAATACAAGCCTGACTTGCCTCAGAGAAATCCCCCAAAGGAAAAGGCAGCCCCCCACATATAATGACTGTTAGCAAGATGAAAAGACAAACGTAGGGATGAAATAGATTCAGCAAAGTGAGGCCCGATATACTAGATAGAGCGAGGATAGCAAAGAGAACTTTGCAGTCTACAAAAAACCCTAAAGCAAAAAACCACGCAAAGGGGGCAAAAAGACCCACCGTGCCGAACTAACGGCACGGCGGTACACCCTTTGCGTCTCAGAGCTTCCAGCAAAACGAATTGACAAGCTGGACAGAAAAAGTAGCAACAAAAGCAAAGAAGCACTTATCTAAGCAGAGCAGCAGGCCACAGGAAAGATCCAGAAGCTCAGAACCAACACTGGAACATTGACAAGGAGCAAGGAAAACAGAATCAGGCGGAGTTAAATAACAAAGCAGCCAACGAGCTCACCAGAACACCTGAGGGAGGAAGCTCAGAAGCTGCAGTGCCACTTGTGACCACAGGAGTGAATTCAGCCACAGAATTCACAACACGAACACTGCCGGAAAAAGCCAAAGACTGCCGAGTGCAGTGAATACCACCGGAAGTTAATGAGCGGCCCCGGAAGCAGATGCGGCTGGGAGAGAGCGGGATGGGAGGACGCGTCGCTGGACAGGTAAGTAATTATAATGTTTAATATTAATTTTATGCTTTGTTTTACAGCATTCCCCTGCCCCATCCCATATATATATAAAGTCCAAGTTCGGAGTTCGGAGGCAAGTTTGCGTCATCTCTGGCCCCAAGCTCGAAATTTACAAAAAAACTTGGATGAACCCGCCGATCCCAATCATTGGGGGGTTCGCCCATCACTAGTCTTGTGCATGGACTGTGTCTCGTATTGCAGATCAACCTGATTCAAGAGAATGGTCAATGGACCTTTAGAGACAGGAGATCCAGTCCTGGTTAATCCCAACCCCTTCACTATTTGAGGAATTTACTCAAAGGTTAAGGAATGGGGATGAAGTGAAAACTCCTACCTTGGGTGGCAAAATCCATGGGGCCAATTTTTATTTTTGCTAATTTTGCCATATCTTTTCTAGGAATCCCATTAGTAAAGTAGCCCATAGGTGGACAATGAAAAGCTGAAAATGTTATGCAATTAAAATGGCTATCTAATTACTGCACCATTACATATGGGAGAAGCTGGAGCAAGATTCATAATACTGCTGTAAAAAAATGGCGGCAGGACCATATCCGCCCCACACAATACTAAATGACATGATAGGAAATGGTAAATTAATCTTTAGTATAATACAAGGTTGCTCACTATCATAAGTCTGAGGAGTGTGATAATAAGTGAGTTTCTATCCTCCATAGCACAGGGGATGACTAATGAGATCAGATACTTAAAAAATGCTACCTACTACGTCATTCTACCTAGACCACCACATTGTGCTATGAGCCATCGCAGAGTCCAGAAGAAAAGGCGAAAGTCTGCAATGCTGATGGCAAGGTGCAGAAAACCAAAAAATGGAGAGCGGATACTCTATAAGCAACTACGTCAAGAACAATAAGGGATTTCCATAAGAATATGGCTCAGCTGTCCTCTATCACTATCTATATGGCATCATCTACAATGGATGTCCAAGGAATCAGCCTGCGGATCCTGAAAATGGACCTAAGCTCATCCTGGACGTTAATGGAAATGTGCCCCCCTTTCTACACATCACGGGGGGAAAGAAGGCTTTATTTACTGGGATGGGTGGAATTGATTTTACTTACATTGTAGTGATAATAAAGTGTAAATTAAGCTTAAAGGGCTATTCCATAATAATTCATTTATGACCCCATTTCCTTCATCATGAGAATGTATGACCTCTTTTCCCCAGTCACTAAAAGGGGACAGAATGGAGCAATGATCTAGCTTGTGGCCTGCAACTCTATTCAAAGGCCGTGGCTCATGCCCAACCTCTGCTTCATCCTGAATCCCACCAAACATGTTACATAACTATCGGAAAAACTATTATTTGGTGGACATTTTTTTCCTCTGACTCCCCAATACACAGGATTGATGGGATCGACCTGTGTACTCTATGAGGCAGCCAGCCCTCATAAGGTCACCAATGACCTATTAACCGCCAAGAGCAAGCGACACTACTCTGTCCTCCTCCTCCTGGACCTGTCCTCTGCCTTTGACACAGTGGACCATTCCCTGCTGCTGCAGACCCTCTCATCCCTTGGCATCACAGAATTGGCCCTATCCTGGATCTCATCATACCTAACTGACCGTACATTCAGCGTCTCCCACTCACACACCACCTCCTCACCTCGCCCCCTATCTGTCGGAGTCCCGCAAGGTTCAGTTCTAGGACCCCTGCTCTTCTCCATCTACACCTTTGGCCTGGGACAGCTCATAGAATCTCACGGCTTTCAGTATCATCTCTATGCTGACGACACACAGATCTACATCTCTGGACCAGATATCACCTCCCTACTAACCAGAATCCCTCAATGTCTGTCTGCTATTTCATCCTTCTTCTCCACTAGATTTCTAAAACTTAACATGGACAAAACAGAATTCATCATCTTTCCCCCATCTCACGCGATCTCCCCAACGAACCTATCCATTACAGTAAACGGCTGCCCACTCTCCCCAGTCCCACAAGCCCGCTGTCTTGGGGTAATCCTTGACACTGATCTCTCCTTTAAACCACATATCCAAACCCTTTCCACTTCCTGCCGCCTCCAACTCAAAAATATTTCACGGATCCGCACATTCCTAAACCAAGAATCTGCAAAAACCCTAGTCCATGCCCTCATCATCTCCCGCCTTGACTACTGTAACCTCCTGCTCTGTGGCCTCCCCTCTAACACTCTTGCACCCCTCCAATCTATTCTAAACTCTGCTGCCCGACTAATCCACCTGTCCCCCCGCTATTCCCCGGCCTCTCCCCTCTGTCAATCCCTGCACTGGCTCCCCATCACCCAGAGACTCCAGTACAAAAGCCTAACCATGACATATAAAGCCATCCACAACCTGTCTCCTCCATACATCTGTGACCTCGTCTCCCGGTACTTTCCTGCACGCAACCTCCGATCCTCACAAGATCTCCTTCTCTACTCCCCTATTATCTCCTCTTCCCACAATCGCATACAAGATTTCTCTCGTGCATCCCCCCTACTCTGGAATGCTCTACCACAACATATCAGACTCTCGCCTACCATCGAAACCTTCAAAAAGAACCTGAAGACCCACCTCTTCCGACAAGCCTACAACCTGCAGTAACCACCGATTGACCAAACCGCTGCACGGCCAGCTCTACCCTCACCTACTGTATCCTCACCCATCCCTTGTAGATTGTGAGCCCTCGCGGGCAGGGTCCTCTCTCCTCCTGTACCAGTTGTGACTTGTATTTTTCAAGATTATTGTACTTGTTTTATTATGTATACCCCTCCTCACATGTAAAGCGCCATGGAATAAATGGCGCTATAATAATAAATAATAATAATAATAATAATAAGGCAGCGGCTTAACGCCACACTGAACAAAAGGATCAACTGTTGAAAATCAACAGGAGGGATCTGTTTTCACCCTCCAAAAATTATCTGTCAGGGGAGAGTCAGAAGGCCCTCAGAGATATTAGATTGTTGACCGATATTGGCAGGTTTGGCCGACTTTAGTCTAATGCAAATGGGGGTCTTAAAGGGAATCTTTCAGCAGATTCTTGCTATGTAATCTGAGATTAGCATAATGTAGGGGCTAAAAGCCTGATTCCACCAACGTGTCACTTACTGGGCTGTGTGTTGCGGTTTCAATAAAGTCAGTGTTTTATAAACAGGAGGTTAGGACTACAGGACTAGGTGTCTCCTGCCTACTAGTCCAACCACAGTCATGACTGTTAATAAACATTCATGTTGGAAGTTCTTTTAAAAAGGTTTTCCAAAGAGTCTTATAGTTTCCAAGAAAATATAATAGAGCCCATCGGATTTTCTGTTGGGTTACGGTGTCTTTGATGTCAAGAATGCACCAGAACCCTGATGGAATGGGAACTAAGACCAATGTGATTAAAGACTGAACAGGCCAAAGTCACTAAGACTGAGCTATACCTTGGTAATTTTTAAACTGGCGTCTACGATATCCCCAAATGGATGTACTGCACAACTATTGGGAAATATGTTACATACTCAGAAATAAGACAATTGATATAAAAATTATTGAGAAATGGCTTTCGTCAGTCTACCCTAAGGTGCCCATTAAAGTTTATATTAAGTTCAACAATTCGGCAGTACTAGAAAATGGTTTTAAAAATTTAGATCTAAAGCTGGTCACACAAAGTAGATGTAGCTAAGCTAAACTTGCTAATTTTGGTTGCACTAGCCATGCGTCGAAAGGACATAGGGACCCGCAAACTCTACGCTCGGGGAAGATATCAGGTAGTTGGCTTTCAACTGCTTAATCCTTCCATTTTTGGGGCGATAGTCCTCTGCCAGTGGAGTTAGGCAGCAGCTTACCCCCTTTTTTCTACCGAAAACACAGGCATGCTCAAATGTGTATGGGGGTGTCAGGGGAGATACTGTAGCTGTTCATACACATAAGAAAGCTGCCGGCCAAACCTTCCTTTAGTGGTCAACCTAAAGGTTCTATAATCAAGGATTTTTTCTTAGAATGATCGATTACGGAGAAAAAAGACTTTCTTAAAGTCTTTTGGAAATGATTGAATGTAAAATCAACCTAAGATGTAAGGAAGACCATAATGTAATGCAATACTGCACTATAACCTGAGCTTTATGTGCATTGCTATCCAATATATTCAATTGCTTGCATACTTCTACATGAAGTCATCTAACGAATGTGGGGATCACTTCACAAAAGGTGTAACTTAATGCGTTTTGGGACATGAATGAAAGCTTGATTTTTAGGAGACAACTATAAACGTTCTTGATGGAAATAGATGTCACAAACACTGTAGGTTCATCAAAACCAATCTTTTCCATATGATTTATCCAGGCGTATGGACCTCATAGCAGAGGTGACCTTCTAAAGACCATCATAAGTAAAAGCAGCTACTGTTCTGGTTCATGGTCAGATAGGTGCCAGATGAGCCTTACACAAGTCTAACTCCTGGCACGCTCCCTTCCCACCATTTTCTGGTATTGCTATCGAATATTAGAAACTGGACCTTCTGGAATATATTGCCTATCACTAGAAAAAATGGTTGTCCTCATGAAACTTCCTTTTGAAGTTGTAAACTTAAGAGTTAGACCTTGGCCATATTTTTGGTTCAGCTATATTTTATGACTTATCAACCTAGATAGACCCATACCACTAGGAACTTTTTGTGGTCAAGTTCATAATCTAAGAAGAAGATGACCACATTTACACATCTCCACAACAACGGACATCATGTATTCCAATCCAATCACCCAACCAAGGTCAGTAACACTCTACAAAGGTTGGTGATAATTTTAGTGGTTGGACATGACCTTCTCTTTATGCAACATAAATATTCATGTTTTTCAAGGGAAGCAACGAGACAGAATGGCGTACAAAACTCAAGTGACAAAGCCACAATGTTCAACAAGCTCAACTCCTAATTATCAAGAAACAGATACAAGAGTCAACAAATGGTTAATGTAAAAGGACGCTCTGTCCACTATTCGAGAAATAATATGGTCTTCGTCTTCTACTTTTAATGAGAAGGCTAAGTAATCATCAAACATTGAAAGAGACGGTTGTATGTCATTAGATAAACTGTTTTCTTAAGGAAACAGAGACTCTTGTTCGTGAATTGCATCAAAAATCAATGCCAAATTCACATATGAGACTTGTGTAGAGATGAGCAATTGCCATGGTCCGGTATCCAGTCCGATCATCCGTGGCAGCCAGTCTTCACTTTTAGCCTAGTAAGCATCAAAGGTGCCAATGATGCCAGAACAAGAATGTCAAACACAGATGTAAAGACTGAGGACCGGAATGGACAAAGGATCAGGGTTCATCTCTAGACTGAGGTACAGTACCAGAAAGAGCTCGTGGAAAATAGTAGCACTGTTTTATGAATCAGGTAGCCTTGTAAGAGCTATTTCTTTTCCATGGCCATCAGCAGAAACACCATCATCAGGTAAGGTTCGGACAGGCAGTGATGGGTGGCAAGAGATTTAAAACACAAGCCTTAGGAGAGATTTACAAAATTTCCTGAAAACAATTTGTAGAAATAACTTAGTCACAACTAAACAAGATGAGCTGTGTATTTTTTTTAAAATATTTTTATTACATTTTTGGGAAAAAAGACTCATGCTGGCAATAGAGCCATTTTTTAAAAAATATGGCAACTAAGTATTTATAGGTATTTATAAAAGGGGATTCCGGGATTGGAAAAACAGGATTCTTTCTTGCAGAAAAAGCTCCAAACCTGTCCAAGCTTTCGATAAACAGGTTGTGGTATTCCAGCCCAGACTATGCTGTCTTATATATATGGACATTAAGTGTAAATCCCTTTTCACAATACATTTCAAAGGTTTATACCTTTCTTTCAAGTACCCTCTATTACTTTAATCCACAAAAAATATGGAAGATCAAAGGGGATCATACAGTAGAATCATAGAATGTTAGAGTTGGAAGGGACCTCCAGGGTCATCGTGGCCAACCCTCTACTCAATGCAGGATTCACTAAACCATCTCAGACAGATGTCTGTCCAGCCTGTTAGCCATGTCCTATCGCTCTCCGATATTCATAATACGGCTCATGTACTATGAAAAAGACAGCGATTTATTGCTTCTATAAGTTCATTAAAATGTCCATATGATACATAAGGAACACAGACTTTAGACTATGGTACTAGTTGGGTTTCTGTAGGGTCTGGAGTTTCTTATGTGAATCATAAAGATAGACCTGAAGAGGAAAACAAAAAGCTGCCATGATGGACAAGTTACGCACATTGGTTAAACACAAAGTGGCTTGTATGGCTAATTACGTCAGATTCTATACATCCTGTCATCAGTCTTGTAGAAGCAAAATCTATGTAAACCATTTTTTGGATTTTTTTTAATGACTTTTGTGCTATTCCGGTAAGCTATCATTTCATGGATGCAAACGATCATCCTCCATAGTAAACATATTAAAGTGTACTTGTCACATATGCACAATGGATATATTCTGTAGGCATCGGCCAAAAAGTAATGCAAGATATTTCTCAGTGTGTCCGATATCTAGACTGTCCCACATCCTTAAAGATGCTGTGAATATCGGGGCATTTGTAACTTGGGTAGATTTACATTTTTGAATAATTTTAGGATGGAGTTTGTGCCACATTATGTTGGGGCTTAACACTACAAGTCCCAGAAATTTCGAGCTCCAAAGGTTCCAAAGGTAGAAATGTTAAATGACCCCTCTCTGGGACTTCTAGTGTTGAAGGGCTTTTCCCGTCACAGCAATTGGCCCATAGATGCCATGCTATTTCCATAACTCCTAAAGAAGTGAATGGATGTTACAGAAAGCGTATAGCCCTACGAGCAAAGCCATTTCCATAACTCCTATAGAAATTAATGAGAGTTAGAGAAAGCGTGTAGCCCAACGCAACACTTCCTTGGCTAGTAAAACATGGACCACAAAATGAATCATTGCCTATGACTTTTTATAAGCCTTTGGCCATGAGTTAGTGATGTTGCCCAGTCTAGGTGACTTTATAGGCCGTAGTCACCTGGCGATCATGGCCCTGAGAGCTACTTGGTCACAACAAAAGAGAGTAATCCTGAATCTGAGAATATGACACCATCACAAGACTTTTGAGCTTACACAGAGGCGTGCTCTGGGTGCAGGGTGCCCAAGGAAGGGCATCAAAAGCCATTCAAAAGCCACCTACAACTCTGCACCTACATTAATGACCTTGTTCATTCCTTTGGCCACGAGTTAGTGACGTCACGTTTTATAGGCTGTGTTCACTTGGGTCGTTTCCACTGTATACGAGTGAGAGTTAGTGATGTCACATTTTATAGGCTGTGTTCACTTGGGTCGTTTCCACTGTATACGAGTGAGAGTTAGTGATGTCACATTTTATAGGCTGTGTTCACTTGGGCCGTTTCCACTGTATACGAGTGAGAGTTAGTGATGTCACGTTTTATAGGCTGTGTTCACTTGGGCCGTTTCCACTGTATACGAGTGAGAGTTAGTGATGTCACGTTTTATGGGCTGTGTTCACTTGGGCCGATACCACTGTATGTGAGTGACAATTAGTGATGTCACGTTTTATAGGCTGTGTTCACTTGGGTCGTTTCCACTGTATACGAGTGAGAGTTAGTGATGTCACATTTTATAGGCTGTGTTCACTTGGGTCGTTTCCACTGTATACGAGTGAGAGTTAGTGATGTCACATTTTATAGGCTGTGTTCACTTGGGCCGTTTCCACTGTATACGAGTGAGAGTTAGTGGTGTCACGTTTTATAGGCTGTGTTCACTTGGGCCGATTCCACTGTATGTGAGTGACAATTAGTGATGTCACGTTTTATAGGCTGTGTTCACTTGGGCCGATTCCACTGTATATGAGTAACAAGCAAACGTTTGTAGTGCATAAAGGTTTACAGCTACAGAAATCAAATCAATTGATGAGACTTTTTGAAACTTTATCTTTCAAAATGCAGTTTTTTTTCTTTTTTTTTTATAAGTATTAAAACACTGTGCATACTTTTGGCAATAAATATAACCAACATGTTAGAACGATTGTCTATTTAATTTTGCAACATATCACTGACATACTGTACTATCAAAAGCCATTGGAGTTCCACAGTCGGCATCCGTTACTAAAAAGTCAGTGATGAACGCGATGACTTCTTGTATTCCCTAGAGGCTAGTCATGAATGGCTATACAGAGATAGATAGGATAAAAAAATGGAGTTTGTCACACTTGAGTTTGATCTTGAGTTTGATGTTGGGTTTCCATGTACGGAATGTGGGAATGATCGATTCGAAAGTCGTCTAAACTTTCATAGTCACTTATGGCCGCAGTCTGGACGGAGCGTGCAGATCACAGATCTCGGCTGTACTTTAGGAAGGGTATCGTAATGTTCTTGAAAGAGGAGGTGGAAGCTGATCTTGACTTAAATAATCTTCCTGATGAGGAGGTGGGTAGTCACTGTCAATGTCGTAGCCTCCCAGGTAGTAATCCGTCTCCAGTTCTCTGGTGCTACCATGGTGGGCCGATGACCCATCAGCAGTTTCGTAATTTGGGGCCTCCTCAATATCAGATAAATGAGCGCTTGGCATCCAATCAGAGGTATCCCAGTGGTACGCTGTGGAGATATAAGGGTCTGAAGTTAATATGAGGATGATGAGAAGCTTTCGGAAAGAGTCATGCTCCTGTTAATGGAGTGGTCAGTCATGCGGCTTGTGTTGAGCCCTCGTCTCGTGCGTTCCACCAAGCTTACAACATAAAAACAATTTGCACAGGGTAGTGATCGCTTATAATGTAACTCAAACACAATAGCAGTTGGATTAGATAAAATGTTACCAGCATGCTAGAGGGTAGGCGGGGGGAAAATGTGAAGGGTGGGGGGTGGGAGAAGCAGGCGGGAAAAAAAGGCAAAGCTTGCAAAATGTCATTTTCACAAAAAACGTGTTATGGGCACCAGACATATTAACAAGGCAACTGAAATTGGGTTACAAAATGTCACCTCTGTTGTAATTCTGCCCTTGGTCCAATATCGGAGCTGCTTGTTTCGAAGGAAAAAAAAAGTAAATAAAACTTACAATTCACAAACATTAACACAAGCTATTCCACTTAGAACCCCATTTCACGGTAAAGGGAATCTATCAGCAGGTTTGTGACATGTAATCGGTGGGCAGACAGATTCCCATTAAAACCAACAAAAAAAAGTTTAGAAATACAGCAACAATTTTCATTTTTTTTTTCGTTTCTATTTTTTCACCTATGGTTTGCATTATCTATTGTATTGCACAGGAGGAGGAGGAGGTGAGCTGTGACATCACCTATTGTGAATGGTGGATCCTGTGTTATCTACTGTATATAGAGGTGTTATCAGTCCTTGTTCAGGAGGAGGTGAACTGTGACATCACCTACAGTGAATGGTGGATCCTGTGTTATCTACTGTATATAGAGGGGTTATCAGTCATTGTACAGGAGGAAGAGGTGAGCTGTGATATCACCTATTGTGAATGGTGGATCATGTGTTATCTACTGTATTTAGAGGTGTTATCAGTCATTGTACAGGAGGAGGAGGTGAGCTGTGATATCACCTATTGTGAATGGTGGATCCTGTGTTATCTACTGTATATAGAGGTGTTATCAGTCATTGCACAGGAGGAGGAGGTGAGCTGTGATATCACCTATTGTGAATGGTGGATCCTGTGTTATCTACTGTATATAGAGGTGTTATCAGTCATTGCACAGGACTGTACAGGAAACCAAGTTACTTTTTCATCTTCTGATCCAGAGTCTTCTGATGCCTCTCATAGTTCTACTAATCAAGACCTTTCGGTCAATCAAACATCGTCTGGTTCTAAATCACAGACGCGTTATTTTTGCAAAAATAAACACAATAATTGTGTCTTTTCAAAAAACTCTCAAAGAAACACACCAGGCGGAGGGGTGGAAAACACCATAAATACACCAATCATCTTTCAGATCCGCCTGAGGAGTCAGAACAAAATGTCACATTAGATGTGGTCAATCTTTCCTCAACAATTTTTTCAGATACGGACATACAGCTTCTTTCCAAAGGACTGAATTTTTCTCCAACCAATGCTGGATTAGATTTATTCTCAACATTAAAAGATATCAATAAATTTATTAGAGACTTAACTGTTAAGAAACATTTTTTTGAAGCCAATCGAGATATTGTCCCTGACAAAACAGCAAGTATTGTGAATGAAATCGTGGGAAAAAACTTCATGGAACAAAACGGACTCATGACGCTTATGGATTTGGATACGGATCATCACACTTCAATGCCAATGGATACTGGGCCTTCATTCAAAACCAAGAATCCCTTCTGCTATCCTGTTCAAGATCGGACAGATAACATGGATCGTGTTCAAGATATGTTAGAAAAGGAGATACATCAACTTACTCTACAGTCGAGTCACCATCAATGCAATTTTAATCTAACCAAACGGGAACGTGAATCTATGGATACTATCTAAAATAATCAAGACATAGTCATCAGAATGTCTGATAAGGGGGGCTCAGTGGTCATTCTAAACAAATCTGATTATTTTAACATAATTAATGAAATGCTCAACAACAAGGAAAACTACATGCTCTTACATTCTAATCCTACCACAGAATTTTCTTCCTTAATGAAGGACATTGTCCATGAAGGTATGTCTTTAGGTATTTTTTCTCAACAACAAGTGGATTATATTTGTGTTGCTTCCCCTAAAGTTCCAATATTACACGCTTTACCCAAAACGCACAAGGAGATTTCCCCCCCCCCCAATGCGACTTATCATATCGGGTTTGGGTTCCTATTCTGAACACTTGGGCGAGTGGGTGGACTCCATGTTACAACCCCTGGTTCAACGTGTACCGGGTTACATTAAGGACTCACGGGATATTCTTAATATTTTCCATGATGTGATTTGGGATTCTAACTGGTCCTGGTTAACATGTGATGTCACTGCCTTATATTAGTCAATTCCACACAAAGTTGTTCTTTATGCTGTACAATTCCATCTCTCTAAGTACAGCAATTACTCAAGTGATCTTCAGATGTATATACTTTCAGTTTTGTCTTTTTTGATTTCTCATAATTATTTTTTGTTTGATAAAAAAAATTTTCTACAACTAGGTGGAGTCTCGATGGGTGCGAAATTTTCCCCGTCAGTAGCAAACTTGGTCATGTCGTGGTGGGAGGAGAGTTATATATTCGATGTAGATAATCCATTTTTTACACAAATCCAATGGTATCATAGATTCATTGATGACCTGTTATTGGTTTGGAACGGAAACATATCTTTGGTTGCCACTTTCATTGCTTATATTAATAACAATCCATTCAATCTGAAATTCACATATCACTGTCATTCTCAATGTATTCATTTTCTTGATTTAACTCTTTCAGGCATTGCGCAACAGGTAATTAAAACACAGACTTTCTGTAAACCTACTGCAGGTAACACAATATTACATGCGAAAAGCTTTCATCCTTTTCACACCATAAAATCTGTCCCTGTGGGAGAGGCCATAAGACCCAAACGAAATTGTAGTGATAAAATGACTTTTCAGAAAGAAATTACTAATATCCGACATAGACTTAGTAAACGTAAATATCCTGCTTGGACTATTGATAGAGCTTTAAATTTAGCTAATGAAAAAAACAGATCTGAACTTGTGGGTTTTTACATAGTAACATAGTAACATAGTTAGTAAGGCCGAAAAAAGACATTTGTCCATCCAGTTCAGCCTATATTCCATCATACCATCATAATAAATACCCAGATCTACGTCTATGTTTTTCAAATAACTCACAGAGCAACAAACATCTATGTACAAAAGATGTTTATCAGAAGCAGCCAGTATTGATACTCACCTATAGTGCACAATTTAATTCTATTTCAAATATTGTGCGCCGTAATTTAAACATTCTTCGAGATGATCCCACGATGGATCTCATTTTAGAGGATGGCATAAAAATTGTTTCTAGAAAAGCTCCCACTCTAGGCACCTTACTTGCTCCTAGTTTTGTTCAATCAGAAATTCCAAAAAATAAGGCCAGCTGGTTATCCACACAAGGTTTTTTTAAATGTAGTTCTTTTCCGTGTAAAACGGGTCTGTACACAAAAAAAAAACTGCAACCTTCATTGGTGCAAATGAACGCAAAATACACAATATTAAGGATTTTTTAAATTGTAATTCTGACAATGTAATCTATATTATAGAATGTGAATCCTGTAATCTGTGTTATGTTGGATCCACCACACGCAGATTAAAAGACAGATTTCGTGAACACCTATATGATGTCGTGCACCCCACTATCAGACATGTCTCTAATGCCTCTAACCATTTTATTCAATCTCATGACAGAAACACTTCTTCTCTGAAAGTTTATGCCATCGAATGTATTCACAGAAACATACGAGGCGGCAATTGAGAAAGAGTGTTACGTGACAGAGAAGCCTACTGGATTCTATGCCTCAATACTCGAGCACCTGGCGGTTTAAACCTTAGAAAGGAGATGATGCTGCATTACTAAATTTTCATGTTTTATGCACCAGATTGAAAATAATAACATTCTCCTTTTTTTTTTCTATGTGAAATCAATTCTGTTCATGGCTTTGTACTTCCCTGCCTATTTTAGTAATTATTCATTTCACCTGTTCATTATCTTTATAATGATCTGTCTAATCATGCCCTGCATACTGAGGACTAAGAACACAGCTGTGTTCGAAACGCGTTCAGTGCAGTGAGAGCTGCTATGTGATTCCTTTGTTATACCACTTGTCATTGGAGTCCACATTTTAAATTTTTTCATGACAATAAAGCTGTTTTGGATTTTACCAGAGACTATTTCTCTTTCCTGGAGCTGGATCTCCCTTGTTTCTTTTGTAAACTTTCATAGTCACTTATGGCAACTTCTGTATCTTCCAGTCCACAGCTGGCCGACACGTCTGAAGAAGAAGCACCTACTGAATTGTGCAAGGATAAAGATACATTATCTGTGCTTGTCTTGTCCACCTTTTGGCTTTGGGCAGGCACAAAAGTACTAAATGAATGTCCGGGTTGTAAGCTGGAAGTGTCTATTTCGCTTCAGAGATGATGGGGTGGGAGATATTGGCTGGGATGAAATTGAGGGCGCCGCTGGCAGTCTGGACTGAGTGTGCTGATCACAGATCTCGGATGTACTTTAGGAAGGGTATCGCAATGTTCTTAAAAGTACTCTGGGAGAGGAGGTGGAAGCTGATCTTGACTTAAATAATCTTCCTGATGAGGAGATGGGTAGTCACTGTCAATGTCGTAGCCTCCCAGGTAGTAATCAGTCTCCAGTTCTCTGGTGCTACCATGGTGGGCCGATGACCCATCAGCAGTTTCGTAGTTCGGGGCCTCCTCAATATCAGATAAATGAGCGCTTGGCATCCAATCAAAGGTATCCCAGTGGTACGCTGAGGAGATATAAGGGTCTGAAGTTAATATGAGGATGATGAGAAGCTTTCGGAAAGAGTCATGCTCCTGTTAATGGAGTGGTCAGTCATGCGGCTTGTGTTGAGCCCTTGTCTCGTGCGTTCCTCCAAGCTTACGACATAAAAACAATTTGCACAAGGTAGTGATCCCTTATAATGTAACTCAAACACAATAGCAGTTGGATTAGATAAAATGTTACCAGCATGCTAGAGGGTAGGCGGGGGGAAAATGTGAAGGGTAGGGGGTGGGAGAAACAGGCGGGAAAAAAAGGCAAAGCTTGCAAAATGTCATTTTCACAAAAAACATGTTATGGGCACCAGACATATTAACAAGGCAACTAAATTTTGGTTACAAAATGTCACCTCTGTTGTAATTCTGCCCTTGGTCCAATATCGGAGCTGTTTGGTTTAACCCCTTAGCGACCGCCGATACGCCTTTTAACGGCGGCCGCTAAGGGTACTTAAACCACAGCGCCGTTAATTAACGGCGCTGTGGAAAAAGTGTATAGCACCCCCCAGAGTCGGATTTTCTCCGGTGTCTCGGCTGCCGGGGGTAGCCGAGACCCCAGAGAACATGATTCGGGTTTTTTTTTACCCACCCCGCATTTGCGATCGCCGGTAATTAACCGTTTACCGGCGATCGCAAAAAAAAACAAAACGCGATCTCTTTTTAATTTCTCTGTCCTCCGATGTGATCGCACATCGGAGGACAGAGAAAAGTGGTCCCAGATAGCCCCCCGATACTCACCTATCTCCCCCGGTGCTCCTCGTGTCTCCCGGTGGGCACCGCCATCTTCAAAATGGCGGGCGCATGCGCAGTGCGCCTGCCGGCCAGCCCCGCGAGTATCTTTGGGGTCTCGGCTGCCGGGGGTAGCCGAGACCCCAAAGAGCATGATCGGGGTCGGTTTTACCGACCCCTGTTTTGCGATCGCTGGTAATTAACTGTTTACCGGCGACCGCAAAAAAAAAAAAAAGTAAAGTGTAATTCTCTGTCCTCTGATGTGATCGCACATCAGAGGACAGAGAAATAGGGGGATTCGGGGACCCTATCATACTCACCTGTGTCCCTGGATCCTCCTGCTGCTCCTCCTGGCCGCCGGCAAAAGAAAATGGCGGGCGCATGCGCAGTGCGCCCGCCATCTGTCTCCATCTGCTGGCCGGCAGGAGAACAGCAGATGGGGCTAAAATTAGGGTTAGGGGTAGGGGTAGGGTTAGGGGTAGGGGTAGGGTTAGGGCTAGGGTTAGGGTTAGGGTTAGGGCTAAATTTAGGGTTAGGGTTGGGGCTAAATTTAGGGTTAGGGCTAAATTTAGGGTTAGGCTTCTTTCACACTTACGTCGGTACGGGGCCGTCGCAATGCGTCGGCCCGACATACCGACGCACATTGTGAAAATTGTGCACAACGCGGGCAGCGGCTGTAGTTTTTCAATGCATCCGCGGATGGGGGCGGAGTTATGGCCACGCATGCGTGGTCAGAAATGGCGGAGGCGACGTACAAAAATGTTTCATTGAACGTTTTTTTGTGCCGATGGTCCGCCAAAACACAACTGATCCAGTGCACGACGGACGCAACGTGTGGCCATCCATCACGATCCGTCGGCAATACAAGTCTATGTGCAAAAAACACATCCTGCGGGCACATTTGCAGGATCCGTTTCTTGTCCAAAACGACGGATTGCGACGGATGCCAAACGACGCAAGTGTGAAAGTAGCCTTAGGGCTAGGGTTAGGGTTGGGGCTAAAGTTAGGGCTAGGGTTGGGGCTAAAGTTAGGGTTAGAGTTGGGATTAGGGTTAGGGTTTGGATTAGGGTTGATATTAGGGTTAGGGTTGGCATTAGGGTTACGCTTGGGATTAGGGTTAGGTTTGGGATTAGGGTTAAGGTTAGGGTTGTGATTAGGGGTGTATTGGGATTAGGGTTAGGTTTGAGGTTAGGGTTGAGATTAGGATTAGGGGTGTGTTGGATTTAGGGTTTTGATTAGGGTTATGGTTAGGGTTGACATTGGGGTTGTTTTGGGGTAAGGGTTGTGATTATCGTTAGGGTTAGTGATTAGGATTATGGATCAGGTTGGGATTAGGGTTAGGGGTGTGTTGGGGTTAGGGTTGGAGCTAGAATTGGGGGGTTTCCACTGTTTAGGTACATCAGGGGGTCTCCAAACACGACAGCCAATTTTGCACTCAAAAAGTCAAATGGTGCTCCCTCCTTTCTGAGCTCTGCCGTGCGCCCAAACAGTGGGTTACCCCCATATATGGGGCAGCAGCGTACTCAGGATAAATTGGACAACAACTTCTGGGGTCCAATTTCTCTTGTTACTCTTGTGAAAATAAAAACTTGGGGGCTACAAAATCTTTTTTTGTGGAAAAATATATATATTTTTTTTTATGACTCTGCATTATAAACTTCTGTGAAGCACTTGGGCATTCAAAGTCCTCACCACACATCTAGATAAGTTCCTTGGGGGGGTCTCGTTTCCAAAATGGGGTCACTTTTGGGGGGTTACTACTGTTTAGGTACATCAGGGGCTCTGCAATCGCAACATAATGCCCACAGACCATTCTATCAAAGTCTGCATTCCAAAAAGGCGCTCCTTCCCTTCCGAGCTCTGCCGTGCGCCCAAACAGTGGTTTACCCCCACATATGGCGCATCAGCGTACTCGGGATAAATTGGACAACAACTATTGCAGTCCAATTTCTCCTGTTACCCTTGTGAAAATAAAAACATGGGGGCTAAAAAATCTTTTTTGTGGAAAAAAAAAATATTTTTTATTTTTACGATTCTGCATTATAAACTTCTGTGAAGCACTTGGGCATTCAAAGTTCTCACCACACATCTAGATAAGTTCCATGGGGGGTCTAGTTTCCAAAATGGGGTCACTTGTGGAGGGTTTCTGCTGTTTAGGTACATCAGGGGCTCTCCAAACGCGACATGGCGTCCGATCTCAATTCCAGCCAATTCTACATTGAAAAAGTAAAACGGCAGGACAACATCTGCAAAGAGTTTGTATGTTCTCTCTGTGTTTTCGTGGGTTTCCTCTGGTTTCTCCGGTTTCCTCCCACATTCCAAAGACATACTGATAGGGAACCTAGATTGTGAGCCCCATCGGGGACAGCGATGATTATGTGTGCAACCTGTAAAGTGCTGCGAAATATGTTAACGCTATATAAAAATAAAGATTATTACTGTACAGGAGGGGGAGGTGAGCTGTGACATTACTTATTGTGAATGGTGGATCCTGTGTTATCTACTGTATATAGAGGTGTTATTAGTCATTGTACAAGAGGAGGAGCTGAGCTGTGACATCACCTATTGTGAATGGTGGATACTGTGTTATGTACTGTGTATAGAGGTGTTATCAGTCATTGTTGTACAGGAGGAGGAGGTGAGCTGTGACATCGCCTATTGTGAATGGTGGATCCTGTGTTATCTACTGTATATAGAGGTGTTATCAGTCATTGTACAGGAGGAGGTGAGCTGTGACATCACCTATTGTGAATGGTGGATACTGTGTTATGTACTGTGTATAGAGGTGTTATCAGTCATTGTACAGGAGGAGGAGGTGAGCCGTGACATCGCCTATTGTGAATGGTGGATCCTGTGTTATCTACTGTATATAGAGGTGTTATCAGTCATTGTACAGGAGGAGGTGAACTGTGATGTCACCTATTGTGAATGGTGGATCCTGTGTTATCTACTGTACAGTGGTGGCCAAAAGTATTAACACCCCTGCAATTCTGTCAGATAATACTCAGTTTCTTCCTGAAAAATGATTGCAAACACAAATTATTTGTTATTATTATCTTCATTTAATTTGTCTTAAATGAAAAAACACCAAAGAGAATGAAGCAAAAAGCAAAACATTGATCATTTCACACAAAACTCCAAAAATGGGCCAGACAAAGTATTGGCACCCTCAGCCTAATACTTGGTTGCACAACCTTTAGCCAAAATAACTGCGACCAACCGCTTCCGGTAACCATCAATGAGTTTCTTACAATGCTCTGCTGGAATTTTAGACCATTCTTCTTTGGCAAACTGCTCCAGGTCCCTGATATTTGAAGGGTGCCTTCTCCAAACTGTCATTTTTAGATCTCTCCACAGGTGTTCTATGGGATTCAGGTCTGGACTCATTGCTGGCCACCTTAGAAGTCTCCAGTGCTTTCTCTCAAACCATTTTCTAGTGCTTTTTGAAGTGTGTTTTGGGTCATTGTCCTGCTGGAAGACCCATGACCTCTGAGGGAGACCCACCTTTCTCACACTGGGCCATATATTATGCTGCAAAATTTGTTGGTAGTCTTCAGACTTCATAATGCCATGCACACGGTAAAGCAGTCCAGTGCCAGAGGCAGCAAAGCAACCCCAAAACATCAGGGAACCTCCACCAGGTTTGACTGTAGGGACTGTGTTCTTTTCTTTGAATGCCTCTTTTTTTCTCCTGTAAACTATGTTGATGCCTTTGCCCAAAAAGCTCTACTTTTGTCTCATCTGACCAGAGAACATTCTTCCAAAACGTTTTAGGCTTTTTCAGGTAACTTTTGGCAAACTCCAGCCTGGCTTTTTTAATGTCTCGGGGTAAAAAGTGGGGTCTTCCTGGATCTACTACCATACAATCCCTTTTCATTCAGACGCCAACGGATAGTACTGGTTGACACTGTTGTACCCTCGGAATGCAGGGCAGCTTGAACTTGTTTGGATGTTAGTCGAGGTTCTTTATCCAACATCCGCACAATCTTGCGTTGAAATCTCTTGTCAATTTTTCTTTTCCGTCCACATCTAGGGAGGTTAGCCACAGTGCCATGGGCTTTACACTTCTTGATGACACTGCGCACGGTAGACACAGGAACATTCAGGTATTTGGAGACGGACTTGTAGCCTTGAGATTGCTCATGCTTCCTCACAATTTGGTTTCTCAAGTCCTCAGACAGTTCTTTGGTCTTCTTTCTTTTCTCCATGCTCAATGTGGTACACACAAGGACACAGGACAGAGGTTGAGTCAACTTTAATCCATGTCAACTGGCTGCAAGTGTGATTTAGTTATTGCCAACACCTGTTAGGTGCCACAGGTAAGTTACAGGTGCTGTTAATTACACAAATTAGAGAAGCTATAAAGGCACGGATGATTGACCTCGTGGAGACCAAAACATCCAACACCGGAGACACCATCACGTGTTTCTCAACGCAGTGATTCCAGAACACTGCCCCCAAATATGCAAATGCATGTAGAGGAGCTGCGGAGACACCATCACGTGTTTCTCAACGCAGGCAGTGAATAGCCAGGCCTTTCACCGGGAAGGAACAACCAAGGGAAGGGCAGCATCCAATAAAGGAAAACATCCAATAAAGGAAAACCACCTGGCCCAAGCATGGTATCCATCCACAGACAGCTGTTTCGAGAAGCATCACATGATTTTTCGAACAGTGCCAATACTTTTGTCCACCCCCTCTTTTATGTTTGGTGTGGAATTATATCCAATTTTGCTTTAGGACAATTCTTTTTGTGTTTTTTCATTTAAGACAAATTAAATGAAGATAATAATAACAAAGAATTTGTGTTTGCAATCATTTTCCGGAAGAAACTGAGTATTATCTGACAGAATTGCAGGGGTGTCAATTCTTTTGGCCACAACTGTATATAGAGGTGTTACAGTCATTGTACAGGAGGAGGAGGTGAGCTGTGACATCACCTATTGTAATGGTGGATCCTGTGTTATCTTCTGTATATAGAGGTGTTACAGTCATTGTACAAGAGGAGGAGGTGAGCTGTGACATCACCTATTGTGAATGGTGGATCCTGTGTTATCTACTGTATATAGAGGTGTTATCAGAAAAATACAGAAAATCAAATTGTATGATTTTTACATATTTCATGCAATAAAATGCAAAATAATTATTTTATACAACAGAAAAACAGAACTTAATATTTGGTACAGAAACCTTTGTTTGCAGTTACAGAGGTCAGACGTTTCCGGACGTTCTTGACCAAGTTTGCACACACTGCAGCAGAGATTTTGGCCTCATCCTCCATACAGATCTTCTCCAGATCTTCCAGGTTTCGGGGCTGTCACTGGGCAACATTGAGTTTCAGCTCGCGCTAAAGATTTTGTGTTGGGTTCAGGTCTGCAGACTGGTTCGGCCACTCCAGGACCTTGAAATGCTTCTTACAGAGCCGCTCCTTAGTTGCCCTGGCTGTGTGTTTTGGGTCATTATCATATTTGAAGATCCAGCCATGACCCATCTTCAATGTTCTTAATGAAGGAAGAAGGTGGTTGGCCAAAATTTTGTGATACATGACCCCACCCATCCTTCCTTCAATACGGTGCAGTCGTCCTGTCCCCCTTGTAGAAAAGCTCCCCAAAATATGAGGTTTCACCAATTGGGACGGTGCTATTGGGGTTGTACTTATTCTTTTTCGTCCTCCAAACTCGGCGAGTGGAGTTGATATCAAAAAGTTCTATTTTGGTCTCATCTGAACACATGACCTTCTCACATGTCCCCTCGGAATCATCCAGATGGTCACTGGAGAACTATAAAGATCAATCATTGCTGATTAACCGTTGTTTAACTGCAAGATAACAAGGAGATTGTATACAAATAGAACATTCAATAGATATTGTATTTAGCCGCATCGTTGTGTTCTCATTGTGTCATAATATTCTGTATTGACCTTGGTACCCACAATACAGTGCTGACCGGTGTGTACATATTCACTCAAACAGTTTTTCCTTTCGTGTTAGTCAAATCAATAGTTGATTGTTAATCACACTGTCTCATTGTCTGCGCTGTTACATCCAAACAACCTGTATACAGTTACACCTAGAAATTAATAAAAAAATAACATGCAGACAAGTGGATCACAGTAATTTCATTATGTATGTGCATCTTTTATATATTCTTTTGTGCCCATGTTTACTATGTACATGTGTGTAATGTGTAAATGGGCATGTGCATATTTTATTGTGTTTAACCCCTTTACCCCCAAGGGTGGTTTGCACGTCAATGACCAGGCCACTTTTTACAATTCTGACCACTGTCCCTTTATGAGGTTATAACTCTGGAACGCTTCAACGGATCCCGGTGATTCTGACAATGTTTTCTCATGACATATTGAACTTCATGACAGTGGTAAAATTTCTTTGATAGTACCTGCGTTTATTTGTGAAAAAAACGGAAATTTGGCGAAAATTTTGAAAATTTCGCAATTTTCAAACTTTTAATTTTTATGCAATTAAATCACAGAGATATGTCACACAAAATACTTAATAAGTAACATTTCCCACATGTCTACTTTACATCAGCATAATTTTGGAACCAAAATTTTTTTTTGTTAGGGAGTTATAAGGGTTAAAAGTTGACCAGCAATTCCTCATTTTTACAACACCACTTTTTTTTTTAGGGACCACATCTCATTTGAAGTCATTTTGAGGGGTCTATATGATAGAAAATAACCAAGTGTGACACCGTTCTAAAAACTGCACGCCTCAAGGTGCTCAAAACCACATTCAAGAAGTTTATTAACCCTTCAGGTGTTTAATAGGAATTTTTGGAATGTTTAAATAAAAATGAACATTTAACTTTTTTTCACAAAAAATTTACTTCAGCTCCAATTTGTTTTATTTTACCAAGGGTAACAGGAGAAAATGGACCCCAAAAGTTGTTGTACAATTTGTCCTGAGTACGCCGATACCCCATATGTGGGGGTAAACCACTGTTTGGGCGCATGACAGAGCTTGGAAGCGAAGGAGGGCAATTTGACTTTTCAATGCAAAATTGACAGGAATTGAGATGGGACGCCATGTTGCGTTTGGAGAGCCACTGATGTGCCTAAACATTGAAACCCCCCACAAGTGACACCATTTTGGAAAGTAGACCCCCTAAGGAACTTATCTAGAGGTGTGGTGAGCACTTCGACCCACCAAGGGCTTCACAGAAGTTTATAATGCAGAGCCATAAAAATAAAACAAAATTTTTTTCCCACAAAAATTATTTTTTAGCCCCCAGTTTTGTATTTTCCCTAGAGTAACAGGAGAAATTGGACCCTAAAAGTTGTTGTCCAATTTGTCCTGAGTACGCTGATACCCCATATGTGGGGGGGAACCATCGTTTGGGTGCATGGGAGGGCTCGGAAGGGAAAGAGCGCCATTTGGAATGCAGACTTAGATGGAATGGTCTGCAGGCGTTACATTGCGTTTGCAGAGGCCCTAATGTACCTAAACAGTAGAAACCCCCCACAAGTGACACCATTTTGGAAAGTAGACCCCCTAAGGAACTCATCTAGATGTGTTGTGAGAGCTTTGATCCCCCAAGTATTTCACTACAGTTTATAACGCAGAGCCGTGCAAATAAAAAATATTTTTATTCCACAAAAATTATATTTTAGCCCCCAGTTTTGTATTTTTCCAAGGGTAGCAGGAGAAATTGGACCCTAAATGTTGTTGTCCAATTTGTCCTGAGTACGCTGATACCCGATATGTGGGGGGGAACCACCGTTTGGGCGCATGGGAGGGCTCGGAAGGGAAGGAGCATCATTTGGAATGCAGACTTAGATGGATTGGTCTGCAGGCGTCACATTGCGTTTGCAGAGCCCTTAATGCACCTAAACAGTAGAAACCCCCCACAAGTGACCCCATATTGTAAACTAGACCCCTCAATGAACTTATCTAGATGTTTTGTGAGAACTTTGAACCCCCAAGTGTTTCACTACAGTTTATAACGCAGAGCCGTGAAAATAAAAAAATCTTTTTGTTTTCCCACAAAAATTATTTTTTAGCCCCCAGTTTTGTATTTTCCCAAGGGTAACAGGAGAAATTGGACCACAAAAGTTGTTGTCCTATTTGCCCTGAGTACGCTGATACCCCATATGTTGGGGTAAATGTTGTGAACAGGTAATTCAGAACCACAATGGACCTTGAAGTTCAGAGCATACAAAGTGACCTGACATTTACCAAAAACATATGACGAGCTCTGAGACGTGGAAACTCTTCTGACCGCAATCCCTAATCCTATCACACCACACTAGAGGTAGCCATGGATTGCGCCTAACGCTCCCTATGCAACTCGGCACAGCCTGAGAAACTAACCAGCCCTGAAGATGGAAAAATCAGCCTGCCTTGCCTCAGAGAAATTCCCCAAAGGAAAAGGCAGCCCCCCACATATAATGACTGAGTAAAGATGAAATACAAACACAGAGATGAAAAAGATTTAGCAACGTGAGGCCCGACTTACTGAATAGACCGAGGATAGGAAAGATAGCTTTGCGGTCAACACAAAAACCTACAAACAACCACGCAGAGGGGCAAAAAGACCCTCCGCACCGACTAACGGTACGGAGGTGCTCCCTCTGCGTCTCAGAGCTTCCAGCAAGCAAGAAAAACCAATATAGCAAGCTGGACAGAAAATATAGCAAACAAAAATAACATAAGCAGAACTTAGCTTATGCAGGATAGACAGGCCACAGGAACGATCCAGGAGGAAGCAAGACCAATACTAGAACATTGTCTGGAGGCCAGGATCAAAGCACCAGGTGGAGTTAAATAGAGCAGCACCTAACGACTTAACCTCATCACCTGAGGAAGGAAACTCAGAAGCCGCAGTACCACTCTCATCCACCAAAGGAAGCTCATAGACAGAACCAGCCTCAATACCACTCACGACCACAGGAGGGAGCTTGGCCACAGAATTCACAACAGGTAAACCCCTGTTTGGGGACACGGGAGAGCTCGGAAGGGAAGGAGCACTTTTTTACTTTTTCAACGCAGAATTGGCTGGAATTGAGATCGGACGCCATGTCGTGTTTGGAGAGCCCCTGATGTGCCTAAACAGTGGAAAACCCCCAATTATAACTGAAACCCTAATCCAAACACACCCCTAACCCTAATCCCAACGGTAACCCTAACCACACCTCTAACCCTGACACACCCCTAACCCTAATCCCAACCCTATTCCCAACTGTAAATGT
The DNA here is from genome assembly GCF_032444005.1 of Ranitomeya imitator. NCBI lineage: Eukaryota > Metazoa > Chordata > Amphibia > Anura > Dendrobatidae > Ranitomeya > Ranitomeya imitator. The sequence continues at coordinate 802,522,390 of NC_091284.1, forward strand.
AATCTAATCCCTAACCCTAACTTTAGCCCCAACCCTAACTGTAGCCCCAACCCTAACCCTAGCCCTAACCCTAACCCTAGCCCTAGCCCTAATACTAGCCCTAACCCTAGCCCTAACCCTAATGGGAAAATAGAGAAAAATTAAAAAAATGTATTTATTTCCAACTAAGGGGGTGATGAAGGGGGGTTTGATTTACTTTTATAGCGAGTTTTTTAGCGGATTTTTATGATTGGCAGCCGTCACACACTGAAAGACGCTTTTTATTGCAAAAAATATTTTTTGTGTTACCAAATTTTGAGAGCTATAATTTTTCCATATTTTGGTCCACAGAGTCATGTGAGGTCTTGTTTTTTGCGGGACGAGTTGACGTTTTTATTAGTAACATTTTCGGGCACGTGACTTTTTTTATCGCTTTTTATTCCGATTTTTGTGAGGAAGAATGACCAAAAACCATTTTTTCATTCATGAATTTCTTTTGGGGGAGGCGTTTATACCGTTTCGCGTTTGGTAAAATTGATGAAGCAGTTTTATTCTTCGGGTCAGTACGATTACAGCGACACCTCATTTATATCATTTTTTTATGTTTTGGCGCTTTTATACGATAAAAACTATTTTACAGAAAAAATAATTATTTTTGCATCGCTTTATTCTCAGGACTATAACTTTTTAATTTTTTTGCTGATGATGCTGTATGGCAGTTCCTTTTTTGCGGGACAAGATGACGTTTTCAGCGGTACCATGGTTATTTATATCTGTCTTTTTGATCGCGTGTTATTCCACTTTTTGTTCGGCAGTATGATAATAAAGCGTTGTTTTTTGCCTCTTTTTTTTTTTTTCTTACGGTGTTTACTGAAGGGGTTAACTAGTGGGCCAGTTTTATAGGTCGGGTCGTTACGGACGCGGCGATACTAAATATGTGTACTTTTATTGTTTTGTTTTTTTTATTTAGATGAAGAAATGTATTTATGGGAATAATATTTTTTTTTTTTTCATTATTTAGGAATATTTTTTTTTATTTTTTTTTTTTACACATTTGGAAATTTTTTTTTTTTACTTTTTTACTTTGTCCCAGGGGTGGACATCACAGATCAGTGATCTGACAGTTTGCACAGCACTCTGTCAGATCACTGATCTCACTTAGAGCAGTGCAGGCTGCTTCATAGTGCCTGCTCTGAGCAGGCTCTGTGAAGCCACCTCCCTCCCTGCAGGACCCGGATCCGCGGCCATCTTGGATCCGGGCCTGGAGCAGGGAGGGAGGGAGGTAAGACCCTCGCAGCAACGCGATCACATCGCGTTGCTGCGGGGGGCTCAGGGAAGCCAGCAGGGAGCCCCCTCCCTGCGCGGTGCTTCCCTGCACCGCCGGCACATCGCGATCATCTTTGATCGCGGTGTGCCGGGGGTTAATGTGCCGGTTAATGTGCCGGATGTCAGCTGCGATAAGCAGCTGACACCTGGCCGCGATCGGCGGCGCTCCCCCCGTGAGCGCTGCCGATCGCTATGACGTACTATCCCGTCCAGGGTCAGATAGGCCCAGGGCACCTGGATGGGATAGTACGTCTAAGGTCACAGAGGGGTTAATACATGTAAATGTGCGTATGTTTATATAGGTGCGGTTCGATGGTGGGGGGCTCAGACACAAGTCCTGCATAGGGCCCCTTCACTATCACGGTCCACCCCTGCATACAGCCATCGATTTTTTGTTTACTAATAGTGATGAGCGAACATGCTGGGATAAGGAATGACTTCGGCGTGCTTGAAAAATGTGTTCAAGTCCCCGCACCAGGGACTACATGTCTCATGGCTGTTTGACAGCTGCAACGCATACTGGAATTGCCTGTTTGTTAGGGACTCAAACATATTTTTTGAGCCTGCCAAAGTCTCTCGGTTAGCACACGAGCATGGCAGAGAACATATCCAAGCACATCCGCTTATCGCCATTTACTATCTAAAATGATCGATGTAAGTAGTGAAATCGGGGGCATCACTCAAATATAATGTGACAATATCAAAGTTCTATCTAAACGTGTTTGTTCGCTCTCCTCCCTCTACACACTCCATCCCTCCCCTATCAGACCGTCTGTCTTACGTGTTACTCCTTTCCCTGTATTTTATATGAACGATCTCCCCAAGTCATTTAGTTATCACACCACTTTTCTTGAAACCATGGTTTTCATTGATTTTGATTGAGCATATTATTCATATGACCAATAATTCTATTATCCACCTCTCACAACACCCCTCCCAAGTATTAATGTGTTTTATACGTTTGTAAAAAAAAAAAAAAAAAAAAAATGAAAGGCAGAATATTGTAAAAGTTTTAAAAGGTTTTATTATTCTAGAAATAATTACGGTAAATCTCAGAACAGTTCGGGCACAGAACAACAATTTAATCCAACAAGACATAAGCTAGCAAAAAACCCTTATAAAATATAACTTTTATTAAGTATTACAATAAAATATGTATTTGCCCAAGACAAAGGTGAAAGTGCAACGAGCAAAGGAAATAATTCACTATAAGATATAAATATAAGATAAAATCTATCCCTGGATATAGCAGACTGTGTATGGTGTGAATATTTCCTAGGCAATTTATGACCTTACTTATTATATTATTGAGGCTTTGCATCTAGGGCTTTAGTCGCCATTTGTCAGTGATTTTTACTGTCTATTAGTCAAACTGGGCTTTAGCGACAACGCAATTTAGTTTACATCTACTGCACTACTGCAGTGGGCAGGAATATCTAGCGCTAATCCTCTATACAATATATTAGCCGACCTCCTGTTCACACTAGGGGGGATAAGTTTGATTAGGTCCTGTTTGGGGGACTAGATACATTTTCTCTGCGTGTTCCATTATTTTCCTGTGAGCAGGCTTGTTATTATCAGTAATGCAAAGCCTAAAAAGAGGGCCTAAAAAGCTGCCGGTCTGCTTTAGTAGACGCTTATTTTCTTGAGGAGTTGTTTTATTGATCATTAGTGTTGAGCGATACCTTCCGATATCGGAAAGTATCGGTATCGGATTGGATCGGCCGATATTCAAAAAATATCGCATATCGCCGATACCGATACCCGATCCCAATGCAAGTCAATGGGACCAAAATATCGGAATTAAAATAAACCCTTTCTTTCCTTGTAGGTTCATTCTACATGAAGGAAAACAACTAAGAATAATGCAGGATGTATTTGGGGAGGTGGCGGAGACATTAAAGTCGTAGAGGTTTAGCCCAATCAAATAGAATAGCATTTTTTTTTTTTTTTTAAGATGTTCGGAGTGACAAAGATATTGACTATGTAAATTTTTTTTTTATTTTGTCAGATATTGATGTTTCACTATTCCACGCCCATCCCCTTTATTTTTTTTTTTTTTTTTTTTTTTACTTTTCCCACACTTTCATCTTCATCATCATCAGCATCTTTGACATCAACTTCTTCTTCACCTTATTCATCTTCTTCTTCATCTTCTACCTATTTTTTTTATTACATTCTTCATATTCATTTTAGTCAACTATTATTATTCTTCCTATTCTACATATTCATTTTATTCAACTGTTATTATTCTTCCTATTCTACTTCTTCATCATATTCTCATTTGTGACAGGCATTCCCATAGTTGTTATCTATAAAAGTTTGAAGATTACACCTTCCTGCCTGTCACAAAAGTTACATTTGTCCGCGTTCAGTTTGGCCTGCAGCATCAGGCTTTATCCAGGGGCACCACGAGGAGGAACGGACTCACCCCCATACACTGCTTAGTCTTCTTCTGCATATAATTTAGATAATATCTTTTGCTCTGATATTAAGTGTTATGCTTAATGTTCTTCTGCTCTTTGTTCTGCAGCCTCTTGTTCTTCTGCTTCTCGGTCTTCCATGTCGTCGTCTCCAGGGTCGTCGTCTCCGCCGTCGTCGTCTCCGCCATCGTCGTCATCGGGGTGGTCTTCAGGGTCGTCGTCATCTCACTGGTTGTCGTCTCTGGTGTTGTCGTCATCTTAGGGGTGGTCTTCCGGGTCGTCGACTTTAGGGTCTTCAACTTGGAAATGTAGCAGAAGGTACAAGAAGGCTGAGAAAATGCCAAGAACCAGCTGATGGAACTGGAACTCGGATGGCTACCCGAAGGTCCAAGAGCCAATGGAACTACCGAGGACCAGCTGACGTTACTGGAACCCGGTTACTAAGCAGGAGGTACCCGTGCCTGAAAGCACTACCAAGGACCACCTGACATTGGTGGATCTTGGATACCCAGAAGGAGGCACCTAAGCCAAAGGCTCTGCCCGGAACCAGCTGACGGTACTGGAACCAGGATGGGGAGCAGAAGGTGCAAGAGCAAAAGACACTGCCGAGAACCAGCTGACGGTGCTGGAACCAGGATGTGGACCAGAAGGTCCACAGGAGAGGAGAGAACAGCTAGGCCGCGAGGCAGCCGCAGTTACCGAACCCCAACAGTCCTACAGGGGGAGCTTGGCCTACTGGCACTACAGAACCAGCCTTGACTACCAATTCACGCAGCCCACATAGGAAGCTCCTAAACTGGAGGCACCCTGGAGTTGGCTAACTCGACCGCAACACGATGGGGCAAGCATAGGCGTCTCAGTGAGCTTGACACTACCCGGAAACAGCTGACGGTGCTGGAACCAGGCTGGGCACGAGGGAGTACCTGTGACAAAAACACTGCCGAGAACCAGCTGGCGGTGCTGGAACCCGGATGCGTTGCCCCAGTGTGCAAGAGCCAATGGCACCGAGGACCAGCTGACGGTGCTGGAACCCGGTTACTAAGCTGTAGGTGCCCACGCTTAAAAGCACTACCAAGGACCGCCTGGCGCTGGCGGAACTCGGATACCCAGGAGGAGGCACCTAAGCCAAAGGCTCTGCCCGGAACCAGCTGACGGTGCTGGAACCAGGTGGTGGACCAGAAGGTCCACAGGAGAGGAGAGAACAGCTAGGCCGCGAGGCAGCCGTAGTTACCGATCCCCAACAGTCCTACAGGGGCAGCTTGGCCTACTGGCACTACAGAACCAGCCTTGACTACCAATTCACGCAGCCCACATAGGAAGCTCCTAAACTGGAGGCACCCTGACGGGGCAAGCATAGGCGTCTCAGTGAGCTTGACACTACCCGGAAACAGCTGACGGTGCTGGAACCAGGTTGGGCACGAGGGAGTACCCATGACAAAAACACTGCCCGAGAACCAGCTGGCGGTGCTGGAACACGGATGCGTTGCCTATTCAAGATTGTCTTCCTAGAGCCCCAACTAGCGGTGTTGGAGCAAAGGGTAAGCAGGGGAAGCATAGTGTAGGCTGAAGCCTGCACTGGAGGCAGCTTTGTGTCTGCGTTGCGTTTGCAGGACACGATGCCGCCTACACAGCGGGGGAACAGCTGGCGGTGCTGAACTCCACTAACACATTGGCTGGTGTTTTTCTCTGTGCAGCTAGCACGTCCGGGCAGAAACTGGCGTAGTTAGAGCCCAGGGTCTGCAGGAGGAGCAGAGTCTAGGCCGAAGCCTAATTGAACCAATTTCAAAGGTAACCTTTAACCCACCCTCAGGTGTTACAATGTAGAAGAGCCACACCTTGTGCAGCAGTAATGCTCCACAAGTGAAAGGTTGCTCTTTAAATTTTGCTCATTGCTCACGCAGAATGAAAGACGTACACAATTTTGCCCATTGTACAGTAGAACTGTATTGGAGGCGTGACTTGTCTTTTTAAGGAGACGCGGCACAGGTGTCCAAAAATAACGCCTTGGTGGTGGGCGCAGCCTCGTGAGCGTTGTTATTTGCTGTACAGGAGTCTGCGCTATTGTGATCCCTTGGTCATGCGCTGTGAGCGCTGACTGTCTTCTCACCTCATTTCATGTTAGCCGGTGCGGTTACCAATGGCCATGAATCCCAGACCCGCAGTGTCTTTTAATAAAGTCACACTGCAGAGCTGGGATTTGTGGCCTTGTGCAGTAAATATGTTCGCCGCTCACACATGTCCTTACACCTGCTTCAGACTGGGCGGCCTCAGCTGATCCGTTATCGCCTGCCACGGCCATGAGGCCGCACAGTCTGAAGAAGGCGGAAGGAGATGAGTGAAGACAGGCGAACATATGCACTGCACATGCCCATCAATCACACCCTCGCAGTCAAAATATATGAGACAACGAGGGGCGTTGTGTCGGGCAGGGCGGACGCCCAGACACAAGCAGCCAACCAATGATGTCAGAAGATGGGCAGCGCTACCAAGGGGGGTGCTGCGTGTCATTTAAAAAGGAGAATCACACCTCAGGGGCAGTGAAATGGTCTGTAATGAGACACATTTTGTACGTGTTCAATTCAACGTGGGCAAGGAGAAAAAGTAACCCACCTTGTACAAATGCAGCAGTACTGCTGTACAAGGTGGCTGTTATACATAGAAACACCTGGGGATGGGGGTCAGGGTCCCTTTAATTTCAGTTCAGGTGCCTGCGTGGCGTTTTCAGGTCACGTTGCCGGCTACACAGCAGGGGAACAGCTGGCGGTGCTGAACCCCACTAACACATTGGCTGGTGTTTTTCTCTGTGCAGCTAGCATGTCCGGGCAGAAACTGGCGGTGTTTGAGCCCAGGGTCAGCAGGAGGAGGAGAGGAGCAGAGTGTAGGCCGAAGCCTGCACTGGTGGCAGCTTTTGGTCTGTTGTGCCAGCGTGGCTTGTGCTGGACACGATGCCGGCTACACAGCAGGGGAACAGCTGGCGGTGCTGAACCCCACTAACACATTGGCTGGTGTTCTTCTCTGTGCAGCTAGCACGTCCGGGCCCCAACTGGCCGTGTTTGAGCCCAGGGTCAGCAGGAGGAGGAGAGGAGCCGAGTGTAGGCCGATGCCTAATTGAACCAATTTCAAAGGTAACCTTTAACCCTCCCTCAGGTGTTACAAAGTAGAAGAGCCACACCTTGTGCAGCATTAATGCTCCACAAGTGAAAGGTTGCTCTTTGAATTTTGCGCATTGCACACGCAGAATGAAAGACGTACACAATTTTACTCATTGTACAGTAGAACTGTATTGGAGGCGTGACTTGTGTTTTTAAGGAGACGCAGCACAGGTGCACATAAATAACGCCTTAGTGCTGGGCGCAGCCTCCTGAGCGTTGTTATTTGCTGTACAGGAGTCTGCGCTATTGTGATCCCTTGGCCATGCGCTGTGAGCGCTGCCTGTCTTCTCACCTCATTTCATGTTGGCCGGTGCGGTTACCAATGGCCATGAATCCCAGACCCGCAGTGTCTTTTAATAAAGTCACACTGCAGAGCTGGGATTTTTGGCCTTCCGCAGGACATATGTTCGCCGCTGACACATGTCCTTACACCTGCTTCAGACTGGGCGGCCTCAGCTGATCCGTTATCGCCTGCCACGGCCATGAGGCCGCACAGTCTGAAGAAGGCGGAAGGAGATGAGTTAAGACAGGCGAACATATGCACTGCACATGCCCATCAATCACACCCTCGCAGTCAAAATACATGAGACAACGAGGGGGGTTGTGACGGGCAGGGCGGACGCATAGGCAGCCAACCAATGATGTCAGAAGACGGGCAGCGCTACCAAGGGGGGTGCTGCGTGTCATTAAAAAGGAAAGTCACACCTCAGGGACATTGTAATGGTCTGTAATGAGACACATTTTGTACGTGTTAAATTCAACGTGGGCAAGGAGAAAAAGTCAGCCACCTTGTACAAATGCAGCAGTACTGCTGTACAAGGTGGCTGTTACACATTGAAACACCTGGGGGTGGGGGCAGGTTCCCTTTAATTTCAGTTCAGGTGCCTGCATGGCGTTTGCAGGACACGATGCCGGCTACACAGCAGGGGAACAGCTGGCGGTGCTGAACCCCACTGACACATTGACTGGTGTTTTTCTCTGTGCAGCTAGCACGTCCGGGCCCCAACTGGCGGTGTTAGAGCCCAGGGTCAGCAGGAGGAGGAGAGGAGCAGAGTGTAGGCCGAAGCCTGCACTGGTGGCAGCTTTTGGTCTGTTGTGCCAGCGTGGCTTGTGCTGGACACGATATCGGCTACACAGCAGGGGAACAGCTGGCAGTGCTGAACCCCACTGACACAATGGCGGATGTTTTTTCTGTGTAGCCAACACTTCCAGGTGGCAACTGACAGTGTTGAAACCCAGGGAATCAAAGAGGAGCAGAGTGTAGGCCGAAGCCTGCAGTGGAGCAAGTTGAAAGGGAACCTTTAACCCCCCCCAGGAATTTGTTGCTGAAAGAGCCATCTTGTACAGCAGTAATACTGCACATGGAAAATGGTGGCTCCTAAAATTATGCTCCTTGCAAACGCTTAAGTACACACTCATATAATGTGTCCCCTCACACCGTTAAACAGTCCCGGAAGTGGGACTTTCCTTTGTAATGTGACACAGCACAGCCGTCATTCCAACCCCCTTGGTGCCGTGCGCCACCTCCTCAACGTTGTTTGGTTCTGTCACGGAGCCCGCGCTGTAATGTTATCCCTTGGCCATGCACAGTTAGCGGTGCCCGTCTTCTGACATCATTTAGGTGTCAGGCTGGCAGTGCCTGTGCGTTAAAGCTGCCCGAGATCCAACCTCGCAGTGTCATCTAATGTAATCCCACTGCGGGCCAGGGATCCATGGGCATGCGCAGTGCATATCATCGCCTCTCACTCACCTCCTTCCTGATTCTTCAGACAGTGCGGCGTCACGGCCGTGGCATGCTATTAGGGATCAGCTGACGCCGCCTAGTCTGAAGAAGCGTGAAGAAGGGGAGTGAGAGGCTAGTATATGCACTGCGCATGGCCATGGATACCAGGCCCACTGTGGGATCACATTAGACACTGCGAGGTGTCGGGGTCCATGACGGAATCAAACAACTCTAAGGAGGCAGCGCACGGAGCCAAAGGGGTAGGAATGACGGCTGTGCTGCGTCACATTACAAAGGAAAGTCCCACCTCCGGGATGGTTGGACGGTGTGAGGGGACACATTACATGAGTGTGTAGTTCAGCGTTTCCAAGGAGCATAATTTCAAGTGCGACCTTTTCCTTGTGCAGTATTAGTGCTGCACAAGGTGGCTCTTTCAATAACAAACGCCTAAGGGGGAGGGGGACAGGTTCCCTTACATTTTTGTTGTGCCAGCGTGGCGGTCGCATGACACGTTGCCGGATACACAGCTGGGGATCAGCTGACGTTACTGAACCCCAATAACAGAGGAGCGACTGTTGACTGTGCAGACAGCACTTCCAGGCACCAACTGGCAGTGTTAGAGCCCAGGGACAGCAGGAGGAGCAGATTGGAGGTATTGCCGCACACACAGCTGGGGATCAGCTGACGTTCCTGAACCCAATAACAGAGGAGCGACTGTTGACTGTGCAGACAGCACTTCCAGGCACCAACTGGCGGTGTTAGAGCCCAGGGACAGCAGGAGGAGCAGAGGAACAGAGTGTAGGCCGAAGCCTGATTGGAGCAAGTTGAAAGGGAACCTTAAACCCCCCCCCCCTCCAAGACGTTTGTAGCTGAAAGAGCCATCTTGTGCAGCACTAAGGATGCAAAAGGAAAAGGTTGCTCTTTTAATTATGCTCCTTGCAAACACAGAAGTAAACACTAAAAATGTGTCCCCTTATACCGTAAAACCGTCCCGGAGGTGGGAATTTCCTTCGTAATGGGACGCAGCACAGCTGTCATTCCTATCCCCTTGGTGCCGTGCGCTGCCTCCTCAGCGTTGTTTTAAGCTGTCACGGAGCCTGCGCTGGTCTGTTATCCCTTGGCCATGCCCAATTTGCGCTGCCTGTCTTCTGACATAATTTGGTGTCAGGCTGTCAGTGCCTGTGCATCCACGCTGCTCCAGATCTCACCTCGCAGTGTCGTCTAATGTAATCCCACTGCGGGCCTTGGATCCATGGGCATGCACAGTGCATATCCTCGCCTCTCACTCCCCTCCTTCCCTCTTCTTCAGACTGTGCGGCGTCACGGCCGTGGCATGCTATTAGGGATCAGCTGACGGCGCACAGTCTAAAGAAGGCGGAGGGAGAGGAGCGAGAGCCCGAGGTGAAGATATGCACTGCGCTTGCCCATGGATCCCAGGCTCGCAGTGTGATTTAATCAGAAGACACTGCGAGGCAGGTTCTCGGGCAGAGCGGGCGCACAGGCGCAGCCAGCCTGACACCAAATTATGTCAGAAGACAGGCAGCGCAAATTGGCCATGGCCAAGGGATAACAGAACAGCGCAGGCTCCGTGACAGCTTAAAACAACGCTGAGGAGGCAGCGCATGGCAGCAAGGGGGTAGGTATGACGGCTGTGCTGCGTCACATTATGAAGGAAAGTCCCAGCTCCGGGACGGTATAACGGTATCAGTGAACACATTTTATAAGTGTTAAGTTCTGCGTGTGCAAGGAGCTAAACTAAAAGAGCTACCTTTTCCTTGTGCAACATTACTGCTGCACAAGATGGCTCTTTCAGTAACAAATGCCAAGGGGGGGGGTACAGGTTCCCTTACATTTAGGTTGTTGTGCCAGCGTGGCGGTCGCAGGACACATTGCCGGCTACACAGCTGGGGATCAGCTGACGTTACTGAAACCTAATAACACTGGGTCGTATGTTTTGACTGTGTAGCCGGCACTTCTGAGCCGCAACTGGCGGTGTTGGAGCCCAGGAATAGCATTTCAGGTGGAAGAAAGATGAACACATCAGGAGACCTGGATGACACCCAATTACTTAATCTGGCAGAGGAGTGGCAAATTCCTGCGAGATCCAGGCCTGGTTCATTTTCAGGAAAGTAAGCCGGTCAACGTTATCGGAGGATAGTTGCATGCGACGGTCTGTTAGTACACCACCTGCGGCACTAAAGACACGTTCCGATAAGACACTAACCGCAGGGCAAGCCAGCACCTCCAATGCATACTGGCTTAGCTCTGGCCATGTATCCAGCTTAGAGACCCAAAACTTGAACGGGGAAGAGCCGTCTGGGAGTACAGTAAGAGGGCAAGCCATGTAGTCTGTCACCATCTGACGGAACCATTGCCTCCTGCTGACTGGAGCCGCCGGTGATGGTGTAGACATTTGGGGCGGGCACACAAAAGTTTGCCACAGTTGTGCCATACTGGGCTTGCCTTGGGCAAAGGCACTGCTTCTGCTCCCTCTTTGTGCAGAGCCTCCCCCACTGCCTCGACGCACTGAGCTGCTTTGTAAAGCACTAGCAGCACTCCTCTCAGTTGGACTGGAGAAGATGATGGAATTCACCAGTGTGTCGTGGTACTCCCGCATTTTACGCTCCCGTGTCAACGCTGGGATGAGGTTTTAGACGTTGTCCCGGTAGCGAGGATCGAGGAGGGTGAACACCCAATAATCAGGCATGTTGAGAATGTGGTCGATGCGGCGGTCGTTTCTCAGGCACTGCAGCATGAAATCCACCATGTGCTGCAGACTGCCAACTGGCCCAGAAACGCTGTCCCCTGCTTGAGACATGATCTCTGCCCGCTCGTCATCACCCCACCCTCGCTGTACACACTGACCACTGGACAATTGTCTCACTCCCTCCTCTGGAGGGAGCTCTTCCTCCTCCATTGACTCCTCCTCATCCTCCTCACAAAGTGGCCCCTGCGTACCCCTTTGTGAGGAACCACGTGGCGCTGACTCTCCAGAAGCTGATGGAAAAGGTGACTCCTCATCCTCCACCTCTTCCACAACATCATCCCTTAATGTTTGCAAAGTTTGCTGAAGCAGGCAGATAAGGGGGGACAGTCATGCTGACTAGTGCATCATCTGCACTTGCCATCCGCGTGGAATAATCGAAAGGACGCAAAACCTGGCAGACGTCCTTCATAGTGGCCCACTCTGTGGTTGTGAAGTCTAATCGGCGCTGACTGCGACTTTTTAGCGCCTGATGCAGCTGGTACTCCATTACTGCTTGCTGCTGCTCACACAACCGCTCCAACATATGTAACGTGGAATTCCACCTGGTAGGTAGGTCACATATGATGCGGTGTTCCGGAAGGCGGAATCGGCGCTGCAGAGCAGCAATGCGGGATCTTGCCAAGCTGGAACGCCACAAGTGAGCACACTCTAGGCGGACCTTGTGCAGCAGTGCATCAAGATCCGGATAGTCCCTCAGAAAACTCTGCACAACCAAATTGAGCACATGTGCCAGACATGGGATGTGAGTGAGGTTGCCAAGGGCCAAAGCTGCCACCAGATTTCGGCCATTGTCACACACTACCATGCCTGGCTGGAGATTCGCTGGCACAAACCACACATCGCTCTCCTGCTTGATGGCATTCCAGAGCTCCTGCGCTGTGTGGCTTCTATTCCCCAATGAAACTAGTTTCAAGACGGCCTGTTGACGTTTGGCCACGGCTGTGCTCATGTCGGTCATAGGTAAACGTTCACGGGTCCATGTGGAGGTGGACTGTGACGGCTCCTGCAGCGATGATTCTGAGGAACTTGTGTATGAGGAGTCAATGCGTACAGACTGGATTCCTGCAATCCTTGGAGTGGGCAGGACACGTCCTGCGCCACTCGCACGATCTGTACCGGGCTCAACAACATTAACCCAATGGGCAGTGAGGGAAAGGTATCGCCCCTGTCCATGTTGACTGGTCCACGCATCGGTGGTGAGGTGGACCTTGCTACTGACGGCGTTCAGTAGCGCGTGTTTTATGTGTCCCTCCACATGCTTGTGCAGGGCAGGGACAGCTTGCCTGCTGAAGAAAAAGCGGCTGGGCACCTTGTACTGTGGGACTGCCAATGCCATCAAGTCACGGAAGCTGTCAGTCTCCACCAGCCTGAATGAGAGCATTTCCAGTGACAGAAGTTTGGCAATGCCTGCATTCAGAGCCTGTGCTCGGGGGTGGTTGGCCGAGAATGCCTGCCTTTTCTCCCATGCCTGTACCACCGATGGCTGTAGAGTAGACTGGGAGTGTGAGGATGACTGGGAATGTGGTGCTGTGGGTGGAATTACACTCGGTCTATGGCCAACAGTGCCAGAGGTTCTTCCATGGCGATCCGGGGAGGACGCCAAACCAGCTGTGCGTGAGCTGGAGGAAGAGGCAACACGAGCTGAAGAGGTGGTAGCTGCCGCTGTTGGTTGGCCTAGGTCTTCAGTGTGTTTTTGTAACTCCACCGCGTGCCTGGTCCGCACATGTTTCCACATATTTGTGGTATTGAGGTTGCTGACACTTACGTCTTTTGACTTTCTGATGACACAGCTTGCATTTGACAAAACAAATGTCATCTGCAACTGTGTCAAAAAACGACCAGGCACTGCAAGTCTTGGGAGCGCCCTTTTTGGCTTTTGAAAGAGACAGGCTCCTAACGGGTGCCAAAGTGGAGGCTACAGGCTCCGCAGTCTTCCCCCTCCCTCTCCCTCTTTAGCCCGTAAGGGGAATCTCTTCCTCTGAGCTGCTCCCACCACCTTCCTGTTCCTCACGCCACGATGGGTCAAGGACCTCATCATCTCCACTACCCTCTGCCACCAACTGCTCCTCCTGGGTAGTCTCGGCAGCACAGTACGCACCAGAAAGCGGCACCTGAGTTTCATCATCAGATGCGTACTGCGCTGTGGTCACCGCAGGCACTGACCCACCCGCCTCTTAAGAGTCAGAGAGACAAAGCTATTGGGCATCACTGCACACTGCCTCTTCTTCCATTTCTCCAATACTACTTGGCTGGCCCCATGTTTCCAAGCCAAGAGATTCAGAGAACAGAAGTAGAGACGGCTCCTGTCCTGGGTTCTCTGACTGCCTGGCCAATTTGGCAGGTGGTGAAGAGACAGATGGCTGCTCTCCAGTGGTCTGTGCCTGAGAGGATGTGGCACTAATTGAAGTCGATGCGTTAGCTGCCATCCATCCGACAACGGCTTCAATTTGATCTTCACGCAGCAGCGGTGCACGGCGCTCTCCAACAAAGCTGCGCATGAAGGACTGTTCCCTGCTGAAACTGAGTGACGACGAGGCACCGGTGCCCGCAGCAGGCACAGAATCACTACGTCCTCTCCCTGCTCCTCTCCCTGCTCCGCGCCCACGCCCACGTGCCTTACTCCCTGCCCTCTTCATCTTGGTTGACAGATAAAGATAAGCAGAAAAGTACTAAGGCCTTAGTGTGCTTATTCCTGAAATGCTCCTCCTAACAGGTGTAAGAAACACTAATGTTGTAAAGTGTGGACTAGACTTTATTATTTATAAAATGTGGCCTACACAAGTGTTAAGTGGTGTTTGGTGAACTTTACTTTTTTTTCTGCAGATCGGACTACAGAGCGACTTTAACTCACACGGGGACCGTGCAGACAGCCGTAAACGGCGCTGCAAGGCCCAAAAACCCTCCTCTAGGTTATCCTATGTAGTGTTTTTCCACTATTTAGCTGGAGACGGGTGGAAAGACACTAATAGGAATTTTTTTATAAAATTTTTCAACAGGCTGCACTATTTGAAAAAAAGGACAAGTTATTCAACGGTATGAGGCAGTGACGAACCCTGAGCTGAATCCAACCGGCTGTGGCTGCACACAGACTACAGGGCGAGCTGCGCTCACACGGAGACCGTGCAGACAGCCGTAAACGGTGCTGCAAGGCCCAAAAAAACCCCTCTAGGTTATCCTATGTAGTGTTTTTCCACTATTTAGCTGGAGACGGGTAGAAAAACACTAATAGGAAATTTGAGAAAAAATGTGCAGCAGGCTGCACTATGAGCAAAAAAGGACAATGGATAGAACTGTGTGAGGCAGTGTGAACCCCCCCCTGAGCTGAATACAACCGGGTATATGGCTGCACACAGACTACAGAGTGAGCTGCACACACACACACACACACACACACACACACACACAGAGACCTTGCAGAACGCTGTTAAAACAGCGCTGCAAGGCAAGAGCAAGGTGAACAGTGAACAATACACAGCGTTTTGCTAAATTAGCCTTGGGAAAGCAAAATAAAGCAATTAGCTATCTCAACTGGCCCTCAGTTAGAACACAGCGTCCTGTCCCTAACTGAAATCACAGCAGAGTGAGCGCAAAATGGCGGCAGCGTTTTTTATATTGCAGAGTGACATCATTTCAGCAGCCAATCACAGCCTTGCCAGTACTTACATGCCCACCATGCTAAACAGGATGTGCCCACACTTCCATTCATTCCTCATTGGCTGCTGCGTGCAGTTTGAATTCTGGGAACTTCCGATTCCGGTATCCGATACGCGGGAAGTATCGGAATTCGGTATCGGAATTCCGATACTTGCGGTATCGGAATGCTCAACACTATTCATCATTTAAAGTTCTTATAGCTTTATGCCACTTTAATATACTTTTTTGTCGCTGTTTCAGTAGAACTCGGCCTTTTAAGATGTTTCAAGCAATCTCCCCAATAATACTCTACATTTTCAGCATGGGATTCAATATGCGAGCTGCTTTGTGAATTTTGATGCTGTTAACATCTGCAGGGATATCTTGACTGTGTAAAGCCTGGTGAGGTTGTTGTTGGATCCTGTTTAGTCACTGCGCCATGAGAGGCTTCTCGTCACCTTCTAGCCGATAGTGACCGCTTAGCACTCGCCACCAGCTTTAGAGCTCGTTCTATAACTCTTGTCCTATTATACTCTCCTGTATCGGAATTTTAGGCATTTTTTGCAAGCGATAACCAACCAGCCTCGGTAACAACGAGTTATTTGAGTCCACAGATGTTGACGCTGTGTCCGTATACTGTTTTCTGAGTGCGCATAGCTCAGCAATATTTTCACATGTTGGATGTGCTGATAAAAATATATCATAACTATCACAGAACTATCAAGTACCGACATATCAGCTCGTGAAAAACTTAATCCAGCTTCAACCCAACCAGCATGGCTAAAGAACGGTTCCATGTCGTGAGTTTTTTACTTGTAGTAGGAGATGAATGCCATTGTCTCTTTAGAGGTCTTACAGCATTAAAATCGTTAGATGAGCAACTGAGAGCTGTAATTGTGTTCCCTACAGTATGAAATACCCAGATTAATGATCGGGTGATTACCATCAGCGAGCTGATCAATTTCTCTATCGACCGCTTCACGACTTGTGTCGGGACATTGGTGGAAATGATCTGCGGTGTTGCGGCTGGTAAAGGTGCTGTAGTCTTGTCTGTTGAACATCACTTATATTTTCGGCGGGGTGGTTTTGGACAGGTCTTTAGGGGTTGTTTTGCTGTCACAGCGCTTCCTCCCTGCTGCACCACACAGATTGGAGATCGAGGCGGTGGTCTCACAGCCCCAATAGGGGACTGTACTGGGGCCTGCACTGATCACATGTTGTTCTGTCGCTCCAGTAGCGGTTGTAGAACAGATAAAGGTTTTTCTTTTTGTTCACATTGTGCAGGTAAAAGAAAAGTGATATACATGTGTCAGATACCGGTGTAACGCATGTATAAATATTTGAAAGAAATATCTAGATAACAACTTACGAGCATGAAAGGTTTTCTGAGCTTCTGCTCGCACTATATTAGCTGGCGTGTCACAGGTTGTCATGTTGTGGGCGTTGTGGGCTCTCGAGTCCCTGTGGTTGCACTTTATCGTATAGGTATATTCCCTGTTGAAAATACAATTTTCCTGGGCATCAATTTACGATCTGTGAATAAAATATAACCATTAGACGGTTGTAGAAATGCTTTTCATCACGGACCTGTGCTCAACATGTTTTTCATATAACCCTTACCTTTGCTATTCTTGGTCAGCACGTGTAGCCATTTTTCCTAATTTTTCAGACGGTGGTTGGTTCCATATATATTTCCCGTTTGAAGCGCTTCAGCGCCTGTATAAAAATTTGTATTTAGTTTAATGCATACCTAATTCTGTATCCGTAAGAATATCAGCATATGGATCCACAGAATATTTGTCCTTCCTTCTAAAATGAAATTAAGACTGTATGAATGTTCTACGGTATCTGTACTGAATCAATACAAATGGCATATACAGTTTATATAGAGGCTATGAATATAATACATTTTAAATATATAATTTATAACAATACAGCATGGATGTGAATGTTGTGCGCATGCTTTCTAGCACAATAATGAATTTTCAGAATGTTCTTCATTTTTATATAATAAATATATCTATAAAAGAACTAAATTCTATTCCACATCAACTACATTATCAGTGATGAGTGAATGTGCTGGAATAAGGCGTTATCTGGTCATGCTCAGCTGCTAACAGTGACTTTGGCGTGCTCGAAAAAATTATTAAAAAAACGGTGTGGGGGCCCCCCCATTTTTGACAACCAGCCTTGCTAAAGCTCACAGCTGGGGGCTGCTATTCTCAGGCTGCTAAGGGGCTATTAATATAAGCCCCCCCAGCCTATAAACAGCAGCCCACAGCTGCCCAGAAACAGCACACCTATTAGACCTTTTCTGGTGTTTTGCCTGAATCTTACTACCTGCCCTGTAGTGGTGGCAAGTGGGGTAATATTTGTGGGGTTGATGTCACTTTTCAGGTGACATCAAGCCCACAGCTTAGTAATGGAGAGTTTATAAGACACCTATCCATTACTAATCCTATAGTGGTAATGTTAAATAAAGACACGGCCAGAATAAAGTCCTTCATTTGAAAAAATTACACAGACTCCTTTAATGTTCTAAATTAAACCATACTTACTGTAAAAGCTAATTCCCCGATGCCTTCGATCTCCTGTAATAAAAATAAAATAATAGACCAACAATATACCACACTTGTCCATCGTTGTGTCCCACGCTGTAATCCAAGTCTGGGAGCTAAATAGTTTTCAACCAGGACGGTGCCAAGATACGACCATTCTGGCTGAAAACCACTGATGAATGAGATGCTGAGAGCGCAGCATCATTCACCAGTGGTGATATCATCACAGCCGGCCTGAACTGAGGTGACCTCTGGACCGTGGGAAAAATCCGGAAATATATGAACGTGTGAAAGCAGCCTTAGGCTTAGGTACCGGAATTATCTGTGTCCGTGTGTCCGTGAGCTCACGTAGGCCATCCGTGCAGCACATCCATGCTTCTCCTGTATGAGCGGTCACATGGGGTCGCCCATTACAGTAATGAATATGCGGCTCCACCCCTATGGCTTCAGCACCACGTGGGGGGGGGACAGCGCTTACTGTAGCGCTGCCTCCTGCACGGCACATGGACTGCACACGGACAACGTCCGTGTGCGGTACGTGTTTTACACGGACCCATTGACTTTAATGGGTCCGTGTTATCTGTGCGCTCCCACGAACACTTACATGTCTCCGTGTTTTGCACACGGACACACAGTCCGTGAAAACACACTGACATGTGCAGAGACACATTGATTTCAATGTGTCTACGTGAGTCAGTGGCTCCAGTACATGAGGAAACTGTCACCTCACGTACCGGAGCCACTGACGTGTGAAACCGGCCTTAGGTACACTGTGGTGCTCAAAAGGGAGATGGCATTTGGATTTTGGAGCCCAAATTCATTGGATTTATTTGGGAGGGGGGATGAGGCCTTTGTACTAACAGTAACGTGGAAGCCCCTATATTTTCATTGACAGATGAGGGACCCGAGTGGGGACTTGCTTTTTAAGGATTGCAGCATTAAGGTTCTTAACCCCTTTCCAATGTCAGGTGTAGTAGTACGCCGATGTTAGACTCCCTCCCTTTGATGTGGTCTCCGGCAATGAGCCCACATCTTTCGCTGGACATGTCAGCTGTTTTGAACAGCTGACATGTGCCCAGAATAGCCACGGGTGGAATTCCGATCCACCCGTCGCTATTAACCCATTAAATACTGCTATCAAACGCTGACAGTGGCATTTAACTCATGCTTCCGGCAATCATGCTGAAAATACACACACCGGTGTCACTCCCTTGTCAAGTGATTGCGGATCACTGTTTCATTGGCATGACAACCAGAGGTCTCCTGGAGAACTCTATGGTTGGCAGTGCCAGATTGCTGTGAGCACCACCCAGTGGTTGGCGCTCATAGCAAGTGAGTAATTCTACTACATGGAGGCGATCTGATCATCGCCTGTATGTAGCAGAGCCGATCGGGTTATGGCAGCTTCTAGTCTCTCATGGAGACTATTGAAGCATGCCAAAAGTAAAAAAAAAAAAAAGTTTGTAAAAATATATAAAAAAAAAATGTATAAAAGTTCAAATCACCCCCATTTTGCCCCATTCAAAATAACTAGTGATGTACGAATATACTCGCTACTCCAGATTTCCCAAGCACGCCTGGGTGACCTCTGAGTATTTATTAGTGTTCAGAGATTTAGTTTTCATTGCCGCAGCTGAATGATTTACATCTGTTAGCCAGCATAAGTACATGTGGGGGTTGCCTGGTTGCTAGGGAACCCCCACATGTAATCAAGCTGTCTAAGAGTCGCAAATCATGCAGCTGCTGCAAGGAAAACAATCTCCGAGCACTAAAAAAAAATAGGACACCCGAGCGTGCTCGGGAAATCTCGAGTAACGAGTATTTTCGCTCATCACTAAAAATAAATGAAAAAAATGAAACATACACATTTGGTATCACCGCGTTCAGAATCACCTGATCAATAAAAAAAAAGATGTAGCAAGAAAAAAAAAAATATAGTAAAAACGCCAGAATTTCTTTTTTGGTCGCCGCGACATTGCATTAAAATGCAATAATGGGTGATCAAAAGATAGTATGTGCACCAAAATGATATAAATAAAAACGTCAGCTTGGCACTCAAAAAAATAAGCGTTCACCCAACCCGAGAGCACAAAAAAAATGGAGACACTACGGGTATCGTAAAATGGCGCAACAGTTTTTTTTCTTTTTAACAAAGTGTGGATTTTTTTTTTCACCACTTAGATAAAAAATAACCTAGGCATGTTTGGTGTCTGAACGCGTAATGACCTGGAGAATCATAATGGTAGGTCATGTGACGGAGGTTAGCGATGCGCTCATTTCCGGTCGGAAGCCCCGGTTAAATGCTGCTGTCAGCGTTTGACAGCGGCATTTAACTAGTTAATAGCGGCTGGTGAATTCACCCGCCACTATTGCGGGCACATGTCAGCTGTTCAAAACAGCTGACATGTCCCGGCTTTGATGCGGGCTCACCGCCGGAGTCCTGCATCAAAGAGGGGATCTGACCTCGGACGTACTATCCTGTCCGAGGTAAGAAAGGGGTTAAATACTAAGTCCATCTAGTTCAACCCGTAGCCTAACATGTTGATCCAGAGGAAGGCATAAAACTTTTACGGCAAACACTAAGCTCCACATTGGGGAAAAAATTCCTTCCCGACTCCACATACGGCAATCAGACTAGTTCCCTAGATCAACACCCTATCAAGGAATCTAGAATATATACCCTGTAACATTATACTTTTCAAGAAAGGCATCCAGTCCCCTCTTAAATTTAAGTAATGAATCACTCATTACAACATCATACGGCAGAGAGTTCCATAGTCTCACTGCTCTTACAGTAAAGAATCCGCGTCTGTTATTATGCCTAAACCTTCTTTCCTCCAGACGTACAGGATGCCCCCTTGTCCCTGTCTCAGGTCTATGATTAAAAAGATCATCAGAAAGGTCTTTGTACTGTCCCCTCATATATTTATACATTAACATAAGATCACCCCTTAGTCTTCGTTTTTCCAAACTAAACAGCCCCAAGTGTAATAACTAGTGTTGAGCGATACCGTCCGATACTTGAAAGTATCGGTATCGGATAGTATCGGCCGATACCCGAAAAATATCGGATATCGCCGATACCGATATCCGATACCAATACAAGTCAATGGGACATCAAGTATCGGAAGGTATCCTCATGGATCCCAGGGTCTGAAGGAGAGGAAACTCTCCTTCAGGCCCTGGGATCCATATTAAAGTGTAAAATAAAGAATTAAAATAAAAAATATTGTTATATTCACCTCTCCGGCGGCCCCTGGACATCAGCGGGAGGATCCGGCGTCCGGCACGGCTTCTTTCTTCAAAATGCGCGCCTTCAGGACCTGTGGAATGACGTCCCGGCTTCTGATTGGTCGCGTGCCGCCCATGTGACCGCCACGCGACCAATCAGAAGCCGCGACGTCATTCCTCAGGTCCTAGAAGGCGCTCATTCTAGGACTTTAGCTGAGGAATGACGTCGCGGCTTCTGATTGGTCGCGTGGCGGTCACATGGGCGGCACGCGACCAATCAGAAGCCGGGACGTCATTCCACAGGTCCTGAAGGCGCGCATTTTGAAGAAAGAAGCCGTGCCGGACGCCGGATCCTCCCGCTGATGTCCAGGGGCCGCCGGAGAGGTGAATATAACAATATTTTTTATTTTAATTCTTTATTTTACACTTCCGATACCGATACCCGATATCACAAAAATATCGGATCTCGGTATCGGAATTCCGATACCGCAAGTATCGGCCGATACCCGATACTTGCGGTATCGGAATGCTCAACACTAGTAATAACCTATCTTGGTATTTGCAGTCCTCTAATAACCTTGGTCGCTCTTCTCTGCCCGCTCCAGTTCAGCTACAATCCCTGACAGAAGTTATGTCGCTTATCCATGTTATGTAAATAAAAGCTTATAACCTGACGTTAAATTCATCCATTGGTTGTATAAATTATTCTGTTGAAAGCTGAAACCCTTCGAAATGTGGTTTAGGTTAAGAAAATAAATTGGCATCAATGCAGAAATATTGATCAGTTAATGGACACAGAATGGTCAGATTTTGGCAAGACAAAAGTTGTGTCACCCACAGAAATTAATGTGATATTCAATCAAATAATTAACTTAAAATGCAAATATATGTTGCATAACATTGGTGAATGAAGTTGTGGTGCTATTTGAGTCATACCGTATATACTCGAGTAAAAG
Source organism: Ranitomeya imitator (assembly GCF_032444005.1). Classification (NCBI taxonomy): domain Eukaryota; kingdom Metazoa; phylum Chordata; class Amphibia; order Anura; family Dendrobatidae; genus Ranitomeya; species Ranitomeya imitator. The sequence goes on from NC_091284.1 coordinate 802,544,138, forward strand.
CCGAGAATTTCAGCCCATGTTTTAAGGCTGAAATTGCCCCTCAGCTTAGACTGGACTCATTCCCAGGGGTCTGCGGGGGAGGGGGACTGGAAGCTGTGTAATCATACTCACCTGCTCCTGGCGCGGTCCCTGCACGTCCCTGGTTCTTCGGGTACTGGCAGCTTCTTCCAGCATTGAGCGATCACATGGTACCGCTCATTACAGTAATGAATATGGACCCCACTCCACTCCCATAGGGGTGGAGCCGCATATTCATTACTGTAATGATCGGTACCATGTGACCGCTCAACACAGGAAAAGGCTGCCAGCGCCCAGGGACGTGCAGGGACCGCACCAGGAGCAGGTGAGTATAACAGGGGCAGTGCGCGATATTCACCTGTCCGCGTTCCTCCGCTGGGCGCCACTCCGTCTACCTCCGCAGTGACGCTCAGGTCAGAGGGCGCGATGACACGATTAGTGTGCGCACCGCCCTCTGCCTGACCGTCAGTGCAGAGGACGCGGAAGACACAGCGACGCTCGGCGGTGGAATGGAGGACAGGTGAATATAGCAAGTGCCGGGGGCCTGAGCGACGAGAGGCGAGTATGTGATTTTTTATTTTTTTTAATCGCAGCAATAGCATATGGGGTAAATGTGTCTATGGAGCATCTTATGGGGCCATAATCAGCATTTGTGCAGCATTATATGGGGCAAATGTGTCTATGGAGCATCTTATGGGGCCTTAATCAGCATTTGTGCAGCCTTGTATGGGGCAAATATCTGTATTGAGCATCTTATGGGGCCATACTCAGCATTTGAGCAGCATTATATGGGGCAAATATCTTTATGAAGCATCTTATGGGGCCATACTCAGCATTTGTGCAGCATTATATGGGGCAAATGTGTATATAGAGCATCTTATGTGGCCATAATCAGCATTTGTGGAGCATTATATGGGGCAAATGGGTCTATGGAGCATCTTATGGGGCCATAATCAGCATTTGTGCAGCATTATATGGGATATATTTCAATACAGAGCATCTTATGGGGCCCATCATGAACTGTATGGAGCATTATATGGGGCTCCTGATTCAATATGGATATTAAAAAACACTTAAGCTGCTGATGTCTCAATTAATTTTACTTTTATTGGCAACTACTTGTATTTTTGACATTTACCGGTAGCTGCTGCATTTTCCACCCTAGGCTTATACTCGAGTCATTAAGTTTTCCCAGTTTTTTGTGGCAAAATTAGGGGGTCGGCTTATACTGGGGTCGACTTATACTTGAGTATATACGGTATTTAATATTGTGTGTGACTTCAATGAGCTTGAAGGACTGCATCCATGCGGTTCAACACGGATTCAAACAATTTATTAATGAAGTCATCAAGAATAGCAAAGAATGCAGTCTTACATGCCTCCCAGAGTTCATCTAGATTCTTTGGTTTTGTCTTCCAAGCTTCCTCTTTCATCCTACCCCAAACATGCTCAGTGATGTTCATGTCTGGTGACTGGGCTGGCCAGTCCTTGAGCACCTTGATCTTTTTTGCCTGGAGGAACTTTGTTGTAGAGATGGATGTATGAAATGGAGCGCCATCCTGCTGCAGAATTTGACCCCTTTTATGATTTGGAATATAAGAGGTAGCTAATACTTCTTGATTCTTGCCCCTTTTAATGCATCCTATTTTATTTGCCTTTGTAGCAGCTGCCTGACACTGGCGGCCACTAAATGTGAGTTTGTCATCCACCCGTACACCCAGGTCTTTTTCAGTGACGGTTTCGCCCAGTGTTTTACAATTAAGCACATAATTATACATCTTATTTCTTCTGCCCAAGTGCATGACCTTACATTTATCCCCATTAAAGCTCATTTGCCATATATCAGCCAAGCTTCTAGTTTACATAAATCATCCTGTAATATAAACTTGTCCTTCTCTGTATTGATTACCCTGCAGAGTTTAGTGTCATCTGCAAATATTGAAATTCTGCTCTGTATGCTCCCTACAAGGTCATTAATAAATATGTTAAAAGAAGAGGGCCCAACACTGACCCCTGTGGTACCCCACTGCTAACCGCGACCCAGTCCGAGTGTTCTCCATTAATAATCACCCTTTGTTTCTTATCCCTGAGTCAGCTCTTAACCCACTTACACATATTCTCCCCTATCCCCATTATTCCCATTTTATGCATCTACCTTTTGTGTGGCACGGTATTAAAACCTTTTGAAAAGTCCATATACACCACGTCCACTGCATTTCCTTGGTCCAGTCCAGATCTTACCTCTTCATAGAAGCTTATCAGATTAGTTTGACAGGAACGGTCCCTTGTAAACCCATGTTGATATTGGGTCATGAGGTTATTCTTCTTCAGAATGTGCTCTTCAAGTTACTTAATTATTAAGCAGCTATTGGGGGAGGTTGGACAGGGCATTAGATAAAACATTTGCCCATGGGGAAAGGATCCCATGTCATCAACACAACTAGCCAGGTCTGCTTTAAATCTTTTAGGTTTTTTGAGGACCGTCTCCATCTGTCCAGATTTGCCTCTGTTGATAAATGAGGGGCACATTGTACAGACGTATCCCCAGTGGTTTCAGAGCTACCAATTTCAGGCAGGAAAGGGGAGGTGCTCATACTACCAAGCCTACTTGGGTGTTGGCAAAATCTTTTTTCTGTGCTGTCTCAGAGAGGCTGTGGTCCATAGACTGTCAGAAAGGTCTCCAGAAGTTTAGATAACTCAGCCCTGGGCATGGTGAAGATGGGGATATCTCCAGTTTTCTCAGGTGTATTGGAAACTCGAAGATGATCTCCAGATTGTGATAGAAACTCTCCAGTTGCTGTCATCTGGGTATCAGGTTGGGTTCTTGCCAGTGGTGCTGGAATGATGAGGTTGTTGGAATTTACTGTCCGTACTTCAGCTTTGCGTCTGCCGGCAGGGTTCTTCTGGGGTTATGGAACAGGGCGAGTTAACTAGTCGTGTGTCTGGGCCTTTGTCAACTCCAGACGTTGCAACTCTCTCCTGTGAGGTGCCCAGGAAAATTGTGCCTCTTCCAGATCTGGCTGCATTAGTGTCTGCCCAATACCTTAGCATCCTGCACTTGTGGCAGCATCTACATCAGGACTAGGAGTCCTGGATGTGACTGAACTGAAAGCACGATCAACAATAATTTGATTGATTTCTCATTGAGAATATTAAAGTTTTTCCTTAATTGTATCCCTCCTCTGAACAAACTGCAATATCTTAATAGGAAGACCAACGAAAGGATTGTAGACGTAGATGGTCACTGGCTTTTCATCCATAGTGAAAAAAGGAATGAAGATGCAAGTCTTCATCTGTGGAAGATCATTCAGATGCTTGCACTTTTTCGAAAACATTCAAGCAATGTCCACTTATCTCAAAAGAAACTTTATGAAGCTCTTGACCAGCATTACCTTGAAGGAAAAAACGAACATTAAGGGAAAAAAAGTCTCCAGTTCAAGTATTCTATTGAAGTCCATGTTAACCAGTAAACAAATGTTGTTACTTACACCTGAGGCAGCAGCCATGATGAGATTTTAATGAACTCTTACAAACGGGGAGACCCACCTTGTAGATTATGGCATCTCCACTCCCAGGTAAGTATTGTTTAACATAATGCATCACAATGGCAGGAGCTGGACTAAAGGTACCTTCACACTGAGCAACTTTACAACGAGAATGACAACGATCCATGACGTTGCAGCGTCTTGGATAGCGATCTCATTGTGTTTGACATGCAGCAGTGATCAGGATCCTGCTGTGACATCGCTGGTCGTAGCTAGAAGTCCAGAACTTTATTTGGTCGTCAGGTCGGCGTGATTTGTCATGTTTGACAGCAAAAGCAACGATGCCAGCAATGTTTTTACATGGAGCGAACAACCAGCGAGAACGATAAGTACGTCACTGGATCGCTCCTGCATCGTTCTGCTGTTGCCGTGTTTGACGTCTCCTAGCGACCTAAACAGCGACGCTGCAGCGATCGGCTCGTTGTCTATATCGCTGCAGCGTCACTTAGTGTAATGGTACCTTTAGCCTGAATGGTGCCTTGTGTGAAACTGCCCTTAGATGCCTTCACCCAATAGAATTTTTTAACCAGTTTCCCATAACACTAACAACGGCAGGAGAATAACCTTTTAATATCCTGAGGAAATTAATTTCAGCTTTCTTCACATACTTTTGTTTTCCTGGTTTGACATGACCCCCCACATGTATTGTACTGTAAACTCCACCGAATTTGTGGTGTGGAATTTCCACCTCGAATCCCCATCAATTCCACCCCATCTGAACTCACTCTTAAGCCACGTTCACACATTCAGTATTTGGTCAGTATTTTACATCAGTATTTGTAAGCCAAAACCAGGAGTGGGTGATAAATACAGAAGTGGTGACGCGTTTTTATTATACTTTTCCTCTAATTGTTCCACTCCTGGTTTTGACTTACAAATACTGATGTAAAATACTGACCAAATACTGAACGTGTGAACGTGGCCTTAATGGACTACTCTGATCTCGTACATTTATGCGGTTATCCATGGATGTTACATAATGGATCGCACAGGCGGATATCACCATTGGGACCCTCATCTGGAGAACAAGGCTCTGCTGCTCTACGACGAGAGGTGGTATAAATCGCTATACACATGGACAGGACTTCTGCCATCTCTCGGCTGAGGGTGGCCCCTGTCATGGCCCCATTGGTGGGATCCACATCTACCAAACCTTCCTCTCAAATCCTGTAGATAAGCAATAAATATACAGGATGAGGAGACTAGATAACGCAGGATATGGCCGGCGGCCTGCTCTGCATATATTCAGGAACGAAATACAGGTGGCAATGGGTATTGTACAAGATTAAGAAACAATCTCTGCTTTCCTTCATAATGAAGGGTCGTCTCCTTATATCTGACATTACCTCTCGGCTCCACTCACCTGGACTGGCCGAGGTGCAGTACCACACACAGGGCCGTATTTTCCACTAGGAACTTGAGGGCACGTTCCTAGGGCGCGACAATGTGGGGGCGGCACCTGAGCAAGTTTTTTGTTCTGTTTTTTTTTTAATTTTTTTATTAAAGTCCGGGTTCTCCTCCTGCCCACCACCTCACCCCACCCCCCGCGCACCCGGCCGCTTGAGGACGTCATACTCACCCTACTCTAGCGATGCCTGGTCTCAGCGCCTGCAGCTCGTCCTGTGTGAGCGTTCACGTGGTACCGCTCATTAAGGTGATGAATATGGACACATATTTATCACCTTAATGAGCAGTACCATGTGACCGCTCACACAGGATGACGTTGCCGCGCCGGATAAGAGATGGAAGGATGTTCAGTGCAGTGTGGGAAAGGTGAGTATGACAGCCAAGGAAGATGGGGGGAGGATGAAGGAGGACAGAGGGAGGACAGGAGGAGGATGGGAGAGTGAGCCATGCATGCAAGATGGGAGCGGGGGGGGGGGAAGCTGAGCCATTCATACAAAATGGGAGGGGGGGAAGCTGAACTGAGCCATTCATACAAGATGGGAGGGGGGAGCTGAGCCATTCATACAAGATGGGAGGGGGGAGCTGAGCCATTCATACAAGATGGGAGGGGGGAGCTGAGCCATTCATACAAGATGGGAGGGGGGAGCTGAGCCATTCATACAAGATGGGAGGGGGGAGCTGAGCCATTCAAACAAGATGGGAGCTGAGCCATTCATACAAGATGGGAAGGGGGAAGCTGAGCCATTCATACAAGATGGAAAGGGGGGAAGTTGAGCCATTCAAACAAGATGGGAGGGGGGAGCTGAGCCATTCATGCACGATGGGAGCCGAGCCATACATACAAGATGGGCGGGGGGAGCTGAGCCATTCATACAAGATGGGGGGGAGCTTAGCCATACATACAAGAATGGGAGGGAGGGACAATTTGAGTGAAGATGAGGGGATTTATTATGTGTGGGGACAATTGGAGTGGGGATGGAGGGATTTATTGTGTGTGGGGACAATTTGAGTGAGGATAGGGGGGTTTATGTGTGGGGAGAATTGGAGTGGGGATTGGGGTTTTAATGTGTGGGAGCATATTTGAGGACACAAAATGAAGAGCAAAGGGGGAGATGGGGAAACAGTACAGGGGAATGGGGGGCATGTATGAGGAAACAGTACTGGGGAATGGGGGGCATGTATGGGCAATGGGGGTATGTATGAGGAAACAGTACGGGGGCATGTAGGAGGAAACAGTACTAGGGAATGGGGGGCATGTATGAGGAAAGTACTGGGGAATGGGGGGCATGTATGAGGAAACAGTACTGGGGAATGGGGGGCATGTATGGGGAAACAGTAATGGGGAATGGGGGGCATGTATGAGGAAACAGTACTGGGGAATGGGGGGCATGTATGAGGAAATAGTACTGGGAAATGGGGGCATGTATGGGCAATGGGGGCATGTATGAGGAAACAGTACGAGGGAATGGGGGGCATGTATAAGGAAACAGTACTGGGCAATGGGGGGCATGTATGGGCAATGGGGGTCATGTATGAGGAAACAGTACTAGGGAATGCGGGCATATATGAGGAAACAGTATGGGGGATGGGTGCAGACAGTATGGGGAGCGAACGGGGGAATGTATGCAGACACAGTACAAGTAGCGATGTGAAAAATCGATGTGGACAGAGTACAGGGAGTGATGGTGATGGGATGTGTGCAGACAGTATGGGGAGTCAGGTGAGCAGGCAGTGTCAAAAGTGAGGGGGTAAATATATGAGGAGACAATATGGTGAACAGGAGGGATGTGAGAGGAGACCGTATGAGGAGGGAGGGGAATAGTGTGATGAGACAGTATGGTGGGAGAAAAGTGAGTGAGCACAGAATAGAAGCTGAGTAGTGGTTTCTGTTATGTTTGCTAATGAAAGGTGTTATGAAGGCAATCCAGAGACACAGTGTGCCTAGCAATCAGAGCGCACACAGTGATCTGACAAATACCCAAAAACAAAGAACGAGCTCTGAGACGTGGAAACTCTGTAGACTGCACACCTGATCCTATCCTAAACACAACTAAAAGCGGCTGTGGATTGCGCCTAACAACTACCTATGCAACTCGGCACAGCCTAAGAAACTAGCTAGCCTGAAGATAGAAAAATAGGCCTGACTTGCCCCAGAGAAATACCCCAAAGGAAAAGGCAGCCCCCCACATATAATGACTGTGAGTAAGATGAAAAGACAAAACATAGGGATGAAATAGATTCAGCAAAGTGGGGCCCGATATTCTTAGACAGAGCGAGGACAGTAAAGCGAACTTTGCAGTCTACAAAAAACCCTAAAGCAAAAACCACGCAAAGGGGGCAAAAAAGACCCACCGTGCCGAACTAACGGCACGGCGGTACACCCTTTGCGTCTCAGAGCTTCCAGCAAAACAAAAGACAAGCTGGACAGAAAAAAAGCAACAAAATAGCAAAAAAGCACTTAGTTATACAGAGCAGCAGGTCACAGGAACAATCAGGAGAAGCTCAGATCCAACACTGGAACATTGACAAGGAGCAAGGATAGCAGCATCAGGCGGAGTTAAGTAACGAAGCAGCTAACGAGCTCACCAGAACACCTGAGGGAGGAAGCTCAGAAGCTGCAGTACCATTTGTGACCACAGGAGTGAATTCAGCCACAGAATTCACAACAGGTTTCGTAGCATGGGGGACAGTGTAAGGGCACAGCCAGGAAGTGACAGTATACCAAGGAGCGGGAGTGTGATGAGAGAGTACAGTATAGACACTGAGCCCTATAGGGGGGACACAGTATGAGAGGACAGTGTGAAGAGGGAGCCGGTATGGAAAGGAGAGGTCAGTGTGAAGAGCATGTACCATAACAGGGACAACGTGGGGGTCATATTTTGTGCAGACAATATAGTGAGGGGCAATTTTTTTTATTCAGGAGCATTATAATGACACTTGTATCTTTAAGGGCATCATGTGGAGATTTTCTGCAAAAGAGCGGAGAAGATGGAAGTCTGCAGAGACGAGCTATTGGGTGAGAAAACTCATCATGGGGTCTGGACAAGATGAAGAAAAGAAGAACGGCTTCAGAGGCGACGTCATCTATAAGGTACCTGGATGTACAGTAAATGTTTTTTGTGATACTGACTAATTTTCATGTTTTTGTTTATGTTCAAAGCATTAAAGGGGATGTCCAGGTTTGTAATGAGTCTGCAGTCATTCTTTGTGACTGAGTTCTCACAGTGCGCACTGCACGCTGTCAGGATTCTGTCATGCTGGTGAATTACATACATGCGGACACGTGCTGACTAGACATGTGTGGCCTCACTCAATGAAAATGAACTGAGCGAGGCCGGGCACGTCTAGTCGGAATGTGGTCATTAGTATACAAATCACATACTTGTGCTGACATGACTGTCCACCGGCAAGGGAGAATCCTAAAAGTGTGCAGTGCGTTGTGAGAATTCAGAAGCTGCAATGTCAGGATTCAGCTCTGCAGGTTCCAGTAGTCGTCACATGGACACTTCACTCATATGCGATTTTCATACTTCTGGTCCTGTGACAACGAGCTTCTCTTCTGCTTCTCTTAGTTTTTCACTGAACATTGAGAGCATTAGGGAGAGGAGATTGTAGGTACATGACTAAGTGTGCAAATCACGTATGTCCCGGGTGCCGGAAAACCGACATACACCTCTGCCGGTATACTACTGCGAGCGGTGATTACCGGGTCCGGTGGAGGGACGTCTGTGCACAGGCAGTGAATCAGGGACTGACAGTGTGCACAGAGAGGATGGAGACCCGGAGACTGCCCGTCCCAGTCTACGCCATAGCCTGCAGCCTCATTATCATAGGAATATGTCAGGTAATAAATTGTTTTTCTAAAGCTTTATAGTGTAGTTTTAGGTCAGAGGGATGGTTAGGAATGAGCTAGCAAGGTGCAGGGACAGGTAGTGATGGCTACTTGCGTACATGTGCGGCACTTGCGGTTTTGCACTTGCGGTGATAAAAAAAAAAACACTGCTAGCAGCGTTTTTTTTCCATTGCAGCAAGTACCGCATTTGCCGGATCACAGGAAAACCGCAAGTGCCGCACATGTCCACAAGTCCCATAGGGAATGAATGAGGCCGAACGTAGTGTTGCCATAAGTGAACCATTACGCGGCAGATGTGGAGAAACTGCCGGATCTGCTGCAAAAAGCGACTTTCACATCAGCGATTTTTGCCAAAGTCACTGCCGATAGTGTCATACTCACCAATGGGGAGGCAGCACTAAAAGTGCCCAGGGCAGAAGAAACTCTAAGGCTATGTGCACACGTTGCGGATTAGCCTTAGGAATTTCTGGTGCGGATTCTGCATGTCTTGGCAGAAAACGCAGCTGCGGATTTGTCGCGTTTTTTGTGCGGATCCGCAGCGTTTTGGGGGCGGTTTTGCTGTGGATTTTTAGCGTTTTTTACCCCTGCGGATTTCTATAATGGAATGGGTACAAAAACGCTGCAGATCCGTAAAAAAGTAGTGACATGCTACTTTTAATCCGCAGCATTTCCGCACTGAATTTTCCACACCATCAGCGCAGCGTTTTTTTTTTTTTTCATTGATTTACATTGTACTGTAAATCAGTTGCGGATCTGCAGCGTTTCTGCAACGCAAAAACGCTGCGGATCCTCAGGAAATCCGCAACGTGTGCACAACCTAAATACGGCCCTGACCACACATACATCATGAGGACACGGGGCGCGGTTTATGGAAGAATATATTGACCTGGAAAGACCCCTTCATTAATCAGTCTGGGCTCACACCAGTTGGCTACACGTCAAATCAATCTTCAGGAATTCTATAAAACAAATTTGCACGGAATCATGTGGATATTGGGGCTGATTTGCTGCTGATTTTCTTGTGTGTGAACAGAAAAAAAAAGAAACTAAGATTGTAAAATCTACAATTCATTGTACATCATACACCTCAGCTGCTGCACAACCTCATATTACAGTGAGGGCAGCAGCAACTTCCACAGCTCCTTATCACCATCCTACTCACCATGTGGTTTCTTTTTGCATCAGGATGTTCCACTAAAAAAGTTATTTCTTCCTGCAGGGCTGCTCAGCATGGTTTTTTATCTGACCTTAGGAGCACTTGGCCAGTCTCTGCAGGAATTTAACTCTCTTGTGTCCTGCAGAGATCTGGCTCCCCAGCCAATCCCATTAAAGCTGGTTCTATTTAAAGCAGCTACTGCCATCAGTCCTTGTCTGAATGCTGGTTTGCATCCTTTTTGTTTATGTGTGTGCTAAGGCTACTTTCACACTAGCGTCGGCCCGACGCAAACTGTGAAAAAAATGAACAACGGGGGCAGCGGATGCAGTTTTACAACGCATCCGCTGCCCCATTGTAAGGTTCGGGGAGGAGGGGGCAGAGTTCCGGCTGCGCATGCGCGGTCAGAAAAAGCGGAACCGACAGACAAAAAAACGTTGCATGGAACTTTTTTTGTCCCGACGGACTGCAAAAGCACGACGCATCTGTCGCACGACGGATGCGACGTGTGACAATCCGTCGCAATGCATCGCTAATGAAAGTCTATGGAGAAAAAACGCATCCTGCAGGCAACTTTGCAGGATGTGTTTTTTTCTCCACAACAACGCATTGCGACGGACGTTGCACGACGCTAGTGTGAAAGTAGCCTTAGGCTAGGGTCACATTGCGTTAGGGCAGTCCATTTAGCGCATTGCGATAGGGCAGTCTGTTTAGCGCATAGCGCTACGGACTGCGCTAACGGAATGTCCCAAAAGGGATCGCGTTTGCCGATCACGCTAGTGCAGATCCCCGATCTGCGCTAGCGAGGAACGGACCGCGAACGCTGCAAGCAGCGATCGCGGTCCGTCACTCAAATGACGGCACATCGCTAGCGCACGCCCAATGTGGGCGTGCGCTAGCGATGCGTTCACCATTACAGGCAATGGCGGCGTTAACGGACTACGTTACACCGCGTTATGCCGCGGTGTAACGTAGTCTGTTAAATGGAGTCACATAACGCAATGTGACCCTAGCTTAAGGTGTAGGCTGTTTATGGTGAGCAACCAAGCTAGTCATCTGTCTGATCTCTTCTGACTCGGCTATTCATACTGATCTTGAGCCACCAGCCCTGACCTTGGACTTTTTGACTCTTTGCTCTCCTGTACTCTGCCTCTGACCCTGGGGTAAGCTGCTGCTGACATGGGGACAACCCTCAAATGTTGCCTGGTGACTACCTGCTGCCAGGCCTAACCTCACCACCAGAAGCTCTAGAGAACACCAGGTGGTCGCTTAGGCTACTTTCACACTTCCGTCGTTTTGGCTACATCGCAATGTGTTGTTTTGGAGAAAAAAACGCATCCTGCAAAGTTGCCCGCAGGATGCGTTTTTTCTCCATAGACTTGCATTGTGACGTATGGCCACACGTCGCATCTGTCGTGTGACGGATGTGTCGTGTTTTGGTTGACCGTCGGCACAAAAAAAGTTCAATGTAATGTTTTTTTGTGCGACGTGTCCGCCATTTTCGACCGCCCATGTGCGGCCCACGTTGTGCTAAATTTAGCACAATGTCCGTCTGTACGTCAGGCCGACGGTTTGCGACGGCCCTGTACTGACGGAAGTGTGAGGCTATGTGTACACTTTGCGGAATTTGCTTACAGTACAATGTAAACGTATGGGAAATAAAAAACGCAGTGCACATGCTGTGGGAAAAAATGCGCGGAAACGAAGCAGTTTACATTCCGCAGCATGTCACTTCTTTGTGTGGATTCCGCTGCGGGTTTACAACTGCCCTTATGGAAATCCGCAGTTGTAAATCCGCAGTGGACCCAGAGATCGTGGGCACATAGCCTGAAAGTAGCCTTAGTCTTGTATCTCCAGGGTAAGCCTGGCCCATGGTGCAGTAGGTCCACACCCACCAGCTTTGCAAATGCACACTTCAGCTGCTGCAGAACCTCATAATGCACAGCAGCTGCTAAAGATGAATTAACTGATAGAATTCCTTCATTTCCATATTGAACCATTACATGAGATCTGCAGAAAGCAGTGACGCAATGTAACGTATCAAGCCACCAATGTTATTTTGCCACATGAGAAGGAACCTGACAGCTGATTCCTAATGTGCGATTCCCAGGGTTGCTGGAATTAGACATTGGCTCCAGTATTGCAGCCGTGTTTGTTTTAGGCTACTTTCACACTAGCGTCGTACGACGCACGTTGCAATGCGTCGTTTTGGCGAAAAAACGCATCCTGCAAAGTTGTCTGCAGGATGTGTTTTTTTCCCCATAGACTAACATTAGCGACGCATTGCAACACGTCGCAACCGTCATGCGACGGTTGCATCATGTTGTGGTGGACCATCGGAACAAAAATACGTTGCTTGCAACTTTTTTTGTGCGTCGTGTCCGCCATTTCCGACCGCGCATGCGTGGCCGGAACTCTGCCCCATCCTCCCTGCAACTCACAATGGGGCAGCGGATGCGTTGTAATAATGCATCCGCTGCCTCCATTGTGCTGTGTTGTCACAGGACTTGACCCTGACGAAGAAGGGCGCATCCCTTTGAAACGCGTTGGTAACCTTTTTGGCCTTTACGCTGTTCCTTAGCTCTGTGACGTCACATCTGAGCACGCGCCAGCAGAAGCTGGCGGCCATCTTTTTCTAGCCGTAACCAGGAACGCCACCGGTCAGGGCTCCTCTGGTAAGGCATAGCGCGCCTGCACTCCTCACCACTCAGCCTCTGCTCTCCCGGCTTCCAGCTGCACAGCCGCACGCAGCAGTCGTATCATCTGGACACATACACAGCCTGGGTGGGGTATGTCATCTAGGTGCACACAGTCACACCATTCCCGCCCCCATTGGGTCGGACTAGCCACGACAGGACGTGTTATACCACATTGGTTTTCTGATCAGTAAGCGTGTTACTGTAGATAAAAACATATGTTGGTTGCGCTCATGTGTTTAGTGGCATTTTTTATATCCCCTAAGCGCGGTATCGAATATTAGATTATTACTGTTGGTTTTTACAGAAGTGGCACATATTCTGGTGATTCCAGCAGCTGGGGGATATTACATTTTACTCCCACTTACTCAGTGGGCAACTAGTGGTGAGCGCCAGTGATATTCTTATATTATAGTTTCACATTTCCGTCGGTAGTCGCCCGTCACAAAGTGTCGGCGCGACATACCGACATAAGTGTGTCCTTTCACATTTCCATCTGCAGTTCCGGGTAGGAAAGAGACAGAGAGAGACATTTTCCTGCCGGGCATGCACAGACGGAAAAACTGGATACAACGCAGAGAAAAACGTTCCCTTGAACGTTTTTCCCAGACGATGGGCCGCCAAAACCCGACGCAGCCAGCACACAACGGACGCAACGTGTGGCCATACGTCGCGATCTGTCTGCAATACCAGTCTATGGGAAAAAAACGCATCCTGCGGGCAAATGTTCAAGATGCGTTTTTTTTACCTAAACGGCGTATTATGACGGGGAGTGCCCAACGGAAATGTAAAAGTAGCCTTAGCCATATGGTGAGGGACAGAGCGCTATCTGACTTCTGGAGAACAAATTTGTCCACCAGAAACTGCTCCTGCAACTTCTGCTTTGGTCACCAGGCGCATCCGTATTCACTCTGCGGGAGGCGCTGGTGAGAGAGAACCAGAAGCTCTGTCCAGCCACTAAGGGAATGTTTTCACGTTCAGGAAACGCTGCGTGTTTGACCCTGCGTTGAGCCGCAGCGTCAAACACGCAGCGTCCAGATGTTTCAGCATAGTGGAGAGGATTTCATTAAATCCTGTCTCCACTATGCATTAAAAGACGCATGCGGCATACCCGCGAAAACGCAGATGCGGCGCGTCTTTTAAGAACGCAGCATGCCCTTACATTGCTGAAACAACGCAAGTACAACGCAGGTGACCTGCCAGTGACCTCAGGTGCAGATTTGGTCAGGATTTTACCTGCATAAAATCCTGACCAAATCCTGATGCAATCCTGAACGTGGACACATACCCTAAGGTTAAAGTGGCTGGGACCTGTAGTGCATCCAGTCTGGCAGTATGGGTGTGTGTGCTGTCCAGCTGAAGTCATCAGCTCCCTGCTCCAGCCAATTGGAGAGCACCACACCATACTAAGGCTTCCAGCTTACTGCTGGAAGCTGCCAGATATAGTGGTTCCCACTCTAGGTGTAGTCATGTCCTGATCCTGGCTTGTTTCTGACTATTCTTACAGATCCTGATTTTTGTCTTTGATGTGATTGCTCAGGTCGGGCCCTGCTTAGCGATCTTTCCTACCTATGGAGATGGCAGTCCTTCCATGGCGGCATTCCACTGGATCCTATTGTAAAGCCAGATCCCTGTACAGGGGTTAAAGGGTATTGGGATTTCTCTGGAGTCTGCCAGACGGAGCGGATTTGGCCAAGTCTGTCCGGAGCAGCTTTTAAGCCTATACCTAGAGGCAGATGTTAAATTATATCTGGACCAAACAAATCATGGACCCCCTCCAAATGGTGGTGCATTGAATGCAAGGGCTGGCATCTTGCAGAGCGGATTCAGCATCAGGAATACACCCAGGCCCTTGCAGCACCTCACTTGACTTTTTTCCGGAGCCCACGGTAAACCTTCCTGACAGATTTTCAGGCAAAAATTGTTTTATGTATTTTTTTGTTTGTTTTTTTTTCCTTGAAGGAAAGATGTCACCTGTATTTTAGGTTCTACACACTTCTGTCTGGCTCTGAGGCCGGGTTCACATTAGCGTTTAAGCCTGTAGTGTGGTGCTGTAGACATCTTTGGTAAGCTCCGCCTACTTCTGCATGAGTCCTGCGTACCTATCTTTAACATTGTGTACGCAGGGACATGCGTTGCATGCAGATGCGTCTGCGTACGTTGTTTTTTAACCCCTTCATGACCATGGGATTTTTCATTTTTCCGTGTTCGTTTTTCACTCCCCTCCTTCCCAGAGCCATAACTTTTTTATTTTTCCGTCAATTTGGCCATGTGAGGGCTTATTTTTTGTGGGACGAGTTGTACTTTTGAATGACATTATTGGTTTTAGCATGTCGTGTACTAGAAAATGGGAAAAAAATTCCAAGTGCGGTGAAATTGCAAAAAAAGTGCAGTCCCACACTAGTTTTTTGGTTGGCTTTTTTGCTAGGTTCACTAAATGCTAAAACTGACTTGACATTATGATTCTCCAGGTCAGTACGAGTTCATAGACACCTAACATGAATAGGTTATTTTTTATCTAAGTGGTGAAAAAAAATTCCAAACTTTGCTTAAAAAACAAAAAAAAAAATTGCGCCATTTTCCAATACTCGGAGCGTCTCCTTTTTTCGCGATCTGGGGTCGGTTGAGGGCTTATTTTTTGCGTGCCGAGATGACGTTTTTAATGATGGCATTTCGGTGCAGATATGTTCTTTTGATCGCCCGTTATTGCATTTTAATTCAATGTCACGGCGACCAAAAAAACGTAATTCTGGTGTTTCGAATTTTTTTCCCCTATGCTGTTTAGCGATCAGGTTAATGCTTTTTTTTAATTGATTGGGCAATTCTGAGCGTGGCGATACCAAATATGTGTAGATTTGATATTTTTTTTATTGATTTATTTTGATTGGGGCGAAAGGGGGGTGATTTAAACTTTTATTTTTTTTTTTTTTTTTCGGCGATGACGTCATTTCCGGCCGGAAGCGGTAGTTAAATGCCGCTGTCTGCGTTTGACAGCGGCATTTAACTAGTTAATAGGTGCGGGCAGATCGCGATTCTGCCGGCGCCTATTACGGGCACATGTCAGCTGTTCAAAACAGGTGTGGTTGTTTTTTTTTTTTTTTTTTTTTTTTTCCCCAAATGCATAGAATTGCGGGAAAAACGCAGAAAATCTGCAAAGATAATGAACATGTTTATTTTTTTTGCGGGAAAAAAAACGCATCCATGTGCACAAAACATGCAGAATGCATTCTAAATGATAGAATGCTTAATGTATGCGTCTTTATAGCACTTTTAGTGCAAAAAAACCTGAATGTGTGCACATGAAACTAAATTAACTGCACTTCATCAGTGGAAACGTCATGCTGAGGATTATTGTACAGAGTCCTGGCGTTGAGCCACACACTCACAGTGGACTGATTCCTGACTCTTGATATTTCCAGGTCCCTGGCTATTCATCTTGATGAGCGTTTACATGAAGGCAGACAGGAACGCAACTGACTGTACCTTTTCCTAATAATTGTGCACCTGTTACCCTCACTGAGGATCGAGCAACGCAATACACTGTAGAAAGTCTGGACGTCGGAGGTCTTCCTCCCCAAGACAACCGCCACCAGAAAACTCCAGCGTCTGGGTGGGCTCGAGGATGTCCACCTAGGCGCACAGGTATTTCCTTTTCTGATTCTGCAATATTATTGTTACCTGTTTTATCCTTACAAAAGAAATCCTTGCGGCTTCAGGCCTTTGATTGAGGTTGTGCAGCAAATTTTGTTGATGGAAAGGATCTTGGTTTACTCTTGCTAAAATTTATGTTCCTATGATAACCACTGCTATTGATGATCTCTCTCACCCAGGGTGTGGTGATGTACGTCACAAAGGAGGCATCCCTGCTTGTTGTTGCTTTGATTTTTATCTCAAATTTTTATTTTATTTTTTTTGTCCTTGTGAACTTGTCCACGGCTGTGGTCTTGGCCATCACTTGGTTAAGTAAACATAACCCAGTAATTGACTGGCACCAGGGTGATATTGTGCGCTGGAGCACTTGGTGTCAGCAGACATGTAATGCCCTTTTCTTTTAATTTGTCTAAAGCCTTACCCAATGATTTTACCTCATGCGTTCAGAAAATTTTTTTTGTTTGTCCAAATCTGAAAAACTACCCCACGCAGTGATTATGATTGTCTCATAGACCTGGTACCCAACTCCCGTCCCCATAAAGGCAAAATGTATAAACTTTTTTGGTACAGGACATAAAAGATTTACATAGCAGCCATAAAGGCACAGATGATTGGCCTCTGGGAGACCAAGACATCCAACACTGCGGAGACAGTGATCCTATGAAGGAAAGCCACCTATGCCAAGCATGGTATCCATCCACAGACAGCTGTTTCGGGGTGTTTGCCCCTCATCAGTGTGGAGTAGGAATCTGGCTATTAGGAGCAGTGCCTAGTAAAAATGCAGATGCATGCAGATGCATGTAAAGAAGCACTGCTTTCCTTCATAGGATGCTGCCCTTCCCTTGGTTGTTCCTTCCCGGGGAAAGGCCTGGCTATTCACTGCTTGCGTCGAGAAACACGTGATGGTGTCTCCGCAGCTTCTTTACATGCATCTGCATATTTCCCATAAGGGATGGGGGCAGTGTTCTGGAATCACTGCGTTGAGAAACACGTGATGGTGTCTCCGCAGTGTTGGATGTTTTGGTCTCCCCGAGGCCAATCATCTGTGCCTTTATAGCCTTTTTACTAGGCACTGCTCCTAATAGCCAGATTCCTACTCCACACTATTAAGGAGCAGGTGCAACCCAAGTCTCTGAAGGCTTTGTAGGGCTTTCTTGGGTTTGCAAACTATTATCGTAAATTTATTAAAAAGGAAATAAAATTCCAAGACTTCCAAAGACTGTGCTGACTTTATTTAGAAGGGGACAGGTGTGATTAATTGGAAGCTTAAGGCAATCCTTTGACTTCTGAATTTTAAATGTTTTTTTTTTTTGTTTTTTCTGACCCTATATCGGTTCAGACTGATCTTGAGCAATCTTTTATTGTGGAAGTTGATGCCTTTGAGGTTGGAGCTATGTTATTGCAGGGTATGCCATATTTCACAGCTTTGTCCATGCACATTCTTTTCACAAAATTTTCTTCCACCAAGAGGAATTATGACATCAATAACTGAGAATTGGTGGCAATTAAGTGTGCCTTCAATGAATGACACCGCTTCCTCGAAGGTTCAAAACATAAAGTCACTGTTATCACGCACAAAAACTTTATTTATTTGGAACTAGCTGTACTGCCCAGGTTAATAACTTATTCTGCACACAAAAACCACAAAACAGATATTTAATTATTAAAAGGCAAAAACTAAGCTAGTAGAAGCATTTCACAACATGTATTTCAACACCAGAGAGATTCCACACAGATTTAACTAAATTGGCCAAGTAATGTGAATTAATCTTCTACTAATTCGAGTGCCTTTTGATAAATGACATTCTTAGTCTTGCACCTGAAGGAAAAACTAACAGATTTTTGGATGTTCCAACTCTTGAACAGGCCACAAAGTTGACCATGAGAAAAGCATGGAGATTGTAAAAAGATTGCAACTACCGTATATACTCGCATAGAAGCGGAGATTTTCATCCCAAAATAAATGGGCTGAAAGTGCCCCTCTCAGCTTATACTCAAGTCATGGTCGGCAGGTGAGGGGGAGCGAGGACTGTCACATACTCACCTGCTCCTGACGCGGTCCCTGCATATCCCATGGTCTCTGGCACCAGCAGCTTCTTCCCCCTGTTCAGCGGTCATGTGGTACTGCTCATTAAAATAATGAATATGAACTCCACTCCCATAGGGGTGGAGCCGCATATTCATAACTGTAATGAGCGGTACCAGTGACCACTGAACAGAGGAAGAAGCTGCCAGGAGACAATCTGTCCTGGAGAAGCTGCCAGGGACTGCACCGGGAGCAGGTGAGTATTTCATATTGACCTTCCCTCGTTCCGCCACCCCATCTTCCGCATCCTCTGCAGTGACTGTTCAGGTCAGAGGGCGCGATAACGTATTAGTGTGCGCGCCGCCCTCTGCTTGGACAGTCAGTGCGGAGAGACGGGACGCTGAAGGGCAGCGACGAGAGGTGAGTCATTTTATTTATATTTTTTTTATTGCAGCAGCAGCATTACATGTTGGACATTGTTATATGGAGCATCTATGGGGCCATAATCAGCATTATATGGGGCATATTTTAATATGGAGTATCTTATGGGGCCCATCATAAATTTTATAGAGCATTATATGGGGCTCTTGATTCAATATGGATATTCAAAAACACAACCTACTGATATCTCAATTAATTTAACTTTTATTGGTATCGATTTTGTATTTTTGACATTTACCAGTAGCTGCTGCATTTACTACCCTAGGCTTATACTCAAGTCAATAAGTTTTCCCTTTTTTTTTTTTTTTGTTGCGAAAATAGGGGGGAGGCTTGTACTCGAGTATATACGGTACTTTCAAGGACTGTCCCTGAGCCTTGTTGATGGACATGGCAAATGCCAGTCAAACAGGAAACTGGAGGCGTTTAAAATCAAAAGGCAAATCAGATGGAATGAGAGGAATTGTTAGAATGAAAACATCTTCTCCTGTGACACATCCTGTCAAAATGGTTGCCTCAGTTACATGTGGAAACAGGTTATTAATCAAGTCTTGTTCCATTACACAGCTTTGGTGGATCCAAATTTCTCAATAGCAGAGTATGTGCTCCAGGTTTTAGAAAGAGGGTGTGAGGAGGAAGTCCTTGTGGCTCCAAGGAATTGAGGACATCGGTTGAGTATGGCTCTTGAGGAAGCAGCTGCTGTTCCCATGTGTCAGCCTTGTTTCTTGGTCTAGACATTTTTCATTGGCCCGTAATTCAGCTTTTCTTTTCGCATCAGCTGACATTCGGGCCATGGAATTCCTTTTCTTAGGAGACATTATTGTGGTAAAAATAGTCTGTAACTGACAGTTACTATATCCTCTCACATAGAGGTAATGTGACTGACAACAGCCTTTCCACCAACACACCCTAACTGACATGCTATTACCTCACACAAGCTTTGTTATACTGAGAATGCCCTTTGTTGCCTATATTAACCAATCAGAGCTCAGACTAATTAACTGTAGCAGAATAGAAGCTGAGCTGTGATTGGTTGGTATTGGCAGCCTGATAAATCCCCAGCCAACAGGAAGCCCTCCCCCCTGGCAGTATATATTAGCTCATACATACCCATATAGACAGGTCATGTGACTGACAGCTGCCGGATTTCCTATATGGTACATTTGTTGCTCTTGTAGTTTGTCTGCTTATTAATCAGATTTTTAGTTTTGAAGGATAGACGTGTGTGTGGTTAGGGCGAGTTTCATGTGTCACGTTGTGTGTGTGTTTGAGTTGTGTGCATGTAGCAACTTTGTGTCGAGTTGCATGTGACAGGTTATTGTAGCAAGTTGTGTGCAGTAAGTTTTGCGCATGGCGAGTTTTGTGAGGCAACTTTTGCAACTTTTGTGCATGTGGCAATTTTTCCACGTGTGGAGTTTTGCATGTGGCGTATTTAGCGCATGGCGACGTTTGTGTTTCGACTTTTATGGCGAGGTTGGTGTATGTGTGCTGAGGGTGGTAGGTTTTAAGCATGTGGTAGTGTGTGGCGCATTTTGTGTGTTCATATCCCCATGTGTGGTGAGTATTCCATGTCGGGGCCCCACCTTAGCAACTGTACGGTGTATATACTCTTTGGCGCCATCGCTCTCACTCTGTAAGTCCCCCTTGTTCACATCTGGCAGCTGTCAATTTTGCCTCCAACACTTTTCCTTTCACTTTTTCCACATTATGTAGATAGGGGCAAAATTGTTTGAGTTGGAAAGCGCAGGGTTAAAGTTTCACCTCAAAACATAGCCTATGACGCTATTGGGGTCCAGACATGTGACTGTGAGATATAAATATTATTTATTTTATTTAATTTTAAGATATTTGATTTTTGTGGTTGATGTTCAGACCTGGTACTAAGAACATAGAAGCTGATGCACTCTCCTGGACTGTCTGTCCTTCTCATTCTGGGGATTCTGAACCAGTTCCTATTCTAGCTGAGCGTATAGTTAAATCTTGTAACAGATTCATAGACCTCCAAGAGCAAGCCCATGTATTTTTTCAGAAGTCTCACGATTGTGCTTGCAAGTTACTGATTAAAACCGGATCGTTTTGTTTATAAGTTTATTTCCAAATTTTGAAGGGCATTCTGTAAAAATATCAATATGGAGTTGTCTGTCTTCTGCCTTCCACCCAGACTTGCATAGGAGAACAGGAGAATCCTCCGGTGGGCCACCACCCTCGTATATGAGCAGTACTTGGCACTACATACTTGAATCACTATGTACAGACAGAGGCAGCATCTTAATGATTTAATAATCTAACCAGTTTGTTACATAATTTTGTGATTTGAGGATGTCACATTTACAATTAGCTGAAAAGTGGGGGACTAGTGTTGGTTACTTGTGGGCCCTTGGCACCCCCTGTCAGACATGGCTGCAACCCAGCTGCCAATGGTCAGACAGAGGGTACTAATCAAACACTCATGCAATCTCTTTGGTGTTGTGTATCTGATCATCAGTCTCGCTTGGTGGGACATGTGGTGTTAGCTGAATGTTATGATTTTGGGTTTGAACTTTTGAGCCTGTGCTTTGTGGTCTTCTTGATCAGCCAAGAAACAGCACACACCTTTTCTCCAGGTGTTTAGTTTCTGTTACCCTAAACAGAATCTAGCAAGGATAAAGGGTGTTTTTAATTTATTCATTTTGTCTGCCTTATCACCTTTTGGGTGCAGCTTTTTGTATACTTTCCCTCTGTTTGGTATTTCCTGCTGGTGAGTGTCTCAATTCAATGTCCAGCCATACTGCTGCTTAAGCCAGTCAGTGAAAGATCAGCTGGGGTATCTCTTTGCTGTTTTGTTCTTTACTAAGTATAAGCAAATGTGCTCAGTGACACTTGGATATCACTCGAGTATCTGGGTGCTCTTTACTCGGTGAGCATTGGGAGGTGCTAGATTTCAAAGTCTAAATCCCACCCCACATGTTTGCCACCTGTTACATGGCCAATAAACATGCGGTTATTTATGTTTTCATTATTCAGAGGGAAGAGGACCCTGCTCTTGCGGGCTTACATTCTACAGGATTATGGGAAAGGAGACAGTAGGTCAGGGGTTGCAGTAGCTTCGGTGGTGTTGAGGTGGTCTTTACAGGCTGTAAGCTTCTTTGAAGAGGTGGGTTTTCAGGTTTCTAGGATCCAAATGTGGTGGATAACCGGACGAGTTGGGGCACAGAATTAAAGAGGATGGAAGATTTTCGGGAGATGTCTTGGAGGCGATTGAGTGAGGAGCGAATAAGCATGGAAGAGAGGAGGTCTTGGGAGGACCAGAGATTACGTGAGGGAGGATATTGAGATTAGTTTGGAAATATACGGAGGAGAAAGGTTATGGATGGCTTTGTAGGTCAGTGTTAGTAGTTTAAACTGGATACGCTGGGAAATTGGGAGCCAGTGAAGGGATTTGCAAAGAGGTGAAGCAGGAGTGTAGCGAGGAGAGAGATTAATTAGTCTGGCAGCAGAGTGAAGGACTGACTGGAGGGGTGCGATAGTATTTTGATAGATAGATCAGGTAGGGAAGATATGCATGATGGAGGAAAGATGAGTTCAGATTTGTCCACATTGAGCTTGAGGAAGCAAAAGGAGAAGGAGGATATGGCTGATGGACACTCTGGGATTCTGAAGAGCAGAGAGGTGACATCTGGGTCAGAGAGGTAGATCTGAATGTGATCAGCATATAGATGGTACTGGAAGCCAAAGGACCTTATGAGTTGTCCCAGGCCAAGTGTATAGATTGAGAAGAGTAAGGGTCCTAGGACAGAGCCTTGGGGGACTCCAACAGAGAGGGGGCGAGATGAAGAGGTAGTATGGGAGTAGGAGACGCTAAATGTGCAGTTAAGGTATGAGGAGATCCAAGATAGGGTAAGGTCTTTGACCCCAAAGGAAGAGAGGATCTGTAGTAGGAGGCGGTGGTCAACTGTGTCGAAGGCAGAGGACAGGTCTAGGAGGGAGAGTATAGAGAATTGTCTGTTAGCTTTGGCTGTAAGTAAGTCGTTAGTAATTTTGGTCAGGGCAGTATCAGTGGAATGGTGGGGACTAGTGTTGAGCATTCCGATACCGCAAGTATCGGGTATCGGCCGATATTTGCGGTATCGGAATTCCGATACCGAATTCCGATACTTCCCGCGTATCGGATACCGGAATCGGAAGTTCCCAGAATTCAAACTGCACGCAGCAGCCAATGAGGAATGAATGAAAGTGTGGGCACATCCTGTTTAGCATGGTGGGCATGTAAGTACTGGCAAGGCTGTGATTGGCTGCTGAAATGATGTCACTCTGCACTATAAAAAAAACGCTGTCGCCATTTTGCACTCACTCTGCTGTGATTTCAGTTAGGGACAGGACGCTGTGTTCTAACTGAGGGCCAGTTGACATAGCTAATTGCTTTTATTTTGCTTTTCCAAGGCTAATTTAGCAAAACGCTGTGTTCTTCACTGTTCACCTTGCTCTTTCCTTGCAGCGCTGTTTTAACAGCGTTCTGCAAGGTCTGTGTGCAGCTCACTCTGTAGTCTGTGTGCAGCCATATACCCGGTTGTATTCAGCTCAGGGGGGGGGGGGGGGGTTCACACTGCCTCACACAGTTGTCCTTTTTTGCTCATAGTGCAGCCTGCTGCACATTTTTTCTCAAATTTCCTATTAGTGTTTTTCCACCCGTCTCCAGCTAAATAGTGGAAAAACACTACATAGGATAACCTAGAGGAGGGTTTTTGGGCCTTGCAGCGCCGTTTACGGCTGTCTGCACGGTCCCCGTGTGAGTTAAACTTGCTCTGTAGTCCGATCTGCAGAAAAAAAAAAAAGTAAAGTTCACCAAACACCACTTAACACTTGTGTAGGCCACATTTTATCAATAATAAAGTCTAGTCCACACTTTACAACATTAGTGTTTCTTACACCTGTTAGTGTGCTTATTCCTGAAATGCTCCTCCTAAGGCCTTAGTACTTTTCTGCTTATCTTTATCTGTCAACCAAGATGAAGAAGGCAGGGAGTAAGGCACGTGGGCGCGGAGCAGGGAGAGGAGCAGGGAGAGGACGTGGTGATTCTGTGCCTGCTGCGGGCACCGGTGACTCGTCGTCACTCAGTTTCAGCAGGGAACAGTCCTTCATGCGCAGCTTTGTCGGAGAGCGCCGTGCACCGCTGCTGCGTGAAGATCAAATTGAAGCCGTTGTCGGATGGATGGCAGCTAACGCATCGGCATCGACTTCAATTAGTGCCACATCCTCTCAGGCACAGACCACTGGAGAGCAGCCATCTGTCTCTTCACCACCTGCCAAATTGGCCAGGCAGTCAGAGAGCCCAGGACAGGAGCCGTCTCTACTTCTGTTCTCTGAATCTCTTGGCTTGGAAACAGGGGGCCAGCCAAGCAGCATTGGAGAAATGGAAGAAGAGGCAGTGTGCAGTGATGCCCAACAGCTTTGTCTCTCTGACTCTGAAGAGGCGGGTGGGCCAGGGCCTCCGGTGACCACAGCGCAGTACGCATCTGATGATGAAACTCAGGTGCCGCTTTCTGGTGCGTACTGTGCTGCCGAGACTACCCAGGAGGAGCAGTTGGTGGCAGAGGGTAGTGGAGATGATGAGGTCCTTGACCCATCGTGGCGTGAGGAACAGGAAGGTGGTGGGAGCAGCTCTGAGGAAGAGATTCCCCTTACGGGCTAAAGAGGGAGAGGGAGGGGGAAGACTGCGGAGCCTGTAGCCTCCACTTTGGCACCCGTTAGGAGCCTGTCTCTTTCCAAAGCCAAAATGGGCGCTCCCAAGACTTGCAGTGCCTGGTCCTTTTGTGACACAGTTGCAGATGACATTTGTTTTGTCAAATGCAAGCTGTGTCATCAGAAAGTCAAAAGAGGGAAAAATGTCAGCAACCTCAATACCACAAATATGTGGAAACCTGTGCGGACCAGGCACGCGGTGGAGTTACAGAAACACACTGAAGACCTAGGCCAACCAACAGCGGCAGCTACCACCTCTTCAGCTCGTGTTGCCTCTTCCTCCAGCTCACGCACAGCTGGTTTGGCTTCCTCCCCGGATCGCCATGGAAGAACCTCTGGCACTGTTGTCCAGAGACCTTGTGTAATTCCACCCACAGCACCACCTTCCCAGTCATCCTCACACTCCCAGTCTACTCTACAGCCATCGGTAGTACAGGCATGGGAGAAAAGGCGGGCATTCTCGGCCAACCACCCCCGAGCACAGGCTCTGAATGCAGGCATTGCCAAACTGTTGTCCCTGGAAATGCTCTCATTCAGGCTGGTGGAGACTGACAGCTTCCGTGACTTGATGGCATTGGCAGTCCCACAGTACAAGGTGCCCAGCCGCTTTTACTTCAGCAGGCAAGCTGTCCCTGCCCTGCACAAGCATGTTGAGGGAAACATAAAACATGCGCTACTGAACGCCGTCAGTAGCAAGGTCCACCTCACCACCGATGCGTGGACCAGTCAACATGGACAGGGGCGATACCTTTCCCTCACTGCCCATTGGGTTAATGTTGAGCCCGGTACAGATCGTGCGAGTGGCGCAGGACATGTCCTGCCCACTCCAAGGATTGCAGGAATCCAGTCTGTACGCATTGACTCCTCATACACAAGTTCCTCAGAATCAACTCTGCAGGAGCCGTCACAGTCCACCTCCACATGGACCCGTGAATGTTTACCTATGACCGACATGAGCACAGCCGTGGCCAAAAGTCAGCAGGCCGTCTTGAAACTAGTTTCATTGGGGAATCGAAGCCACACAGCGCAGGAGCTCTGGAATGCCATCAAGCAGGAGAGCGATGTGTGGTTTGTGCCAGCGAATCTCCAGCCAGGCATGGTAGTGTGTGACAATGGCCGAAATCTGGTGGCAGCTTTGGCCCTTGGCAACCTCTCACATTCCATGTCTGGCACATGTGCTCAATTTGGTTGTGCAGAGTTTTCTGAGGGACTATCCGGATCTTGATGCCCTGCTGCACAAGGTCCGCCTACAGTGTGCTCACTTGCGGCATTCCAGCTTGGCAAGATCCCGCATTGCTGCTCTGCAGCGCCGATTCCGCCTTCCGGAACACCGCATCATATGTGACCTACCTACCCGGTGGAATTCCACGTTACATATGTTGGAGCGGTTGTGTGAGCAGCAGCAAGCAGTAATGGAGTACCAGCTGCATCAGGCGCTAAAAAGTCGCAGTCAGCGCCGATCAGACTTCACAACCACAGAGTGGGCCACTATGAAGGATGTCTGCCAGGTTTTGCGTCCTTTTGATTATTCCACGCGGATGGCAAGTGCAGATGATCCACTAGTCAGCATGACTGTCCCCCTTATCTGCCTGCTTCAGCAAACTTTGGAAGGGTTAAGGGATGATGTGGTGGAAGAGGTGGAGGATGAGGAGTCACCTTTTCCATCAGCTTCTGGAGAGTCAGCGCCACGTGGTTCCTCACAAAGGGGTACGCAGGGGCCAATTTGTGAGGAGGAGGAGTCAATGGAGGAGGAAGAGCTCCGTCCAGAGGAGGGAGCGACACAATTGTCCAGTGGTCAGTGTGTACAGCGAGGGTGGGGTGATGACGAGCGGGCAGAGATCATGTCTCAAGCAGGGGACAGCGTTTCTGGGCCAGTTGGCACTCTGCAGCACATGGTGGATTTCATGCTGCAGTGCCTGAGAAACGACCGCCGCATCGACCACATTCTCAACATGCCTGATTATTGGGTGTTCACACTCCTCGCTACCGGGACAACGTCCAAAACCTCATCCCAGCGTTGACCTGGGAGCGTAAATTGCGGGAGTACCACGACACACTGAATTCCATCATCTTCTCCAGTCCAACTGAGGAGTGCTGCTAGTGCTTTACAAAGCAGCTCAGTGCGTCGAGGCAGTGGGGGAGGCTCTGCCCAAAGAGGGAGCAGAAGCAGTGCCTCTGCCCAAGGCAAGCCCAGTATGGCACAACTCGGGCGCACTTTTGTGTGCCCGCCCCAAATGTCTACACCATCACCGGCGGCTCCAGTCAGCAGGAGGCAACGGTTCCGTCAGATGGAGACAGACTACATGGCTTGCCCTCTTGCTGTACTCCCAGACGGCTCTTCCCCGTTCAAGTTTTGGGTCTCTAAGCTGGATACATGGCCAGAGCTAAGCCAGTATGCATTGGAGGTGCTGGCTTGCCCTGCGGCTAGTGTCTTATCGGAACGTGTCTTTAGTGCCGCAGGTGGTGTACTAACAGACCGTCGCATGCGACTATCCTCCGATAACGTTGACCGGCTTACTTTCCTGAAAATGAACCAGGCCTGGATCTCGCAGGAATTTGCCACTCCTCTGCCTGATTACGTAATTGGGTGTCATCCAGGTCTCCTGATGTGTTCATCTTTCTACCACCTGAACTGCTATTCCTGGGCTCCAACACCGCCAGTTGCGGCTCAGAAGTGCAGGCTGCACAGTCAAAACATACGACCCAGTGTTATTGGGTTTCGGTAACGTCAGCTTATCCCCAGCTGTGTAGCCGGCAATGTGTCCTGCGACCGCCACGCTGGCATAACAACCTAAATGTAAGGGAACCTGTTGCGCCCCTCCCTCCCTCCCTGTCGTTTGTTACTGAAAGAGCCTTCTTGTGCAGCAGTAATGCTGCACAAGGAAAAGGTAGCTCTTTTAGTTTAGCTCCTTGCACACGCAGAACTTAACACTTATAAAATGTGTTCACTGATACGTTATACCGTCCCGGAGCTGGGACTTTCCTTCATAATGTGACGCAGCACAGCCGTCATTCCTACCCCCTTGGTGCCATGCGCTGCCTCCTCAGCGTTGTTTTAAGCTGTCACGGAGCCTGCGCTGTTCTGTTATCCCTTGGCCATGCCCTATTTGCGCTGCCTGTCTTCTGACATAATTTGGTGTCAGGCTGGCTGCGCCTGTGCGGCCGCGCTGCCCGAGATCCCGCCTCACAGTGTCTTCTGATTGAATCACACTGCGGGCCTTGGATCCATGGGCATGCACAGTGCATATCCTCGACTCTCACTCCCCTCCTTCCCTCTTCTTCAGAGTCGAGGATATGCACTGTACATGCCCATGGTTCCAAGGCCCGCAGTGGGATTACGTTAGATGAGACTGCGAGGTGGGATCTGGAGCAGCGTGGACGCACAGGCACTGACAGCCTGACACCAAATTATGTCAGAAGACAGGCAGCGCTTATTGGGCATGACCAAGGGATAACAGACCAGCGCAGGCTCCGTGACAGCTTAAAACAACGCTGAGGAGGCAGCGCACGGCACCAAGGGGATAGGAATGACAGCTGTGCTGCGTCCCATTACAAAGGAAATTCCCACCTCCGGGACGGTTTTACGGTATAAGGGGACACATTTTTAGTGTTTACTTCTGTGTTTGCAAGGAGCATAATTAAAAGAGCAACCTTTTCCTTTTGCATCCTTAGTGCTGCACAAGATGGCTCTTTCAGCTACAAACGTCTTGGGGGGGGGGGGTTAAAGGTTTCCTTTCAACTTGCTCCAATCAGGCTTCGGCCTACACTCTGTTCCTCTGCTCCTCCTGCTGCCCCTGGGCTCTAACACCGCCAGTTGGTGCCTGGAAGTGCTGTCTGCACAGTCAATAGTCGCTCCTCTGTTATTGGGGTTCAGTAACGTCAGCTGATGCCCAGCTGTGTATCCGGCAACGTGTCATGCGACCGCCACGCTGGCACAACTAAAATGTAAGGGGACCTGTCCCCCCCTCCCCGCAGGCGTTTGTTACTGAAAGAGCCACCTTGTGCAGCACTAATACTGCACAAGGAAAAGGTCGCTCTTGAAATTATGCTCCTTGCAAACGCTGAACTACACACTCATATAATGTGTCCCCTCACACCGTCCAACCGTCCCGGAGGTGGGACTTTCCTTTGTAATGTGACGCAGCACAGCCGTCATTGCTACCCCCTTGGCATCGTGCGCTGCCTCCTTAGCGTTGTTTTGATTCCGTCATGGACCCTGCGCTGTTATGTTATCCCTTGGCCATGCACAGTTTGCGCTGCCTGTCCTCTGACATCATTTGTTGTCGCCCTGGCTGCGCCTGTGCGTCCACGCTGCCCGAAATCCCACCTCGCAGTGTCTAATGTGATCCCACAGTGGGCCTGGTATCCATGGCCATGCGCAGTGCATATACTAGCCTCTCACTCCCCTTCTTCATGCTTCTTCAGACTAGGCGGCGTCAGCTGATCCCTAATAGCATGCCACGGCCGTGACGCCGCACAGTCTGAAGAAGCAGGAAGGAGGTGAGTGAGAGGCGATGATATGCACTGCGCATGCCCATGGATCCCTGGCCCGCAGTGGGACTACATTAGATTACACTGCAAGGTTGGATCTCGGGCAGCTTGGACGCACAGGCACTGCCAGCCTGACACCTAAATGATGTCAGAAGACGGGCACCGCTAAGTGTGCATGGCCAAGGGATAACATTACAGCGCGGGCTCCGTGACAGAACCAAACAACGTTGAGGAGGTGGCGCACGGCACCAAGGGGGTTGGAATGACGGCTGTGCTGTGTCACATTACAAAGGAAAGTCCCACTTCCGGGACTGTTTAACGGTGTGAGGGGACACATTATATGAGTGTGTACTTAAGCGTTTGCAAGGAGCATAATTTTCGGAGCTACCATTTTCCATGTGCAGTATTACTGCTGTACAAGATGGCTCTTTCAGCAACAAATGCCTTTGTTGTCTCATATATTTTGGCTGCGAGGGTGTGATTGATGGGCACGAGCAGTGCATATCTTCGCCTGTCTTAACTCATCTCCTTCCGCCTTCTTCAGACTGTGCAGCCTCATGGCCGCGGCATGCGAGAAGGGATCAGCAGAGGCCGCCCAGTCTGAAGCAGGTGTAAGGACGTGTGTGAGCGGCAAAAATATTTACTGCTCAAGGCCACGAATCCCAGCACCGCAGTGTGACTTTATGAAAAGGCACTGTGGGTCTGGGATTTATGGCCATCGTTAACCGCACCGGCCAACATGAAATGAGGTCATAAGACGGGCAGCGCTAACAGGGCATTGCCAAGGGATAACACAATTGCGCAGACTCCTGTACAGCAAATGACAACGCTCAGGAAGCTGCACCAAGGCGTTATTTGGGACACCTGTGCTGCATCTCCTTAAAAAGACAAGTCACGCCTCCACTACAGTTTGACTGTAGAATGGGCTAAATTGTGTACGTCTTTCATTCAGCGTGTGCAAGTAGACAAATTAATAGAGCAACCTTTCACTTGTGCAGCATTAATACTGCACAAGGTGTGTCTCTTGTACTTTGTAACACCTGAGGGGGGGGTTAAAGGTTTCCTTTGAAATTGGTTCAACTAGGCTTCGGCCTACACTCTGCTCCTCTCCTCATCCTCATCCTCATCCTCATCCTCCATCACGGGCTCTAACATCGATAGTTTTTGCCCGCAAGTGCTAGCTGCACTGAGAAACACCCGCCATTGTGTTAGTGGGGTTCAGCACCGCCAGCTGTTCCCCCCACTGTGTAGCCGGCAAAGTGTCCTGCAAACGCAACGCAGACACAAAGCTGCCTCCAGTGCAGGCTTCGGCCTACTCTGCTCCCCCTGCTTACCCTTTCCTCCAACACCGCTAGTTGGGGCTCTAGGAAAACACTCTTTAATAGGCAACGCATCTGGATTCCAGCACCGCCAGCTGGTTCTCGGCAGTGTTTTTGTCACAGGTACTCCCTCGTGCCCAGCCTGGTTCCAGCACCGTCAGCTGTTTCCGGGTACTGTCAAACTCACTGAGACACCTATGTGTTGCCCCGTTGTGTTACGGTCGAGTTAGCCAACTCCAGGGTGCCTCCAGTTTAGGAGCTTCCTATGTGGGCTGCATGAATTGGTAGTCAAGGCTGGTTCTGTAGTGCCAGTAGGCCCAGCTCCCCCTGTAGGACTGTTGGGGTTCGGTAACTGCGGCTGCCTCGCGGCCTAGCTGTTCTCTCCTCTCCTGTGGGCCTTCGGGTCCACCACCTGGATCCAGCACCGTCAGCTGGTTCTCGGCAGTGTCTTTTGCTCTTGTACCTTCTGCTCCCCATCCTGGTTCCAGTACCGTCAGCTGGTTCCGGGCAGAGCCTTTGGCTTAGGTGCCTCCTCCTGGGTATCAGAGTTCCGCCAACGTCAGGCGGTCCTTGGTAGTGCTTTTTAGTACGGGTACCTCCTGCTTAGTAACCGGGTTCCAGTAACGTCAGCTGGTCCTCGGTTTTTCCATTGGCTCTTTGACCTTCGGGTAGCCATCCGAGTTCCAGTTCCATCAGCTGGTTCTCGGCATTTTCTCAGCCTTCTTGTACCTTCTGCTACATTTCCAAGTTCAAGACCCTAAAGACGACGACCCGGAAGACCACCCCTAAGATGACGACACCAGAGATGACAACCACTGAGATGATGACGACCCTGGAGATGACAACCCTGAAGACCACCCCGATGGCGGAGACGACGACGGCGGAGACGACGACCCTGGAGACGACGACATGGAAGACCGAGAAGCAGAAGAACAAGAGGCTGCAGAACAAAGAGCAGAAGAACATTAAGCATAACACTTAATATCAGAGCAAAAGATATTATCTAAATTATATGCAGAAGAAGACTAAGCAGTGTATGGGGGTGAGTCCGTTCCTCCTCGTGGTGCCCCTGGATAAAGCCTGATGCTGCAGGCCAAACTGAAGGCGGACAAATGTAACTTTTGTGACTGGCAGAACAGAAGGTGTAATCTTCCAACTTTTATAGATAACAACTACGGGAATGCCTGTCAGAAATGAGAATATGATGAAGTAAAATAGGAAGAATAATAACAGTTGAATAAAATGAATATGTAGAATAGGAAGAATAATAATAGTTGAATAAAATGAATATGAAGAATGTAATAAAAAAAATAGGTAGAAGATGAAGAAGATGAATAAGGTGAAGAAGTTGATGTCAAAGATGCTGATGATGATGAAGATGAAAGTGTGGGAAAAGTAAAAAAAAAAAAGGGGAAGGGCGTGGAATAGTGAAACATCAATATCTGACAAAATAAAATAAAAAATTACATAGTCAATATCTTTGTCACTCCGAACGTCTTTAAAAAAAAAAAAAAAAAAAAAAAAAATTCCATTTGATTGGGCTAAACCTCTATGACTTTAATGTCTCCGCCACCTCCCCAAATACATCCTGCATTATTCTTAGTCGTTTTCCTTCATGTAGAATGAACCTACAAGGAAAGAAAGGGTTTATTTTAATTCCGATATTTTGGTCCCATTGACTTGCATTGGGATCGGGTATCGGTATCGGCGATATCCGATATTTTTTTGAATATCGGCCGATCCTATCCGATACCGATACTTTCCGATATCAGAAGGTATCGCTCAACACTAGTGGGGACGGAAGCCAGATTGTAGGTTGTCGAAGAGAGTTAGATGAAAAATGATAGGAAAGTTCAGCATGGATGTGCTGCTCGAGGAGTTTGGATGGAAATGGGAGCAAAGATATGGGGCAGTAGCTGGACATAGCGCTTGGGTCAAGGGATGGCTTTTTGAGTATAGGTGTGATTGTGGCATGTTTGAAAGCAGTGGGGAAGGTACCAGAAGTTAGTGATAAGTTGAAGGGATGGGATTAGTGTGGTGGTTAGGTTGGGGAGGAGATGGGATGGGATCAAGTGCACAAGTGGTGAGGTGTGATTTGTAGAGAAGATGAGCAAGATCCCCTTCAGTGATTTTGGAGAGTGAAGTTATGGGTTTTGGGCATTGGTCTGATATACAAAGGGGTTGTGGTGGTTGACAAAGACTTGCCTTGTTTGGTCGATCTTATATTTGAAGTGCGTGGCAAAGTCCTGGACAACGATTAGGGAACTCGGAGGGGGCAGTGGTGGGCAGAGGAGGGAGGTAAGTGTTGAACTGTTTGGGGGTTGTGTGATAAGGAAGATACGAGGGATGTGAAGTTGGCCTGTTTAGCAGAGGTGAGAACTTATTTTAATGCGAGTGTTGCTTGTTTGAGTGCAGTGAAATCATCTTGCGAATGTGTTTTCTTTCAATGCCATTATGCAATTCTAGATACTTGCCGAAGCTATTTAGTGATGTTGTTGTGCCAGGGTTGTCTACTGGTTTGTCACACTCTGCTATGCATGACAGGGGCAACCGTATCAATAGCTGATGCAAGAGTGGCATTGTAGAAAGCGGTGACAGTGTCTGTCGTGGAGTGAAGGTATAGATGCTAGCGGTAGGATAGTCAGTGTGTGGGTGTCTAGGTGTGCGAAGTTCCTGCGTGGGTGCACATGTTGCTGGACATGGGTGACAGGTGAGGAGGACAGGGATGAGAAAGTGAGTAGATGGTGGTCAGAGGGGAGGTTGTGAAGTTAGATAAGGAGCAGAAACGTGTGAAGACCAGGTCTGTGTGTCTGGCTGAGGAGGACCACTGAGTAAGTCCAAAGGATGAAGTGAGGGACAGGAGTTTGGAAGCTGCTCACTGGTGGGTGTCAATGGGGATGTTGAAATCACCCATGATGATGGGAGTGTCAGCAGAGAGAAAGTGAAGGAGCCAGGTGGAGAATTGGTAAATAAAGACAGTGGTCGGATCCAGAGGTCGGTATAAGACAGCTATTTGGAGGCTGTAGGGGGAGTAGATGCGGACAGTGTGGACTTCAAAAGAAGGGAGGATAAGGGTAGATGTGGGATTGGGTTAAAGGTACAGTTTGAAGAAAGAAGGCCCACTCCTCCACCATGTTTATTGCCAGGGCAAAGAGTGTGGGTGAAGTGGAGGCCACCATAACATAGTGCAGCAGGGGAGGCTGTGTAAGAGGATGTCAGCCATGTTTCTGTGATGCCCAGAAAGAAAAGATTACAAGAGGTAAAGGGGTCGTGAATCACATGGAGTTTATTGCAGATGGAGCGGGCATTCTATCGTGATCTAGAGAGGGTGCAGGGGTTGGGCGTCATGGGCACGGATTTGAGGTGGGCAAGATTTTGGGTGTTTATATCGGGTTGGGAGCAGTAGGAGGGGGTAGTAAAGGGAGGGATGAGCTGTGGGGGTCCAGGATTGGGAGATATGTCGCCAGCAGTGAGGAGAGTCAGAGCAGGTGGGAGAAGGAGTAGGCTGCTTCTTTTGTGTTTTATTAGGAGAGATCTGAGGTTCGAGATTGGGGTCAGGTGGGAAGGAGAGATTATAACTTGGTTAGAGGGTGCTGGGGTTTGGGGATGGCGAAGGAGGCTGAGGAGTAATGGAGCCAAAACTGTTAGAGCGTATGTCCGCATAAGTAAGTGTGGTGGAAAGGGAAAGAAATTTCATACATTTATTAACAGTGGTTAGTCTTGCCTTCTCTTCATTTCTGGCTCATTTCTGCTGTCATATTTGCTGTTATCCTTTTAGAGACAGACCATGGTCCAGACAGACCTGTCTCTGAATTTATAACAAGCTAAGTAGGGCACATGAAATAGGCCAGGTGTGATCAGGAGGGAGGGGCAGCAGGAAGACTGGTGAGACACAGAAGGGGATTAATTAGAAGTCAGAAGGGAAAATGCAAGGGGAAATAGATCCAAATGGGAAGATAAAGCCAACTGTGTATTGGCATCAAAGAATTAAAATGAGAACATGCAGGGGGAGGGAAAAAACAAAACAAAAACAGTAGCAGCCAGCAGTCCTCCCAGGAATAGCAAGGTGAGGAAAATCAGGAAAGTTGGGGGTGCAGCCAGCGGACATACCTGAGGATGAAGCAGATTGATAGCAATAACGAAGCCTAATAATGAAGCATCTATTGCAGGGGGTTATTTTTCTAGCATTTCTGCTGTCATATTTGCGGTCATCCTTTTAGAGACATCCTTCTAGAGACAGACCACGGTCCAGACAGACCTGTGTCTCTGAATTTGCCTGCACGTCATTGCAATGCCGTAATCATCTTGGTAGTAGTATTACAATGATTGAATGATTGGCTGTTTGACAACACCAAGGATTATAACAGAACAGGAGCTGACCAGCTCTGCACATGAATACCATTGCACAGCTCTGTGACACTTCGTATTGGAGGGATAGTGCTTGTCAAGGCGTGTGTGCACAGTATAAGAATCAGAAGCCTGTAGTGTTGATACTGGTGCTGAAGTTGAACCATCATACGAAGAGCTATTCTAAGGGCTAATCATTTGCTTTGCTGTTTGTACATTCTGCATTTAGTTAAGGGATGGGGAAGTTGGATGATCAGGAACAGTTGCAGAATATAGTCTTTAGACAGGGATTAGGGCTGTGCAGTTTCTTGTAAAATATATAATTGCAGCATTAAATTATTCATCTATAGAGTATTCTGTAGTCTGGGGTACATTTTTATGATATAGAACACTCAAAATTCAAAATTTTTTTTGCTAGGTTAAAATTCTTACAAAATGAGAAGGAACAGAATGCAGCACTCACCCAGTCTTCATGAAACAATAGTGTCCTTTATTCAGCAAAACCAGCTATACAGGACATAACGCGGCATCGACAGGAGAGTGTTAGGGAGCGGGAGTGAAGAGAGACCAGACGACGGCCGTTTCGCGCTTCTACGGGTCCATGTGAGACCTGTAGAAGCGCTGTAGCACGAAACGGCCGTCGTCTGGTCTCTCTTCACTCCGTCTCCCTAACGCTCTCATGCCGATGCCACGTTATGTCCTGTTTTGCTGAATAAAGGACACACTATTGTTTCTTGAAGACTGTGGGTGAGTGCTGCATTCTGTTCCTTCTCATTTAGTGTTATTGGACCATTTCTTGAATATGCACAGCACCTCCCTTCGTTCATGTGGAAACCTAGCTCGTCTTGCCCAATAGATCAGTTGCTGAGTCTCCATCGCTGGTCAGCTTGTTTCAGCGCCGGTCACCTGTTCTTGTTGGAGAGGTTAAAATTCTTACCCATACAGTATTCCATGGTGTGTAGTACATTTGTGATATCTAACACTTCCAAAAAGATTTTGAGAATTTTCTGGATTCAGTTCCTCATCCATACAGTATTATGTGCTCTGTAGTACCTAATGGTGGTATTAAACTCCCAAAAAACTGCAGACGGTGACCAAATGTTTATTTAAATTAAAGAGAACTTGGTTTCAAGAGATCACAATTAGAAAATGTGTGAAGTGTGCTGTAAGGCAGGGGTCCCCAACTCCAGTCCTCAAGGCCCACCAACAGGTCATGTTTTCAGGATTTCCTTTGCATTGCACAGGTGATGCAATTATTACCTGGGCAAGACTAAGGAAATCCTGAAAACATGACATGTTGGTGGGCCTTGAGGACTGGAGTTGGGGACCCCTGCTGTAAGGGACCGGGAACTGGAAGTGCTGATGATGGTGCACGCAGGTGCAACTACGCCTGTTGCTGGAGCACAAGAAGCATACCTATTCATGACACACAGGTTCCTGTCCCACTTTTCAGGGAGGCACGGTTCACCAATTCTGAAGCAAGAGCACTGTGAACAGGTGGTCGGTTGGGTAGAAGATAATGCACCACCAAGTATTCCACATGTCCAGTCTCACTAGCCAACAGTCTGGATAACTTCATTCTCATCCTGATCCTCCTTCTACCCACAATGTTATGTCCCAGGAGACTAGTAATCCCACACTAGGACACTGAGAAGCTCTTTACAACATCCTTTCTTGAATCTGGTCCCTGACTCTGCATGTTCCAAGAGGAGCAGGAGGTCATACTGTTTAGTGGTGCACAAAAGTTTGATAAAATTTGCCATTGCTCACTGTCATGTTCTTGTGGTTGCTCTAAGGAGGAAGATGGTGATGAGACGCAGTTGCCAATAAGTCAACTTGTCAAGTCGCCAAAACAGGCAGGAAGAGGCACTAGTGTGACCAGAGGGATAAGGCGGACAACTGTTCTGAAGAGCACACACTAATGACTTTCTGTCAGTTCTGAGACCAAAAAAATGGTAATTTACCAGTGCTGTGCAAAGATCAGCTTGGGTCTGACCACTAAGAACCTAACCACCACCAGCATGATCAGACATGTCATCTAAGCACCCAACTCTGTGGTCTGAACGCCTGGGTCAATGATTGGTGCTATTGGGTCACACCACTGCCTCTTACCTTCTGCTAGGTGCTTCCCAATCCCCTGTCCATAACACAGGCACCAATTCTTGCATATTATGACTGCTCATTGTCCTCATCAGGCACTTCCAAATCCTTGTCCCAACACAGCGCTCAGCTGTCCCTACCCCAGGCTTTGGAACAAAAAAAGTTCCCAGCCACCCACAGTTCACAGGCCCAAATGCTAAATGGGCACATCTCCAGGCACCTTGCTTGGTCCCCAGCTGCCACTTTCTCCCAGTGTGGTGTCCCTGACGTGTTCCATGTGTCCAGGATCATCACCCATGCCCTTACCAATGCACTTACTGGGATTGTCCACTTAATGACAGACACATGAACAAGCGCTTGTGGCCAGGTACACTACATTTCACTTACTATACACTAGGTTATTGCTGTGGAGGCTGGTGCTGATTCCCACCCTGCCACGGCACATGTGCTCCTAACGCAGAGTTTTGCTGGCCCTACTTCTATCAGCGTTTCCCCCATCTCATCAATCAGTTCCTGCACCCTTTCCTGCTCATCCTTCATCCCTAATGTGTTATGTCAGATAACGTAGACCACATCAGCTGGAAGCTCTGCAGCACTGCCTCTGAAGCTGCAACAGGCTCTGCTGAAGCGGATTTGTGTAGGAGATAAACCACACACGCTGGCAGTTGCTTAGAGGAATATCAGACCTGATCTGTGGCTTTTTCTGCTGAACCTCAAACAAAGCATGGTCATGTAATAATGGCCTTAACTTGGTGGTGGCTGTAAAGCTTGGCAAGCTTACAGACGTACCATGCTTGGCACACATTCTCAACTTGGTTGTTCAGCAATTTCTTAAAACCTACCCAGACTTGCGAGCGCTTCTGGCCAAGGTATGCCGTGTCGGCACCAATTTCTGATAGTCTGCTTCTGCTGCCGCCGCTCTAGCAGTACTGCAGTAGCACATGCAAGTGCCTGCTCACTGACTGGTGTGCGACGTGATCATGTGCTGAAACTTCACACTGTATATGCTTTGTGGCTTTGTGACCAGCAGATGCCAGTTGTGTACCAGCTCCAACACGCTTGCCCATATTCTGCTCAGCCTCCACACATAACTGAGTGGGCATGGATGTCTGACATTTGTACAGTTCTCCAAGACTTTGAGGACTCCACGAAGATGGTGAGTGGCTGATGCCATAGTCGGTGCAATGATCCTGCCTGTGTGTTTACTTAAACAGTCGCTGATCACAATTAAACATGAAGCTCTGCATGCAGACCAAATGGAGGAAGACATGAGACCAGTAGACGCTACTCAGCCCAGCCTCATCTCATCTGCTCAGCGTGGATTGGGTAACAGGAAGAGTAACAGGAGTTTTTGGCTCTCAACAGCGGCTAGTAAACACACAACCTTTGTCCCATCTGTCCTACGTGGATGGGCTTAGGGTAGTGATGACTAGATGGAAAATAGTCATCATCCTGTGGACAGGGAAATGTTGGTTGTAGGGAGCTTGGCACATATAGCTGACTTTATGTACCGATTGCCATTCCTGTGACCCTCACGTTATATTTATCTTGAAGAAAAAACAAGTACTGGTTGTTCATCATGCTAAACCCATGCTACAAGAATACTTTAACATCTGTCATTCCTGATGCAGAGTGGTCTTTTTAAAATGTTGCAGTACCAGAAGGCCATTGTTGAGAAAATTCCCATCAGACCATGCTAGCGGCAGTGGGAAAGCTTCCTCCTTGCCCAACAAATGGAGAGGCGAGGGAGGCACCCAGCAGAGGCAGGGGTTCACTATCAAAGGCATGTAATCTCTGGTCCTCCCAAGACCTCCTTCTCTCCTCTACACTTATTCGCTCCTCATCCAACCGCCTCCAAGACTTCTCCAGAATATCCCCCATCCTCTGGAATTCTCTGCCCCAACACTTCCGACTATGAACCACATTTGGATCCTATTATTATTATTATTATTATTATTATTATTATTTGCCATTTATTCCATGGCACTTTACATGTAAGGAGGGGTATACATAATAAAAACAAGTACAATAATCTTAAACAATACAAGTCATAACTGGTACAGGAGAAGAGAGGACCCTCACAATCTACAAGGGATGGGTGAGAATACAGTAGGTGAGGGTAGAGCTGGTCATGCAGCGGTTTGGTCAGTAGTTACTGCAGGTTATAGGCTTGCCAGATGAGTTAGGTCTTCAGGTTCTTTTTGAAGGTTTCGATGGTAGGTGAGAGTCTGTGTTGTGGTAGGGGGGATACGTGAGAGAAATCTTGTATACGATTGTGGGAAGAGGGGAGTAGAGATGGAGGTCTTGTGAGGATCGGAGGTTGCATGTGGTGAAGTACCTGGAGACTAGGTCAGATGTATGGAGGAGACAGGTTGTGGATGGCTTTGTATGTCATGGTTAGGGTTTTCTACTGGAGTCTCTGGGCAATGGGGAGCCAGTGAAGGGATTGAGAGGGGAGAAGCTGGGGAATAGCGGGGGGACAGGTGGATTAGTCGGGCAGCAGAGTTTAGAATAGATTGGAGGGGTGCGAGAGTGTTAGTGGGGAGGCCACAGTGCAGGAGGTTTCAGTAGTCAAGGCGAGAGATGAGGGCATGGACTAGGGTTTTTGCAGATTCTTGGTTGAGGAATGAACGGATTCATGAAATATTTTGAGTTGAAGGTGGCAGGAATTGGAAAGGGCTTGGATATGTGATTTGAAGGAGATATTAGCATCAAGGATTACCCCGAGGCAGCGAGCTTGTGGGATTGGGGAGAGTGGGCAGCCATTTGCTGTAATGGATAGATTAGTTGGGGGGGGTAAGGCGGGGGGGTCACGAGAGATGGGGAAAGATGATGAATTCTGTTTTGTCCATGATAAGTTTCAGAAATGTAGCGGAGAAGGATGAAATAGTGGACCTTAGTTAGAGCAGTTTCAGTGGAGTGGTGTGACCAGAAGCCAGATTGTAAGCGGTCAAAGAGGGAGCAAGAAGAAAGATGGGAGGACAGTTCAAGGTAGATGTGGTGTTCCAGTAGCTTGGAGGCATAGGGGAGAAGTGATATAGGGCGATGGCTAGATACAGAGGGTGGGTCAAGAGAGGGCTTTTTTAGGATAGGTGTGATGGAGGCATGTTTAAAGCTTGAGGGGGAAAACACCAGTTGTTAGTGATGGGTTGAAGGGATTGGTTAGGGTTGGGATGAAGACTGTGGTGAGGTTTAGGATGAAGTGGGATGGGATCAGGTCAAGTGCACAGGTGGTGAGATGCGATCTTGAGAGTAGAGTGGAGAGTCTTTCTTCTGTAATGGTGGAGAAGTTGGTTTTGGAGGTGGAGGGCTGGGAAGTCGGGAGGAAGGGCTCTGGGGGTTGTTGACCAAAACTGTCTCTGATGTTCTCAATCTTCTGCTTGAAAAATGAGGCAAAGTCTTCAGCTGAGATGAGTGGGGAGGGAGGAGGTGCTGGGGGACGGAGGAGAGAATTGAAGGTGTTGAATAACTGTTTAGGGTTGTGAGACAGGGAGGATATGAGAGGTGAGAAGTAGGTTTGTTTAGCTGTGGCGAGTGTGGTCTTGAAAGTAGTGAGGGACTGTCCTTCAGATGGAACCTGAAAACCCATCTCTTCAGGAAAGCCTACAGCCTGCGCTGACCCTGCTGCCTCCTCATCACTACTGGAGATACTGCCTCACCAACACCGGAGCTCCTGCAACCCTCAACCTAATGTCTCATTCCCCATAATCCTGTAGAATGTAATCCTGCAAGGGCAGGGTCCTCGATCCTCTGGATCAGTCTGTCATTGTTAGTTTGTTTACTGTAAGTGATATCTGTTACTTGTATGTAACCCCTTCTCATGTACAGCACCATGGAATCAATGGTGCTATATAAATAATAATATACCTGGGCCAATTTGATGACTGGGTATTTTTGATAAGGAGGGAAAAGTTTTTAAAGATGGTCAAGCAATACCTGACCCACCAAACCACCTTTCTCCCTAATTCCTGTGACCTTCAATTATTGGGTCTCAAAGCTGGACACCTGGCATGAGCTGTCCTTTTATGGCTTGGAAGTGTGTGCTGCCCTGACACTAGCGTCTTGTCTGAGCAGGTTTTTTTAGTGCCGTCGGGTGGGGTCACAGCAGAGCATACAGATATGCTCACACTATTAGAAATGAATAAAGCCTGGAT
This sequence comes from Ranitomeya imitator, assembly GCF_032444005.1. NCBI lineage: Eukaryota > Metazoa > Chordata > Amphibia > Anura > Dendrobatidae > Ranitomeya > Ranitomeya imitator. The sequence goes on from NC_091284.1 coordinate 802,585,054, forward strand.
TAGCCCCCACTTTTCCAAAGCACATACTGTTTTTAACCCCTTAATGACCGCCAATACGTCTTTTAACTGACCTGAGATATAGGAGAATAGTATCCCCATACAGATGACAATCCAGCATCTGTCAGCTGTACACTATAGTTGACAACTTGCTGCACCAACCACGATCAGTATTTGCACCATCTAAATCTGTTTAACCCCTTAGATGCTGCTGTCAATAGTGACTACATCATTATAAATGGTTAACAGAGTGTGGGGGCTTCTTCTTTGTCCCAATTGGTGCACTCAGATCATGATTTTGTGGTCCTGATGTTTGCCATAGCAATTCATGGCCAAATAGCGGCCTTAGAGTCTGACGGCTGTAGTAATCTGTTTAGTAGCTAGAGACATTTAGGTGGTAAAAATACACATTTTCATTCCTGTCATACCACTTTGCATTAATTCCTGTAAAGCACCTGAAGCGTTAATAAACTACCTGACAGCAGTTTTCAATATGTTTAGGGGTGCTGTTTTTAAAATGGTATCACGTTTGTGGGTTTCCCAGTATATGAGACCCCTAAAGTCACTTCAAACATGGATAAGTCCCTAAAAAAATAAATTTTGTAAATTTCTTTGAAAAAATGAAATATTGCTGCTACATTTTTAAACCTCCTAAAATGCTAACAAAATAAAATAACATTTTACAAATGGTCCTGGTGTAAAGCAGACATGTGGGAAATGCTAGTTATTAATGGTTTGCTGTTGTATGACTATCTGGATTAAAGGGATAATCATTCAAATTTAGAAAATTGCTAATTTTTTTTTACATTTTTCTCAAATTTTTGATATTTTTTTATAAATAAACACAGAAAATGTTGAACTAAATTTACCGTTATCATAAAGTATGTGTCACGAAAAAACAATCTCAAACTCACTGGGATTTGTTGAAGCGTTGCAGAGTTATTACCACATAAAGTGACACTGGTCAGATTTCAAAAATTTGGCTCGGTCACTAAGGGGTTAATGTTCAGTAATGAACAGTAAATGGTGACAGTTGTTGCCAACTTGCCTTCAAGGGTGTATTAATAATCTTGATTATTTTTGGAGCGCTTTGCACTTGGTGAATAGCCTAAGAGAGTCTAGAAGTATTACCACATGACAACTTGAACAAAATGTGTATGAGGCCCTCCATTATGTCTAATACAAGGTGTATGTGAGTCCCTAATTTTTAGCAGTCCTTGCTTCCTTCATTAATTGCCCTGAATTTTCCAACTTTTTTTGGTTTATTTTAAATGTGACATCAATGTTCTCAGCACTGATCTGCGAGTCAGATGCATTGGGTCTCCCCATGCTGTTCTCCTTCCAGTCAACACACTTTTTTTTTTTTTTTTTTTTGTTTTTTCTACCCATTTCAACATTTTCACTGACACCCCCCCCTTAAGACCTCTGTTGTAGGGTCTGCTGGAAAAATGCTCATATTTCCCATTTCATTACTGAAAACAAGCATTCAATCATTTAAAAATTGCTTGGTTAGAGTAATGAGCATCCAAGCACTTTAGTGCTCACTCAACTGTTCTTTACTCTGCACTTATTTTTTATTTTTAGGAAAGAGGCATATTTCCTAACAATACATAATTAATCCTTTATTTTGTATTTCGTGGTTCATTTTATGCACTCTAGCACTTTTTGTTTTTTCCTATTTCAGCACGCTTTCCCATCTGTAGGTAATTTACACTCTGCTCTTCACCTCTTTAGGAGGAACGTGAAGTGCTAGATGACCTTTTAGGCAGCATAGGTCCATGGTCTAGGCTCTAGTTTTAAGGTGTCTTGGCTCATGCATTAACAACTAATAACTGCAGGGTCAGGGTCACTTGCAGTTTTCAGCTTTACCTATTTTCCCTGCAGAATTGCTACTGTCATAACACTGAATTTGCTATTAATAATCGATATCAAGAATCCATTAAAAGTGCACAATTTTTCTGTAGTCTTGGCTTGCATGCTCATTTTGGTTCTTTCAACCACTGTGGTTGCTCTAGAGGTTGAAAATCTGTGGATAAATTAAAGGTTATCTGGTCTGAAGTCAGAACTTGAAGAGGGCTCACGGCGGTAAGACCTCCACTGCTATTAAGAAACGTTTGAGAGGCCCAAGCTTTGGCATTGGGAACAAGCTATAGTGGTCAAAAAAAAAAATCTCTAATCTCGCTAGTCCTTCTGCCAAGCTGGGTCTCAGATTCCATGGACCTTAGGAGATAATTGAGGTAGTCTGCCTGAAACCGCCTCCTTTTTTAAGATACCCAAAATATTTCATAAGTCCCTCCTTAAGCCATATCATTCCAAGGTTCACCCAGTCAGAAATGCTCCTTCTCCTGTTTTAGCTAAAGGCAATTTAGAGTGAGGTGCAGTGAATCCTTGATTTTCTTATGGTAAGAGGGTCTATACAATGTGGTGCATTAAAGGGGTCATGGCCCAGAAGAGGTATCCTGGGTCCCGGCGAGTAATATCAATGCCAAAAATCTAATCAGGAAGTTCCATCTTCAGTTTCCTAACAAGCCTGGTTCTAAGGGATGGAGGCTCCTCATAAAAGGGAGGGTACTGTCACATCTCCATCTGTGACTATGCGCTGCCGTTTTCACTCTGCTGGTGGTGATATAATGTCAGAACCAGAAGCCCTGGATGACATGCTCAGTCCAGCCACTAAGCAGAGAGTGGCCTGCACCTCTAGTGCCATCTAGTCTGCCCGTATAGGTGTGTGCATTGTCCAGCTGAAGTAATCCGCTCCCTGCTTCAGCCAACTGGAGCAGTTCTGATTGCTTGGTTTAGTGTATTCTTGCTCTGACCCTGGCTTGTTTGACTGTTCTTACAGATCCTGATTTTTGTCCATGATGTGACCTCTGCTCTGACCCTGCTTGGTGGCCATTCCTACCTCTGGATGGCAGCCCTTCTATGGTGGCATTCCACTGAGTCCTATTGTAAAACCAGATCCCTGTACAGAGGTTAAAGGGTATTGGGATTTCTCTGGAGTCTGCCTGATGGAGCGGCTTGTGCCAACTTTGTCCAAGGCAGTCTTTTGAGCACGTGACCTCAGGCAGATCTTACAAAATTTTCATAGAATAGTTTGTGGACTCCTCACATTACACAATTTTGGAAATTGCACCCCTATGGGAATTAATCTACAGATGTAGTAATGATTTTTGACTCTATTGGTGGCTTCCACACACAAGCAGCAGTGGATGTTGAAGAGTGAAAACTGCAAATCTTTCATTGGATTTCTTACATTGTAGTGCCCCGTACATTGTGCCCAGGTCTTGCTTCTGGAGACATGCGCCCAGTAAATTTAAGCGGGCTCTCATCACTATAGAAATGCCAGACACATGGATGTTATGTGGTTTAGGCACACAGGGGCTTAGAATGGAGTGGGGGATTTGGGAGTGCAGAATTGGCTGCATTATACCGTACTTTACTTTATTTTTTTTAAAGAACGAGGACCAATGGCACTTTCCAGGATCTTTGTACTACCTGCTGATGAAATTTTACAATGTTTGGTATCAATTTATCCAGCGCTCTACGCTGAGCATTTACGTTAAGGTTTCCATCTAAATTTCCAAATGACGGGATTCGGATGAACCCCCCCCCCCAACGGGTCTAGTCAGACAGCAGTTACCCTTGACTCATCTGGTCTTTGTTCAGCGCTGTACTTCTTCTTTTCAGAGGTGCACAAAACTATAGCCAACTATACTTTTATGCATGCTTTTAAAAGACTGACACCTCTGAATCAAAAGTCAGACAGCGTCCACAGGGTCTCCATCTGCCTCCATAATAGGGAATCTTCTGTCGGGAGTTCAGTCTGAATCGCGTGTTTCAGATATTTATAAAGAAACCACAGTATAAGAACTCAGCGAAGACAGCAGGTATATGGGAGCTGAGCTTTACTGTGATCTTTGATAGGTAGAGCAAACAAATCAACAGCAGGTGAAGAATTGGTTTCAATTTTTGCAGTTCCTCGTGTGGTATAAGTGATTAGATGTCTTTATTGTTTGGGCCAGTGTGATTACAGCGACACCAGATCTACATCTCTCAGTTTGGCTACTATAGCTTGAAAAGGCTTTCTTTTGCCAAGAAAAATTGTTGCATCACCTTATTTTGAGCTTTAATTTTTCCATATTTATGCCGACAGATTTGTGAGGGCTTTATTGCGGAATGAGTTTACTTTTTTATAGCAAACCATTTTCTAGCAAAACTTTTTTATTTTTTTTTTTCCTTTTCTTTGCAATTTTTTTTTACCTTGTCCCAGGAGGTTGTCAACTTTCCCTGCCCTGATTGCTGATCTAATACTCTGCAGGGTGTTTGATCAGTCTCTGGCGCACAGGGAGGAGTTTTGTCAGCTTCTGCTCTCAGCAGAAACTAAAGGTACCGTCACATTTAGCGTCGCTGCAGCGATACCGACAACGATGCCGATCGCTGCAGCGTCGCTGTTTGGTCGCTGGAGAGCTGTCACACAGACAGCTCTCCAGCGACCAACGATCCCGAAGTCCCCGGGTAACCAGGGTAAACATCAGGTTACTAAGCGCAGGGCCGCGCTTAGTAACCCGATGTTTACCCTGGTTACCAGTGTAAATGTAAAAAAAAACCAAACACTACATACTTACATTCCTGTCGTGTCCCCCGGCTTTCTGCTTCCCTGCACTGTGTAAATGCTGGCCATAAAAGCAGAGCAGTGACGTCACCGCTTTAATTGCTTTACGGCCGGCCGGTGCTGATGCAGGAGAAGTGCAGGGAAGCAGAACGCCGGGGGACAGACACCGGAATGTAAGTATGTAGTGTTAGTGTGTTTTTTTTTTTTTTTTTTTTTTTTACACTGGTAACCAGGGTAAACATCAGGTTACTAAGCGCGGCCCTGCGCTTAGTAACCCGATGTTTACTCTGGTTACCAGTGAAGACATCACTGAATCGGCATCACACACGCCGATTCAGCGATGTCTGCGGGAGATCCAGCGACAAAATAAAGTTCTGGACTTTCTGCGCCGACCAACGATGTCACAGCGGGATCCAGATCGCTGCTGCCTGTCAAACGCAACGATATCGCTATCCAGGACGCTGCAACGTCACGGATTGCTAGCGATATCGTTGTGAAGTTGGCCAGTGTGACGGTACCTTTACAGGCCACAGTACCTGGGTGACCCCCCCACAGCTTTTTTTCTAGCATAGGATCACCATGGAGACCCTCGGCAGAACGTGATTGCAATCATGTTGTGCAGATCAGAATAGAGTTGTTGCTATTGACAGTGGCATCTGAAGGGTTCAACGCCTATGACTGGGGTTGGCACTGATCGTGGGCTTTGCTGCTGGGTGTCGTATAGTGCTGAAATCCGCTCTTGAGTGCGCCTGAATGATCATCACGCCATTTGTGGGAATGCACCTTCGGTGGGGCTATACACATACATCAGTTGTCCTGAAGAGGTTAACCATGATATGTTATTAATGGCGTTCTAATCCAGTTGTCTTTATCTGCTCGTTGTTATGCCTCATTATCTTTTATCTTCTGTAAAGAATTTTGAAATTGAATGAATAAATAATTGTTGGAAAGAATGGCGACTTTAGACCATTTTCTCACACCACTGAGGGCATAACCCCTTAACCCCCAAGGTTGTTTTGCATGTTAATGACAGGCCAATTTTTACAGTTCTGACCACTGTCCCTTTATGAGGTTATAACTGGAACGCTTCAACGGATCCCGGTGACTCTGACATTGTTTTCTCGTGACATATTGTACTTCATGATAGTGGAAACATTTCTTTGATATTACCTGCGTTTATTTGTGAAAATGGAAATCTGGCAAAAATGTTGCAATTTTCCAAATTTGAATTTATGCAATTAAATCAGATATGTCACACACAAAATACTTAAGTAACATTTCCCACATGTCTACTTTACTACATTCAGCACAATTTTGGAACCTAAACTTTTTTTTTGTTTTTTTTTGTTAGGGTGTTGAAAGGGTTAAAAGTTGACCAGCACTTTTAAATTTTTAAAACACCATATACATTTTTTTGTTTTGGGGACCACATCTCATTTGAAGTCATTTTGAGCGGTCTATATGGTAGAAAATACCCAAGTGTGACACCATTCTAAACTGCACCCCCTCAAGGTGCTCAAAACCATACTCAAGAAGTTTATTAACCCTTCAGGTGTTTCAGGATTTTTTGGAATGTTTAAATAAAAATGAACACTTAACTTATTTTTTTCATAAAATAATTACTTCAGCTCCAATCTGTTTTTTTTTTACCAAAGGTAACCGGACAAATTGGAAAACAACTTTTGGGGTCCATTTTCTCCTGACTACGCTGATACCCAATATTTGGGGGGAACCACAGTTTGGGCGCATGGCAGAGCTCGGAAGGGAAGGAGCGCCATTTGGAATGCAGACTTGGATGGATTGGTCTGCAGGCATCATATTTGCAGAGCCCCTAATGTACCTAAACAGTAGAACCCCCTCCCCCCTACACACACACACACACACACACACACACACACACACACACACACACACACACACACACACACACACACACACACACACACACACACACACACACACACACACACACACACACACGTTACCCCATATTAGAAACTAGACCCCCCCCCCCCAAGGAACTTATCTAGATGTGTGAGAACTTTGAACCCCCAAGTGTTTCACTACAGTTTATAATGCAGAGTTGTGAAAATAAACTTTTTTTTCCATAAAAATAATTTTTTAGCCCCCAGTTTTGTATTTTCCCAAGGGTAACAGGAGATATAGGACCCCAAAAGTTGCTGTGCAATGTGTTTTGAGTATGCTGATACCCCATATGTTGGGGTAAACCCCTGTTTGGGCACACGGGAGAGCTCGGAAGGGAAGGAGCACTGTTTTACTTTTTTCAATGCAAAATTGGCTGGAATTGAGATCGGACGCCATGTCGAGTTTGGAGAGCCCCTGATGTGCCTAAACAGTGGAACCCCCAATTATAACTGAAACCCTAATCCAAACACACCCCTAACCCTAATCTCAATGGTAACCCTAACCACGCCCCTAACCCTGACACACCCCTAATCCCAACCCTATTCCCAACTTAAATGTAATCCTAACCCTAATGGGAAAATATATATATATATATATATATATATATATATATATATATATATATATATATATATATATATATAATATATTTTATTTTTTTATTTTTCTCTAACTAAGGGGGTGATGAAAGGGGGGGGGTTGATTTACTATTTACAGTGGATTTTTATGATTGGCAGCAGTCACACAAACACTAAAAGACACCCGGCCTCGCTC